>NW_026889779.1:130000-397500 GCF_033153115.1 Saccostrea echinata
AAACTTCGTTTGGGGAACATAATGATCGAGTCGGATCTGGCCGAAGTGGCCCCGGACTCAGAGTCCTGACGAGTCGGACGTGGCCGAGACTGGCCTTCGTATATTCCAGACTAAAGATTGAAATTATACATGACTATTTATAAGAATGTACATAATGAGTAAATAAATGACAGGTGTTGACATTTAGTAAAATGAGTGAAAGATTCACAGGTATGGATTAATTAAATAAACTCAATGACGCTTTGATGTTTGGACATAAAAAAAAACAGATAATTACACAGTGTTGTTTTTAGAGATTAACAGTTCTTGAGACATAGCACTCTGTCTCTTTGTAACAACAGATCAAGAGTCCGGAAAGTGTCACTGGTCAATTAAACAATTAGATTCGCGAAACATATCGTGAGAAATAAAATATGACACAACTTAAAAGTTATTGCCTTCATAGATTTTTTGTAAATTTGTTAGTTATCAAGATTCTAAACTTACAAAATATGATTATTAACAAGGTCATTATAATGACTCAGTAATTTTCAAAATTCCTACTTTGATAGAGGCTGTTGAAAGCCCTGTAACATCAACTTATTTGTCAGTATCTGCCTTTGTTTTAAAATTGTTCTACTCAGGCCATGTTCTAGCGTACCGAATAAGTTGCGAGTCATAAACATCATATGTAGGCGATAGTGGAATATTTCTACATAAATAAATGTAAGACGATGAAAAAGCTGTTTGTTAGTAGGCCATAAACCTCTATAATCAATAAAATATCGTAATATGAAACAATTGATAAAAAAAAGATTAAGACTAGAATGTATACTATTGCAAACAACAGACATTCACAATGATGCATATACTAGTATAATGATCACCTGACGTAGATTTTCTACCTTCCGGAAGGAAAAAACTCAAAATATACACTAACGTTATTATTAAGTCGTTCGTTGCGTGAAAAAGTTTGTCCAACCGTTTCCATGGCAGTTTTAAAAATCTTAAATGTAAATGCATTTGTGAAGTTTCATAAAGATTGTACAATCCAACCGTGAGAACATTCGTCGACAATTTTAATTTTTTTCCATGGCAGCGGTGGTCAGTTTGAAAAATCAAAATATTTAATCAGGGATCTATATACTATATTAGAATATAGGTCTTTGATTTAATGAACATCTAGAGATGCTGATTGTCATTTCTTTAAGTTTTAATTCCTTTTAAGTTCTTTAAGTTTATCCAAGTCAACTCCGAGAAAATGTTCAGACAAAATAATAGGTCAAGCGATTTCTATATGTCGTCTTGACTTAAATTCTGGCGGACACAACAGCTTTCTACCGTCAGGTGATCATTATGTATGGATCACTGTGTATGTCTATTGTTTGCAAGTAACCTACAACAGTAACTTTTTTAAATTCAGAGGTTACCTTGTAGAGAATAATTTCGGCAAACAACATAAAAGACTAACCTCTATAAAGTACTTCAAAATTGCTGGTTTATTGAAGCAAAATTAACATCAGAAATTTATTATAATTATCAAAAGTTAAATTAAACTTCAATAATCAACAGTGATTAAAATGGAGTATAAATTTAATTGAATTAAAAAAAACTACTAAGAAGTTGTTTTTTAATGACTAGCAATGAAAATGTATTTAAAGAACCATAAATTCAAGTGTTTTTAGCTCACCTGAGCCGAAAGCTCAAGTGAGCTTTTCTGATAACCCGTTGTCCGTCCGTCCGTCTGTAAACTTTTCACACTTTTAACTTCTTCTCAAGAACCACTGGGCCAATTTTAACCAAAATTGGTACAAAACATCTTTATATGAAGGGGAGTTTAAATTGTTAAAATGAAGGACCAAGCCTCCTTCCAAGGAGAGATAATCAAGAAAAGACAAAAATAGGGGGGTCATTAAAAAATCTTCTCAAGAACCACGGGGCCTGAAAAGCTGAAACTTATGTGGAAGCATCCTAGGGTAGTGTTGATATTAAATTGTTCAAATCAAGACTCCCGGGTGTAGGGCGGGGCCACAATAAGGAATCCAAATTTTACTTTGAAATATGTAGAAAATTTTTTTAAAAATCTTCTCAAGAACCACTGGGCCAGAGAAGCTGAAACTGATGTGGAAGCATCCTGGGGTAGTGTAAATTTTAAATTGAACAAATCATGACCCCTAGGGGTAGGGCGGGGCCACAATAGGGAATCCAATTTTCACATTGAAATATATATTGCACAATGGCATATTGGTGAGATAATTATGTATTCGCATTCAAAAGTATCTGCATGTGAATTAAATTTTGTTGAAAAATTTAGTTGAAATATATATATATATATATATATATATATATATATATATATATATATATATATATATATATATATATATATATATATATATATATATATATATATATATATATATATTCAATTTCCTTCTTCTACTGGACTTTATAATTCTGGTGTGCGTAAAACTATATATAAAAAGAAATGCTGGCCTAAATTGTTCAAATCATGGCCCTCAATAGGGAATCCAATTTTCACATTGAAATATATAGGAAAAAACTTTAAAAATCTTCTCAAGATTATTCAAATCATGGCCCCCGGGAGTAGGGCGCGGCCACAATAGGTATTACAATGGGGGAAATCAGGTGAAGAACAGCAGGACCAAAGTTACTCAGGTGAGCGTTGTGGCCCATGGGCCTCTTGTACTAAAGTACAAATCACACTCTCTGAAAGGCGCGTCGTTTCCAAAGTAATAATGCGAAAAATCAATTTTGTTTTTATGTTTTTTAAGTTTTACCCTTTGCTGTCAATATTTTTACACGAGTTTTAACCAAATCTATTTTTAAGCCACTTTCCACATTTTTTACAAAATGCTTGATGCGTTACTCAAAAAGAAAATGATAATAATTCAATGCTTTAATGTTAAATTTCTTTACTCATTTGTTGAAGGGGAGACATAAGGAATTTAAACGCCTAGATGCAGGATCTTTTAAAACCATAGATACATGTATATCTGATATTCAGGAAAAAAAAGATAGACCTGAAATGTGCAAAATGAAGGATACGAGTTTAATACATGTATGTATTTATTTTGTGTTTTACGGGAGTCTTGGAATGATAGCAAAAAGCATATACTGCTCGCTCCATGAGATATACTACATGTAACTATGAAAATTCATGCAAAAATATGTACGTTTACTGGGAAATGCTGTTTCAGCCAACTTTGAAGGTTGATTTTAATAAATTTAAGATTCAAAATGTAAATTTGAAAAAATTTAGTTATGAAAACTAACTAATTAGTAATGAACATTAATAATGAAATGCGACTTTCCCCCTAAAGTTGTTCTATCCTGTAAGTCTTCTTTTGTTACATATATATATTGAGTTATCCTTTATTTTAATTACGTGTAGGATCTTGGATGAGACCGTATAAACCGGAGTCCAGTGTGAGCACGAAAGTTCCGAGTATAGGCAGCCCTCCACAGGCAAGTTGTGGCGTCTCCATATGAGTGAAAAATTCTTGAGAGGGACGTAAAGCAATAAACAAACAAACAAAAAATACCTCTGTGTAGCATCAATAGATACATTTGAATCCGAGTTCATTTTTCATATAGCAAATTAAGGAATTTGAATCCTCTGTCGATTTTAATATCAAATTTTGCATAAATGTATAAACATGAATAAAAGGATCACACACATTTGAATCAAAACCGAGCTAGTCCATGATGCATATGTTTCCAAGAGTATTTGCGCCGTCGTATTAAAATATTTTCACTTTCAATGCAGCTATTCCTAGCCGAAAGTTTGCTAAAATAATCTTTGATTCACAACGTTTCCAAAGACACCAAAGATTTTCTAGAGCAGGCCCAAAATAAGTCCTTAATAATGACAGAGAAATGTCCCGGTATACGTACTGATGCTGTAAACCAACTATTATTCGCGTCAACTTTTATTCGCGATTCGTCAGTTTGAAATCAATCCGCGATGATTTATTTTCGCGACTGCGGAAACTTTCGCTACAAATACAAAGCAAAATAAATGGTTCGCGGCGATAAATATTTGCGATTTAAAGGAGGTCGCGAAACTCGCGAATATTTCTCGCAAGCGAATAAAAGTTGGTTTACAGTAATTTGCTTTGAAATGCACTTTTTTCTGGATTTTAATATTTTTCAAAAAGCCTCTGTGTACCCAAGAGATATACGAGGGTTGTTCGGAAAGTTCGTGGACTACCGTTATAACTTTTTTACTTAACGTCATATTATATCCAAATTTGAAAGAAATATTTCAACAGTAAATTCAAATGATGTGTATTAAATTTTTTTTTTTTAAATATCTTGATTTATTTCAAACCTATTTAGACTTTAAAAATGCGAAAATCGGATCATGGAGCAGGTCAAAATTTTGTAATTTACAATCAAGACACTAAATAATGTCTAAAGTCATATCTTCTATAAAATAACACAAAAACGGAAAAATTCTACACGTTCAAATTAAGAATTATTTTTGTCGTTTCTGATTCCAAATTCTGACTTAATATTTTGTTTCGTTGAAAAGAAATCAGTTTCAGAAGATAGGTAGTCCTCATTGAAAAAGGCAAAAAAGATGACGTCGTAGAACGTCACGGAGCAGAAGATAACCATACAATTTTGTGTTGTATTCTGGAAAACTCCTTAAAAAAAAACTCTGAAAATGCTGGTACAAGCGGTATTTGGATGATAGACTACTCTGCTTAGACGATGGTGATCTCTGAAAAAACGGATTATCTTTAAAAAAATTATCAAAAACATTTTAAAAAGTTAGTAACGTCATGCTAAGAGTTTAGCGCTTCACAGATGCTGATCTTGTGAAAGCACACTTATGCAGTGAAAAAAATATGACATTGACAAACAAAATAATGCTACTGAAACAAGTGTTAGTAAAATAAATTTCAAGTGATACAGAAACGGTTTAAAGAGTGCACTGGTATTAGGCAATACTGTGTGAAATGTACAGGGATAGTATTTTTGAGAATCTCGTGTCGGTATGTTTTTGACGTTACAGTGTTGTTGAGTTTGCTCCGTGGGTACAAAACGTGTTGATTTTAAAATTAATTAACTTGAATTCTATTAAATCACATGGAATGGAACTTCACATCTATACAAAAAAAAATATTTTTACATATGATAATCACGGCCAGGAACACGTTAAGTTCCTAGACAGTACCGTTGTCAGAAACCTTTAAAGTTAAGCACTAAAACTGGTTCGTTGTCATGAACATACAGGTGAGGTTATGATAAAATCCGTCCGGTGTCATGCAAAATATACAAGAATTTATACATGATGCCTAAATTTTAACATTTTTGACAAATTCCAAGAATAAATTTATATTTTGGGAAACAGATACAACATTCAATATTCCATACAAAGATTTATGTATTTGATATCCACAATACATTTTGAGTAGTTCTGGTTGGCGATCACATGCCCATGTGTGAAGCCACGATTATGAGCTGGAAAATTATATATTTCTTATAATTAATTCATCCAAATGGTATCTTTATTTTAAAATATGAAGAGAAACTTCATTTTCAATGTGTTAGGCAACTGACAACCTTTTGTAGCTAACATGTTTTATGAAATCGCAGTTTATAAGCAAAAAGTCCGTTGTCAATACATGTTAAGTTTATCTGGTCCGGTGTCATTTTTCTTAACATGTAAGTAAATCAATAAATTGCAACAGAAATGATCAAATATATGCTTAATTTAAAAGAATACAAAGCATATTACAAATATATTTGAATCTCGGGGTCGTCTTAAAGCAGCTCACACCGACGTGCTAACTATTCTGCGATGTTTTTATTTCCAATTCGTCGGAACCGGGGGGGACTGGGGGGGGGGGGGGGCTAAGCACTTTTTTTGCAAAGATAGACATAATATAGGCATTGAAAATTGGGGCTTACCTTTTTTCGTTGGGTTAGCCCCCCCCCCCCCACTTTCAACTAGCCAACCCACTTTCAATTTGCTTCCGACGCCTATGCTCTTAGGAACCTGCGTCCTAGCTAGTATGCAAACATATACAATTCCTTGTATATCATCAGTATAGCGAAATTAAAATATGCTTAGGTCACATTTAAGCCGATGGTCGGGCGACCAAATTATTTTCGTATCGTCGGCAGAAAAAAACATGATCGGCCGACACTAGTATCGGGCGACGCGGAGTAGTCATATTAATTCCTAGGAACACCGATACCTTTAAAAGTAAAAATACTTATAAGTTGGCCAACCGTCACCCGATCATCGTTCGCTTGGCCGCAGTTTGATTTTCATCTTCGGTCGACAGTTGTACGAAAACCCAACTCCTAAATGTCGACCGACTGACGACCGACTTTAAAAACTATATGCCGATGGTCAGCCGATGATCGAAGGTTGGTGGACGGACTATTCAATGAGTGCTTCAACTGAATCGGCCACAGACGAAAAATAAAATAACTTGACCCGACTGACATGCATAAAATTGGTCGGCCGACGAAAAAAAAGAGATAAAAATCGGGCAAGACAACGGCCGATAATATGAAACTTATGTGGAATCAGGTAATGTAGATTCAAGTTTGTTCAAATCATTACCCCCGGGGGTAGGATGGGGCCACAGTGGGCTACCAACATTTTACATAGGATAACATAGGAAAAATCTTTTAAAATCTTCTCAAGAACAGCAAAGCCATGATTGGTCATTTTTATATGGAAGGATCCTCAGGTAGTGTAGATTCAAGTTTATTCAAATCAAAGTTTAACATAGGAATACATAGGGGAAATCATTGAAAAAAATCTTATTTTCAAGAACAACAAAAACTTGATTGGTCATAATAAAATAAAAGCATCCTCAGGTAATGTAGATTCAAATTTGTTCAAATCATGACCCAACAGAGGGACCAAACAGGGGATCATAATTAAACAAAGGATTATAAAGGATATATCAATAAAAAATTTCTTCTTTATAAAACAAAGCCATTATTAGTCATATTAGTTCAAAAGCATCTTTAGGTGGTGTAGATTCAAGTTTGTTCAAATCATACCCCCCCCCCTCCACGTTAATATTTAAACTTTTGAATACCTAAGTGATTTCTGCTATTTCCGAACCAAAGTGCTCATGTGAGCGATGTGGCCCATAGGCCTCTTGTTTTTGGTGGATTTGTGAATGTAGTTGGTTTGTAAATCACATTGACGTATGCTATTTCATGCAGTGTGATTGTGACGGTACATTTTGTCGTCCTGTTCATATTGTCGCCGGCGACAATGTGTACAAACACTCACGGAGCATATTGTCGTCCATCGGTACATGTCGCATGACAATGCATGGCAATGTTTCCATATAGATATGACTAATCATTGCTTTGCTGTTGTTGAGAAGAAAAAGTTTAAAGAATTTTCCTATATATTCCTGTGTAAAACTTTGATCGCACTTTGTGGCCCCATCCTAGGCCCGCAGGTCATGATTAAAAGAAACTTGAATCTACACTACCTGGGGATGCTTCCATATAAACATCGCTAATCACGGGCCTACTGCTGTTCTCAATATTTGATCCAAAAAATTCAGAACGAGGAAATGGGGGTGCGGTTCAGATTTTTTTTTTTTTTTTTTTTTTTTTTTTTTTTTTTTTTTTTTGACAAACAAAAAAAAAATCGTTTGTGTGTGAAGGAGTGTTAATGTATAAGTTAAGTATATTATTTTATCATGAAATTTTACCTGTGGACAAAATTGAGAGTATATACAGGTTAAAAAAACAGAATTTACAAAAGCAAAGAAAAATGAAAAAAAAAACAAACAAACAAACGGAGGGGCAGGGTGGGATAGGGATTGGGGAGGGGGTGGGATGCGCCGGTGCTAGATCCGCCTTTGGTTCTTGAGAAGATTTTTAAAGAGTATACCGTATATTCTAACGGAAAACTTTTATCACCAATTGTGGCCCCACCCTACCTATGGGGGTCATGATTTGAACAAAATTGATTTTGTTTTTGTTTGTTTGTTTGTTGTTTTAATATCCCTCGAGAGAATTTTTCACTCATAAGGAGACATCACCACTTGCCAATGGAGGGCCAAGAATTTAGATCTATTCTCGGAACTCAGGGCCATTGAAAAGTGTGAGATCTTTTTCGTGCCAGAATCTAAAAAATTAAAAGTATACTTCATATATGTACTTTCACATAAGTATCATCTCTTCTGATCCAGAAGTTCTTGAGAAGAAAATTTTGAAAGAATTTTTCTTAAATATTCTATTAAAACTTTGCTCACCTATTGTAGCCCCACACTTTCACAGACATGATCTGAATAAAAATGAATCTACACTTAATAATAAAGCTTTCACATAAGTTTAAACTTTTCTGACACAATTGTTCTCGAGAAGATTATTTAAAGATGTCACTAATTCTTAACTATACATGTACTTTCTTGAAAGAGGGCGTGACCATTAATTTGAACAAACTTGACTCCCTTTATCCATGTTTGCTTTCTGGTGAGTTTGGTTGAAAATGAAATTGGCCAGTAGTTCCTGAGAAGAAGCTGAAAATGTGAAAAGTTTACAGACAGACAGACGGACGACACAAGAAGTGTGATCAGAAAAGCTCACTGGAGCTATCAGCTCAGGTGAGCTAAAATTGTGTCAACCTCTACACCAATATATCGGCACTTGTATGAGAATTAAGCAAAAAAGATGAATTCCAGATAACAATTCTACTGAACAAATAACTTTCAATCTTATATCCATGTATATATAACGAGAATAAATTATAGACTGATTTTTCAGGTATCTCAAGAATTACGGTATTTTGACATATCATAGTCATGTAAACCAATTCTGGACACAATTTTCTGAGCAACACCATTTCTCCCTACAGTATTGCGAGTAATGCTAAATACAACTTGTTTACTTATTTATCAGCCAAACACTTTGTCCTTTTGTCTGTCTATCTCTCTCTCTCTCTCTCTCTCTCTCTCTCTCTCTCTCTCTCTCTCTCTGTATGTCTCTCTCTCTCTCTTCACGACCTTAGTAAATATTCAACACACCACATCGGCGATAAAATGTACCAATGGTCATATTGTCGCCGACGACAAAACGTGCCGATACTTGACTGTACATTTTGTCTTCCATTACGCAGGAGGAAGAAAAAGGTTCGTATCGGTACAAATTGTCGCCGGCGACAATATGTATTGATGGACGACGATATGTGCAGTCAGGGTAGGTACATTTTGTCGCCGACGACAATATGTACAAAACGACAATATGTACCGTCACACCTCTCTTTTTGATGGCATGCTTAACGATACCTAAAACAATACTAGAGCAGAGGTCGTTGCAAAGCAACGAGTAGGTCTTCCGTTGGAGCTGCGAACAGGAAGAAGTGACCTTGAGTCAAGGTCATGCCACATTCTAAGGTTATAAGCAATCTTGTAAGGGGTATCAACTTGCAATGTCTCACCAGTAGAAAGACAGTTAAGGAATGTTTCTCCGTTGATGACCTTGAACTCGTTCAAATGACCTTGCATCAAACCATGACACACTCTGGTTATAAGCAAACCCCATCTATGTGTTACCGACTCGACAAGTTAACACATGTTCTTTCAGACCATTCATCCAGTCAAAACATTCTTTCCTTAGTGACCCTAAATTTAATCAACATGGCCGTAGGAACCGAGGGGGGGGGGCGTGCCCCCAATAATTTTGCCGATATATAGATTACTATAGTAGACATAGATACTATAGCTTGTGCCACCTCAATAAAAACGTCTGATAACCTTCTTTTTTTTTTTTTGCTTCTCAAGGAATTTTTGGTAGTTGGTGACCTTTTTTTTTGCTTGTCAGGAAATTTATGGTAGTAGTGCCCCCTCAACTGTCAACTGAAAATGTATGGCTGTGCCCCCCCCCCAAAAAACCCCCTGAATTTGCTTCCTATGGGCCTGATCAAGGCAATGATACACTCTGTATGATATCAGCGATACCCTTTTGTGTGTTTCGCAATTGACAAGTTCACAGTTTGCATTTATTGCATGATAGTGAGGGAGACATGAAGATTTCTTCGCCCATAAAAAATCATATTCCCCGAGGGCAACATGAAGATTTCTTCGCCCATGAAAAATCATACTCCCCGAAGGCAACGCCCGAGAGAAATATGATTTTTCATTTGCGAAGAAATATTTATGTCTCCCTCACTATTATGCAATAAATTGTTTATAATACCGAATTAACCAAAATGCAGGAATTACAAAGGAGATCCAATGAATAAAGCAAACATGCATTTGATGAGAACGATATGAAAGAGATGTAAGTTACAGGTACACCAATAGCCTCGTTTCATTAAAAAAAATATACCTACGTGACAAGTTTGTGTGATCACACCAGTAACATTCAAACACCATTACATTTTTACACATTTAAATCGACACAATCAATCAACGATAATATGTTGACGGTGCGACCGTTGGGCGAGTGCATTGTTCACTTAATTTTAAGATCCGCCTCTTCAAACAGCACGAGACATTTGGAACGTCTAGACTGTGACGTCTCATGACGTATGTTAGCTGTATTTCCATAAACGAATTTTGAAAAGTGCAAACACTTTAACAAAGAACGTTTAATCTACTATCTGTATGCAATTCCATTAATTAAGGTGATTTTTTGGGGTGAATTTTTAGTTGTTGTTACCGCGCGAACGAAGTTAGCAGCGTCGCTATAAACAATCTAACTCCTCACTCATTTAATTGTGACGTCACAATCGTGAAACACGACGTTTTGTTGCAGGGCAAACATGATGGACACGTGACTTTCTCGGCCAATCAAATTCTATTTTACTAGTGATTTTTCACTTGTAAGCTAGTTTTCACAGAGGTATAATAAACGTTTTTAGACCATACATCGAAATAAATTATCATAATTTCTATAGTCGTAATTTATTAGGTTCAACTCACTGCTTTAAAGGATCATTGTAAATGTTTTATGCCCGATTTGGATACTGAACAACGTGTGATTTTTGAAACACTGATGCCCCCATATGGCATCTTATGGCAAAAGTTAAAAGTTTCTCAAATGCAAGTCAAACTCCATGGTCAAGATCAAAAGATAAAAAAAAAATGCTATTACCCAAATAAAGGTCTTGAACAAAGAATATACTGTGAAATATATACTAGTATGAAAGCCACAGCAGCAACAGTTTAAAAGTTATTGCCAAGGTTAATTTCTTTAAAAGGTCAAACTCCAAGGTCAAGGGATCATAATTGTTTGTACTTGAGGGAAGGTCTTAATTGTTACAAGGAATACACATGTGGTATTAAAAAAGCCTTAGCACCAACTGTTCAAAAGTTAAAACCAAGGTTAAAGTTTTTCAAAAGTAGGACATACTCAAAGGTCAAGGTAAAATGGTCAAAATTAAAGGTATACAATGACAGGCCTTGTCACAAGAAAATTACCTATGTAATATAAAAGCCCTAGTACTAGTCATTCAAAAGTTATTGTCAAGGCTAAAGTTGTTTAAAAGTTGGTCAAACTCCAAGGTCAAGGTCAAATGGTCAAACATATTTATACCCAAGGAGGAGACTTATCACAAGGGATACAGATGTGAAGTATAAAAGCCATAGCACCAACTGTTCAAAAGTTTTGGCCAAGGTTATAGTTTGGTAAAATTTTGCGAAAGAGGATCAAACTCCAAGTTCAAGGTCAAGAGGTCAAATATGTTGGTACCTGAAGGAAGTCCTTGTTACTAGGAATACACATAAGAAATATGAAAGCAGTAGTTCCAACCAATCAAATTTTATTGGCATAGTTAAAGTTTTTGCGGACAAAGAGGCTAACACAGTCTAACAGACAAATAGACAAAAACTGTATGCCCCCCGGATCTTCGATTACAGTAGCATAATAAAATGTCGGCGTCTTTGGGTTTTCGCATTGGCCTTAAATCTGAAAATCCAAAGGATTACAAGGTGCATTACGATACACTTTCACATCATGTTCTATAACCCAGAGCATATTGTCTGCAAAGATAAATATTTATTTCAGTATTTAAATAGCTATGCATAATTATCTATGTTGTTTTAAAAAGGAAATATAAAAAAAATATTTGTTTTATATTTTTCGATGTAGAGATATACAGAAAATGTTTTCCAATTTTAAGTCCTATCGCAATACACATTTTAAAAAAAGTGTGTGTTGGAGGGGGGGGGGTCATTACATTTTTGCTGGGATTCGCCTATGTATGACCGTAGAGAAACAAAGAGTGGGGAGGGTGCAAGCAGCAACTAAATCAAAATTTACATATTAAAACTACAACAAAAGACTATTTTCAGAAGGTCTGCCCCCCCCCCCCCCCCCGTACAATCCGTACAACGGACCTGTGAGAAAAATACTGATCCTACATTCAGAGTCCCAGGGCACCAGGAAAGAGTGGCAAAAAGAGAATATCGGTTTATTTCAGTCTATAAGTCGAATCAAAATATCTTTTCCTCAAGAGTCTTCTTTCTTTGAGTTCTTCCCAGTGATCGTGTGATTTATTTCATTTAATTTACGTTCTGTACTGGACTTGGAAATTAAAATTAAATGAGGACATCTTTAGGTTCCTGAGCTGGCCTTGAAGCCCGCAGAACAGATTTTCTGCTTTATGATAAATTCAAGTGATATGTAATTCGGTATTAATTTTGTGTTGATTTTATTAATGTTAATTTCATCAAGAAATATGAAAAATTAATGTTTTAACTATACATAGTGAGGCATTTTTTGTGTGGAACGATTATTTTGGGGTTTTCACGATTTTTTCGTATGGTACACATGATGAGTAAGTGCAATAAATATAATTTGTGGAAAAAATGTCCAACAAGCCCCGGGGTTGAATATCGGGGGGGGGGGGGGGGGGGTCTGTCCACAAGTACCTGTTGTCAAGCCCGTAGAAAACAATTTCAGTTTTTTTGGGAAGGGGGGGGGGGGGCAAATAGAAATTTCCACAGGTACTTGTACTCGATTTTTTCCTATGGTACACATGATGAATAAGTGTAATAAATATAATTTGTGGAAAAAAATGTCCAACAAACATTGGGGTTGAATTGGGGGGGGGGGGGGGATCCTGTCCACAAGTACCTGTGGAAATTTCTTGATACATAAACAGAATTTTAGAGCATGTATTAGACATCTTTTGAAGGGGAGAGGGCACGGCCGTAATTAAAAGTTATATAGAGACTAGGAAGGAATGAACTGTCATTAAATTTTGGCTAAGAACTATTACCTAAACTCTTCACTTTCACATTTTCAATTACAGATTCTTGTTTTTAAAAAGCTATACTTGTACATTTATATGTATCTATTAGATGCATAAATTATGTTATTAATCATTTTATCTTAAAGGAAAAGTAAAAATCTCAATCAAACTTGTGCCGCATATTATGCTCTCTGATTCATTACTCAACAGATGCTTCATATACATGTAAGAAGGGAAGACTGCAGACTGCAGGTGTGATAAATTCACAGCATGCAGCTCCAGCCTTAATTCCAACTTTGTTCCAAAATATTATTATTCAACGCGAAAAATTAGAATTAGCCGATAGAATATTTTGAATCACTTCGGAAATGCTGCCGTAACACCAGACTGAGTTCACAATATCGAGTGATTTTGATTGACAGGTGTAGCGCCGTTGTGCATGGATTTCGTGTAACTATGCATGTACTGCAGATTGTGGTTGAAAATAATAAACAAACAGATCTAAAGAAAAGATAGTGTATACTGTACATATATTTGTTAAGAACCAGTTCATTCATGAAACGAATTTAGTCGTATTATGTGGGCCCATGTTAGATTTGACAGGTTGATTTACTAGTAGAAATTCAATGGACCACAGTCATTTAGGGTATTCCGAATCACCCCGCATATCGCGACTCTCGGTAATTTACCTTACCGCTGTACCTCACACGACACATGCACAGATGTGACAACCAAACAGTCATTATTAGTAAGGTCTATACTTATTGCATACAACAAATAAAGAGGTAAACATAATGCGTTAACTAAAAGAATTATTTTAATTCATTAACTTCCGATCCTTTTCGAAGAAAATGCCCGTGTAGAAACGTATTTCTCATCGATGTCGTGGCGTTGTTGGTGGATGAAACATGGCATATAAGGTATCGATAGAACGGCAATTTTATAAGCTTTTGTGAGTATTATTTGTTTTTTATAACACCTCAAAAATATACTAGTTATGGCCGCATTTGTAGCCCCCTACAGTTTCGAACCACGTGTGTACATGCCCCTAGCCAAATAAATTGCACACGATGTATACTTGTTATATGTCAGATTATTATTTTTTTTATAACATTGTTTTTCTTAAATGCAAGGGGTATGAAAGTAATGATTTGACAAAGCAAGAGCTACAATAAGACTATCCCGGGTCCCGGTATACACTTGATCAGTGTTGATCAATGTTCATATGTACGAGTACACGTATGCAAATAATTCGATAGCTTTTGAAGATTTCAACATACATTTTGTAACACGCATATTTGTAATAACCACTTTATATACAAAACAAAATTTCATTCTCTTATATGGTAATATGGACGTCGTAATAGATCTGACTGAATGCTTGACATGCCTGTTTCAAAAACGTTTCCTAAGTTATCTTAAGATATGCCTAAGTTATAACTTTAGAAGTTCCTAAGATTTATCACAGCTGTATCGCGAAACAATCTTATCTAAAAAAAATTTATAAGTCATTTCTTAAGTTGTGCCTTTAAGGACTAATAAAATAACATTCCCGCTCTATATACAACTCTCAGTATGGTATATATTTTTAGATTCAAAAAGGAAGGGTGCGAGGATTGGGGATTGCCCCCACTTTTAAAGGATTTGGACACAAGTATGCTTAACTTTGCGAAGTGTGTTGCTAGATCCAAGCATTCACAGACACACCCTTTCAAGCCATCTTCCCTTCCGAGCACACGATATTTGTATTTTAATTTTAAACATTGTTCTAGGTGTTATACATTTGACTGCCGTCATGAGAAAAGGGCCCTTAAGGTCAAAATTTCACAAATTGACTTTTTGGTATATTTTGATAGCCTGACTCTTTCTGAATGCAAAAATACATAACTTTTAAAAATATCTCAATTTTTCAATATTTTATGAGCATTTTAGTAAATCGCCTCAAAATAACGTTGACGTTACTCACTGAAAATGTAATGACGTCGCGTGCGTCAAATTCAGTTTCCAAACATTCTTAAAATTATTTAAATAACTTTAATCGTTTTGACACAAATAAACTTGAAAAAAAAATTGATTTCTTCTTCCAAGCTTCTAGTATGTAATTATTCTTAAGGAAAGTTGCCTTTATAGTTCATACTATTTTAGAGACAGATTCAGTGATATCGTAAAGGAGGGGGGTGGGATGGCCATGACAGGATCTAGGAACGGTTTATATTCATTTGAAAAAATAATATTTGTACAATTCCACTATTTCAGCACAAGATATTCTTTTTATATTTAATACTCTAGCCAAATTTATACAATATATAAAACACTTGTAAATTAAAAACATAAAAAAAAAACTTCACAGAGAAAGGATAGATTCAACCCAAGGAAGGGCAACGCGCGTAACGCAGGACATCAGCACATCGATCCCGATATATATAAAAAAAAAATATTTTTGGTTTAATATAAGCAGGCATTCACTCAGCCCCCCCCCTCTCGACACACAGACACACACACGTTGTTATAGGAGGGGAATAATATATGTAACAGTTTATGTATTTTCTGTATCACTTTATGTATTTTCTGTATCACCAAAGAATTCTAATGGACGCCATAATGTTTTTTTTTTTTTTAAAGCATCTTCAGTTCATAAAAAAATCATAAATAATAAATATGTTCTGTACATCCGAGCGATTTTTTTAAATAAACTTTTTAAAAATACTTTGATAAAACAAATGTTTAATAAATTTTCATTGTTCATCATACAATTCAATTTCTTCTCCTGTCTTAGTAACATAAAAGAGAGACACATAATGATGTCAAAGGATTGTCGTTTAAGAAAGGTTAATTCGTACGTGAAAATTGAAACTGTTTCTCAACTTCTTTAAAAATTTCAAAGTAAATCATGCTTAATAAAAAAAAAAGCTGCTATAAATGCTTCTATACTTTTTTTTTGGGGGGGGGGGGGTGCTTTGCACCTGTGGTTTCCACGCTACTACTGTATCACTTGGACACAACAATCGTTCAATATTTCTTAGAAGGGTCGCTAATGTAATCTCAAAAAGAAAACTTTATAAAAATTGGTTTCTGTAAAAATGATTCAATGTCGAAACAATTTGGCAATTCGCTATCATATTGCCAGATACTAATTACTCTGTATCACCTGCTGGACATGCAAAGATAGCCGGCAGACACGTGTCATATTTTAAGCTTATCAATGCTCGACATTTCAATTCTAGAAAAATTTAATTCCTTGTAACATTGCGCTCGATCTGAAATAATAACCTCCCTGGATTTTTGGAATCGATAAAATCTCGTCAGATATTAATCACTCAAAATGCATGTGTAAACGATTGTCTGGTTTCCAACTCAGATTTACGGAAAGTTCTGTAAAAAATAACATTGTACAGTTTGATCAAAGAGAGGGCTGTACTGCTCTTGACTCTTTTTAATATATGTACACTTAATGGAGCTGGATTTTTCTAAGCAAAATAAAATATAGTTGCGTTACAATTTTGACGAAATCTATTTGAAATTGAAACTGAATATCTTTCAAGACTTAAATATATTTTTAGGCAATTGAGGTCATCTATTCATCTTAATCCGTGACATCAGCTAACTTGACATCAAAGGTTTTCAGAAGTCTTAAGCAATAATTGAATATTACGTTCAATACACGTTATATTTTTTGTTTGATGCGTTTAAGCAATATTCCCTTGAATGTTTGAAACTCTGCCGCTCTAAGTTGAATCTCTTCATAGGAGACTTAGTATCTGCTTGTGACGTGGAAGCTAAAAGTAAAATAGGCAATCCATTTTTCAAAGAATACCACTTTCTTGGAATGGTGAGATTAAAGAACATGACTCGTATTTTTTTCTGTCACCATTCGACTGGAAGAGAAATTAATATATATTTTTTATTAAAAGCAGAAAGGTATGTGTGTTTATTTAATCCTTCCCTTAAAGTCAGGTACAGTTATAAACTTCGGCCTCATGGTGTATGGAATAAAACCCGGGGTAAATCCCCGTACACCCTTGATTGGACCTGGATAACTAATAGTATCCCGGCATCAACGGAACTTTCAGAAAATGCCGAGATATCCGGGTTATCGAGATGAGACTCGACGTCCAAGATTTAAACGCGAAACGTGACTAATTTATTACATACATGATTTCAATAGTCAGTAAAAAAAAAAAAATGCTTCCCTTCATATTTCACGGTCATCAAAACTTTGCATGAGCCTCCGTTTTTGTTTTGTTTTTTGTCGGTCGAAACATCACCATTCTTTTATTTTCCATCTTTCTCAAAATGTAGATTTTTTATTGTTGTCTTACAGTTGGTGTTAATGTCGTTGATGATCAGAACATTTTTATAACAATATAATATGACATTCATAATTTAACCACTTGTTACTAGTACTTTTTTCCTCTATCAGTGATTTATTCTCAAAAGATGTCGCTATATCAACATTTACCAGAAGTTCGTAATTTCTTTATATACAGCCTAATCTATTGTTTAATCTGCTTTTTTCTTCTGTTTCATAGGCATATTTTCACGCATAATGTCACGTTCGATATAAATGTTATTTTCTTCAACGTTGAGTATAATGCTCATGGAAAAGCCCACATTAGATGTATTTTAATAAAATTCCTAACCCAAGCGCAATTTAATTTCAAGCCAGCTTTCATCGGAACAATTTCAGAAAATTGATACAAAAGTAATTGTGTATCAGGGAGTACTATTTTTTATGCATTATTTGATCATTTCATTATTTTTTTTTTCAAAATTATATTTTGTAGCAAAATTTTCGTGGCACCCTTTTCTCCTTTTTTTTTCCTAAGCATATTCTTTTGCTGTTAATTTTGTAGAGAATTATTTACATAAAATTTATACAATCCCCCCTTTTCATTTGTTGTAGTACATGTAGGTTCGAATCTCCCATGTTACAAGTATCTATATCAAAAACAAGATGTTCTCTTTTTTTTGTTTGAACTTTTACCGCTTGTCTTTTGTTTGTCAATAATCTCCCGATCCCCCCCCCCCCCCCCACACACACACATCAACGCTTCACCCTTCTCTGGTCTAATTGTGCATATCAATATGATTAACTATGGATTAAAATTTAAATAACCATTTTAAAATGAAGGAATTTTTAAAATAAAGCGCTTGTAAAGTACGCGTATATGTGCATTTATCTCTCTCTCTCTCTCTCTCTCTCTCTCTGAAAAAAATATTTACGTGCTTGTAGAATACCTTTTAAAGAGGCTAAGGGGTTGTGGCCATTTTTAGACTATATTGATCTCCTTCAGAAGAAGAGCTCCATATGAAGATATAGAAAATGATCAAATTTTAAAACTAAAATTTTTGAAATTTTTCTTTGCCAAATGATAGTTGACAGCTTAAGATATCATATCTAAAAAATTAAGTTTAATCTGGTGGTTAATTTGTGGTTAATTTGTTGACCCCCCAGCCTCCTTAATAAGTCTAATTCATATGAGTCAAATTTAAGTATTTGCAAATTGCTCAGAAAACAAGTACACAGTATTTTTAGTCATGCATAGTATATAGACATCGCTATAAATCGCTGTACCCAACGATGTGTTCAATGTCGCGATTAGATTAATTATGCGATATCAAGAAAAATGCTTATTAATAAACAGAATTATGAATAAATACATGTACTAAATAGTAATAATATTATTTATTACAAATTTCATCATCAATTTTCAAATAGTTTTTTATTTCATCTGGAAATCCAATTTCATTTCTTGTTCACGAAACGCAGTCGACAAAAATTACTTCCGTGTTTACAACACCGCGACTTTGACGTCGTTTTCTGAGCATTATGACGTCAAAAGATAAGGGCCCTTTTCTCATGACGGCAGTCATTTACTTTGTTTTGTTCTTATAAGGTATCTACATGTAAATAAAATTTTAAACTGAATGCTTCATAGCGAACACATGCGAGTTTATATTTTTCAAACAATCTTTGCCAATTACTACACTGCATGTACACGTTAGTTGTTTGTGCGGTGTAGAGCAACTATCAGAGTACACAATGTATTTCGACATCGAGGTGCCCGCGGCTCTCTGTGGCACCGTGTATGTAAACGAGGACTGGACTACAACACTTAAGACACAAAGCGGCAGAGATGGATGAAACTGTTTGCTATCTTACAAAGACTTGAATTATAGTACATTTGAAGGAATTTTTATTTAATATGTTAATGTTTATTTAATTCTATAAATAATAAATGGACATTCACAAGAGTGATGGTAAAAATAATATGTGCGTAGCATGCGTAGTAATTACAATTATTTACCGAAGCCCCCATTCAATTACAATTGCAGATGAATTAAAATACAACAACACGGGATAGAGCAACTTTTTTTAAAATGTATTGTTGCGTGAACAGACAAAAACAGCGATTAAAATTCAAAATGATTTTTTGCACCAGTGTTTGGAATTAAGATTATAAAAGATCGGTAAAGTAATCTTACTGATTCGATATAATTAAAAACATACCTTTCCATTAATTAATAGCTCTTTGTACAAAATTGACATTATACGCGATCACAAATACTAGCTTTGTTTATGGCCACAGGTGGCTAGTACACTGGTGACCTCGATCAACAGCGTGGGATTCGCGCGTTGGGTTACATAACTAAACATCGAGCTGAACATGGAGACCGTAATATGCATACAGCTAATGATCGTGAATTATTCAATGCATACAGTTTAAAATCACTTACAAAGTTTGTTGTAATGATAAACGTAGAAAGATAGATTTAATATTCTCCGCTTTTGAACACTATTAATCTAATTTAAAAAAGAAGAAAAGAAAGACTAGTTGTAATAAATAATTTAATAGTGAACCATAAACCACGTTTTAAACCTTATTAAAAAGAAAATTAACATTAAATACCGCAGGGTATATTATTGATAGCAAGTCTGTTTAAGTTATACACATGAAGAGGTCTGATTTCCTTGCCGAATGAAAAACTTTACCTGTTTACCTGGCCTGCTTTCTAATACGTATTACGCAATACCCTTGGTATACTCGAACAAAACAACATTTTCATTAGATCAAAAAGGTGTAAAAGAACAATTTTGTTCCCAAGATCCAGATCGAAATATTTACCGTTTTTGAGTTATAAGGCAAAAACTTTTAAGGGCCCAAGATCCCTAATCATAGGGGCCAGCCCCTTTTAAATAGTATGATATGAAAGCCCTTGCAATTATGCACAACTTTTGTTCTACATGTCTTAACAAAATATTTCTAGTTTTAAAGATATAAAGGAAAATATGTCAAATTTTTTGCTGTTTTCCGCGTTCTAACTTTTGACCCCTCTCTAGCGCCATTTTTAATGCAAAAATCAAAAAACAAAAACCGATGTGCACAACTTCAATGCTTCCTCTTTTCAATTTCAAAGCGTTTTGTGCTCCAATTATAACCATTTCTGAGCCTTTGTCTGGAAATCGGAGGCATGCTAAATTCAATCAAAGGGGAATAACTCGTGAACAGAAGGTAATTTCCGAATTGTATTACGGTATTCTGACAGTGTTTTGTAAAGTCTAAAAGCTCTGAAAATTTGAACAAAATCTGTTTAAAAATGAGGAAGATATGAAGCGTCAAAGTTGGCGTCTAGGAAAAAAAAAAAGAATAACTAGAGCAGAGCTCGTTGCAAAGCAACGAATAGGTCTTCCGTTGGAGCTGCGAACAGGAAGAAGTGACCTTGAGTCAAGGTCATGCCACATTCTAAGGTTATAAGCAATCTTGTAAGGGGTATCAACTTGCAATGTCTCACCAGTAGAAAGACAGTTAAGGAATGTTGTTTCTCCGTTGATGACCTTGAACTCGTTCAAATGACCTTGCATCAAACCATGACACACTCTGGTTATAAGAAAACCCCATCTATGTGTAACCGACTCGACAAGTTAACACATGTTCTTTCAGACCATTCATCCAGTCAAAACATTCTTTCCTTAGTGACCCTAAATTTAATCAACATGGCCGTAGGAACCGAGGGGGGCGTGCCCCCCCCCCCAATAATTTTGCCGATATATAGATTACAATAGTAGACATAGATACTATAGCTTGTGCCACCTCAATAAAAACATCTGATAACCTTCTTTTTTTTCTTTTCTTTTTTTTTTTTTTTTTTTGCTTGTCAAGGAATTTTTGGTAGTTGGTGACCTTTTTTTTTTTTTGCTTGTCAGGAAATTTATGGTAGTAGTGCCCCCTCAACTGTCAACTGAAAATGTATGGCTGTGCCCCCCCCCCCAAAAAAAAAAAAAAACTGAATTTGCTTCCTATGGGCCTGATCAAGGCAATGATACACTCTGTATGATATCAGCGATACCCTTTTGTGTGTTTCGGACTTGACAAGTTCACAGTTTGCATTTATTGCATGATAGTGAGGGAGACATGAAGATTTCTTCGCCCATAAAAAATCATACTCCGTGAGGGCAACATGAAGATTTCTTCGCCCATAAAAAATCATACTCCCCGAAGGCAACGCCCGAGGGAAATATGATTTTTCATTTGCGAAGAAATCTTTATGTCTCTATTATGCAATAAATTGTTTATAATACCGAATTAACCAAAATGCAGGAATTACAAAGGAGATCCAATGAATAAAGCAAACATGCATTTGATGAGAACGATATGAAAGAGATGTAAGTTACAGGTACACCAATAGCCTCGTTTCATTAAAAAAAAATTCCTAGGTGACAAGTTTGTGTGATCACACCAGTAACATTCAAACACCATTACATTTTTACACATTTAAATCGACACAATCAATCAACGATAATATGTTGACGGTGCGACCGTTGGGCGAGTGCATTGTTCACTTAATTTTAAGATCCGCCTCTTCAAACAGCACGAGACATTTGGAACGTCTAGACTGTGACGTCTCATGACGTATGTTAGCTGTACTTCCATAAACGAATTTTGAAAAGTGCAAACATTTTAACAAAGAACGTTTAATCTACTATCTGTATGCAATTCCATTAATTAAGGTGATTTTTTGGGGTGAATTTTTAGTTGTTGTTACCGCGCGAACGAAGTTAGCAGCGTCGCTATAAACAATCTAACTCCTCACTCGTTTAATTGTGACGTCACAATCGTGAAACACGACGTTTTGTTGCAGGGCAAACATGATGGACACGTGACTTTCTCGGCCAATCAAATTCTATTTTACTAGTGATTTTTCACTTGTAAGCTAGTTTTCACAGAGGTATAATAAACGTTTTTTAGACCATACATCGAAATAAATTATCATAATTTCTATAGTCGTAATTTATTAGGTTCAACTCACTGCTTTAAAGGATCATTGTAAATGTTTTATGCCCGATTTGGATACTGAACAACGTGTGATTTTTGAAACACTGATGCCCCCATATGGCATCTTAAAGTTAAAGTTTCTCAAATGCAAGTCAAACTCCATGGTCAAGATCAAAAGATAAAAAAAATGTTATTACCCAAATAAAGGTCTTGAACAAAGAATATACTGTGAAATATATACTAGTATAGCAGCAACAGTTTAAAAGTTATTGCCAAGGTTAATTTCTTTAAAAGGTCAAACTCCAAGGTCAAGGGATCATAATTGTTTGTACTTGAGGGAAGGTCTTAATTGTTACAAGGAATACACATATGGTTTTAAAAAAGCCTTAGCACCAACTGTTCAAAAGTTAAAACCAAGGTTAAAGTTTTTCAAAAGTAGGACATACACAAAGGTCAAGATAAAATGGTCAAAATTAAAGGTATACAATGACAGGCCTTGTCACAAGAAAATTACCTATGTAATATAAAAGCCCTAGTACTAGTCATTCAAAAGTTATTGTCAAGGCTAAAGTTGTTTAAAAGTTGGTCAAACTCCAAGATCAAGGTCAAATGGTCAAACATATTTATACCCAAGGAGGAGACTTATCACAAGGGATACAGATGTGAAGTATAAAAGCCATAGCACCAACTGTTCAAAAGTTTTGGCCAAGGTTATAGTTTGGTAAAATTTTGCGAAAGAGGATCAAACTCCAAGTTCAAGGTCAAGAGGTCAAATATGTTGGTACCTGAAGGAAGTCCTTGTTACTAGGAATACACATAAGAAATATGAAAGCAGTAGTTCCAACCAATCAAATTTTATGGGCATAGTTTTTTGCGGACAAAGAGGCTAACACAGTCTAACAGACAAAAAGACAGGTGGACAGGACAAAAACTGTTTGCCCCCCGGATCTTCGATTACAGTAGCATAAAAAAATGTCGGCGTCTTTGGGTTTTCGCATTGGCCTTAAATCTGAAAATCCAAAGGATTACAAGGTGCATTACGATACGCTTTCACATCATGTTCTATAACCCAGAGCATATTGTCTGCAAAGATAAATATTTAATTCAGTATTTAATTAGCTATGCATAATTATCTATGTTGTTTTAAAAAGAAAATATAAAAAAAATATTTGTTTTATATTTTTCGATGTAGAGATATGCAGAAAATGTTTTCCTATTTTAAGTCCTATCGCAATACATATTTAAAAGAAAGTGTGTGTTGGAGGGGGGGGTCATTACAATTTTGCTGGGATTCGCCTATGTATGACCGTAGAGAAACAAAGAGTGGGGAGGGTGCAAGCAGCAACTAAATCAAAATTTACATATTAAAACTACAGCAAAAGACTATTTTCAGAAGGTCTGCCCCCCCCCCCCCCCGGTACAATCCGTACAACGGACCTGTGAAAAAAATACTGATCCTACATTCAGAGTCCCAAGGCACCAGGAAAGAGTGGCAAAAAGAGAAGATCGGTTTATTTCAGTCTATAAGTCGAATCAAAATATCTTTTCCTCAAGAGTCTTCTTTCTTTGAGTTCATCCCAGTGATCGTGTGATTTATTTCATTTATTTTACGTTCTGTACTGGACTTGGAAAATGAGGACATCTTTAGGTTCCTGAGCTGGCCTTGAAGCCCGCAGAACAGATTTTCTGCTTTATGATAAATTCAAGTGATATGTAATCCGGTATTAATTTTGTGTTGCTTTTTTTAATGTTAATTTCATCAAGAAATATGAAAAATTAATGTTTTAACTATACACAGTGAGGCATTTTTTGTGTGGAACGATTATCAAATGGGGTTTTCACGATTTTTTCATATGGTACACATGATGAGTAAGTGCAATAAATATAATTTGTGGAAAAATGTCCAACAAGCCCCGGGGTTGAATATCGGGGGGGGGGGGGGGGTCTGTCCACAAGTACCTTTTGTCAAGCCCGTAGAAAGCAATTTCAGTTTTTTTGGAGGGAGGGGGGCAAATAGAAATTTCCACAGGTACTTGTACTCGATTTTTTCCTATGGTACACATGATGAATAAGTGAAATAAATATAATTTGTGGGAAAAAATGTCCAACAAACATCGGGGTTGAATTTGGGGGGGGGGGGGGATCCTGTCCACAAGTACCTGTGGAAATTTCTTGATACATAAACAGAATTTAAAAGCATGTATAAGACATCAATTGAAGGGGAGAGGGCACGGCCGTAATTAAAAGTTATATAGAGACTAGGAAGGAATGAACTGTCATTAAATTTTGGTTAAGAACTATTACCTAAACTCTTCACTTTCACATTTTCAATTACAGATTCTTGTTTTTAAAAAGCTACACATGTACATTGATATGTATCTATTAGATGCATAAATTATGTTATTAATCATTTTATCTTAAAGGAAAAGTAAAAATCTCAATCAAACTTGTTCCGCATATTATGCTCTCTGATTCATTACTCAACAGATGCTTCATATACATAGACTGCAGACTGCAGGTGTGATAAATTCACAGCATGCAGCTCCAGCCTTAATTCCAACTTTGTTCCAAAATATTATTATTCAACGCGAAAAATTAGAATTAGCCGATAGAATATTTTGAATCACTTCGGAAATGCTGCCGTAACACCAGACTGAGTTCACAATATCGAGTGATTTTGATTGATAGGTGTAGCGCCGTTGTGCATGGATTTCGTGTAACTGCAGATTGTGGTTGAAAATAATAAACAAACAGATCTAAAGAAAAGATATTGTATACTGTACATATATTTGTTAAGAACCAGTTCATTCATGAAACGAATTTAGTCGTATTATGTGGGCCCATGTTAGATCATTTAGGGTATTTCCGAATCACCCCGCATATCGCGACTCTCGGTAATTTACCTTACCGCTGTACCTCGCACGACACATGCACAGGTGTGACAACCAAACAGTCATTATTAGTAAGGTCTATACTTATTGCATACAACAAATAAAGAGGTAAACATAATGCGTTAGCTAAAAGAATTAATTATTTTAATTCATTAACTTCCTACCCTTTTCGAAGAAAATGCCCGTGTAGAAACGTTGCATGGTATTTCTCATCGATGTCGTGGCGTTGTTGGTGGATGAAACATGGCATATAAGGTATCGATAGAACGGCAAATTTATAAGCTTTTGTGAGTATTATTTGTTTTTTTATAACACCTCAAAAATATACTAGTTATGGCCGCATTTGTAGCCCCCTATAGTTTCGAACCACGTGTGTACATGCCCCTAGCCAAATAAATTGCACACGCTACATGTATACTTGTTATATGTCAGATTATTATTTTTTTTATAACATTGTTTTTCTTAAATGCAAGGGGTATGAAAGTAATGATTTGACAAAGCAAGAGCTATAATAAGACTATCCCGGGTCCCGGTATACACTTGATCAGTGTTGATCAATGTTGATATGTACGAGTACACGTATGCAGTGATATACGTCATTCTTGATAATCATGAAATCTAAACATGAGTTGGTTTAATTCCTTTTCACAATTTTTTTTATCATCATTATATCATTATTTGGTAGCCTACTCGTAGAATTATGACAGTTCAATGTTAATTATTTGCATTAAAAAAATCACATAGGTAAAAAAAATTACATAATTATCATGATTATATTTACAGGACAACAATTTACAATCAGGTAATTTCAGAAAGTAAATATTCTGTTGGTATTTGCTTTTCTGCATGATCCGCCTCTGAGAACGCTGTTTTATAGTGTTGTCTACAGAAGGGGGGGGGGGGGGGCTTTAATAACTTAATAAAAAAAACCAACAACATTCAACAAGAAAATAATTCTTTTTATTTTTTGATACTTTTGGTAAACAACACCAACTAATTCATTAATTATAATGTTGTTATCTGACTGTTTTTAGCCATTTACCTGGTGATTCGAAATACCCGGAAGTGACCTGCAATACACTAAAAAGGTGATGTAAATATAACCCCTGTCAAGGCCGCTGTATCGTAGATAGACTCGCCGTGTAATGTAGATTTGATTTTTCATTGAATTGGCTTTTCTTTAATAGCAACCAACCATTTATAAACTTGTTAATAAAATCGTTTACCGTCAAAATGTAAAAAGTGATTCGGAATACTCTAAATGTACTCGTTATAAAAACAACTCATTATCAACTCAGTGGACCGATAATTTACTTCAAAATAAGCTATAGATCAATAAAATTGATTTCAGATTAACCAAATATTTTGTTGCAAAGATAATGTAAAACAGAGACCGGGGATTTTGTATTTCTCTGTATTTTAAACACTCGATATGCGTACATTTGGGGCGCTCTTGCATATACATGTACACTTGTACATTCGAATTCATGATCGTGCTTATAAAAAGAGCATGTTCTGTACTTGCATGCATGTATGTATGTATGTATGTATGTATCCGTAAAACTTTTCGATTTTCCCGAGAATTCATCCTCACAATGTCAATTAAGGTTCCGAAATCACATGTGAGGATGCCGAGAATTGAAAAAGTCACCTCCACTTACAATTATCATGCATGTGTACATGCAGTTTAAAACACGAGACAGAAAAATAAATTGTTGCAAACTTAATGGTTAAGTCGGCAATTAAAATGCGTAAAACTTGAAATGAATAAATGCACGGGCGGTAAGGATTGATAAAAATAAGCGTGATATAGAGTAAAATAAAATAATATGTAAGATTCGAAATGATTTCAAACCCAATTTTCCATTAATCGCTATGAGTACACAATGTATTTTAATACCGATATGACCCCGGCTCTCTGCGGCCACGTGTGCACGAAGACTGGGTTACAAAGCGACAGAGCAGAATGTAAACTGTGCTGTAAGAAGGCGTGAATTATTGTATGTTTAAAAGTATTATTTGATGTATATACATGTAGTTTAATATTTAATGAAAAATTAAATGAAGAAACAATTAAGAGACTGATAGTAAAAATTATACTTTACACAAGTATTAATACTTAATACTTCCATCACTAATTGCAATTATTTGCCTTAGCACCTTTTCAATTACAATTGAAATAGAATACAATTACACGGGACAGAGAAATAAATTGTTTGTTTGTTTTTTTAAATCGTATTTCTGTGTCTACAGTGAACAGGCCGGTAAAAGCGATTAAAATTCGAAATGATTTTATGCACTAGTGTTTGAAATTAAGACTAAATCAAAGATGCAATTACACGGGACAGAGAAATAATTTTTTTTTTAAATCGTATTGCTGTGTCGACAGTGAACAGGCCGGTAAAAGCGATTAAAATTCGAAATGATTTTATGCACTAGTGTTTGAAATTAAGATTAAATCAAAGATGAGATTAAGTTATCTTAAAGATTCAATATAAATTTAAAAAACACAATGTTTCATTAGTTGTTGTTTCTACACGATGGATTTAAAACGTGATCACAGTCTTCACAGATATTTGTTTTGTTTACATGGTTTATGACCGCAGGTGGCTGGTCGATGGTGACCTCGGCAACGTGGGATCGCGGGTTGTGTTACATAACTAAAAACATTTAGGTGAACATGGAGAAATGCGTACTGTTAATGATCATTAATTATTCGATACTTAAAGTTTAATATTACTTATATAGTTATATAGATACATTTAATTCCTTCCTTTATTTGAAGACGTGTTCCCTTTAAATCTAAATTAAAAAAGAAAAGAAAGTTGTAAAGAATAATTTATGAGTGAACCACAGAACACGTTTAAAACCTTATTTAGAAGAAAATTAGCATAAAATACAGTAGGGTATATAATTTATTGCAAGTTTGTTAAAGTTATACACATGAAGAGTTCCGATTTACTTGCCGAATGAAAACGCTTACCTGTTTACGGGACCTGCTTTTTACCTACATATTACGACATATTACGCAATACTCGAACAAAACAACATTTGTATGAGATCAATAAGGTGTTAAAGAACAACTTTAATTCCGAAAGCCATATCGAAATATTTACCGTTTTTGAGTTATAAAGCGAAAAATTTCAAGGGCTCTAGATCCCTAATTTTAGGGGCCAGCCCCTTTTAAATGATATCAAATGAAAGCTCTTGCTATTATGCACAACTTTTATTCTACATGTTTAAACAAAATATTTTTAGTTTTAAAGATATAAAGGAAAATATGTCAAAATTTTTGCTCTTTTCCGCGTTCTAACTTTTGACCCCTCTCTAGCGCCATTTTTAATGCAAAAATCAAAAAACAAAAACCGATGTGCACAACTTCAATGCTTCTTCTTTTCAATTTCAAAGGGTTTTGTGCTCCAATTATTACAGTCTCAGAGCCTTTGTCTGGAAACCAGAGGCATAAAAATTTCAATCAAAGGGGAATAACTCGTGAACAGAAGGTAATTTCCGAATTGTATTACAGTATTCTGAGAGTGTTTTGCAAAGTCTAAAAGCTCTGAAAATTTGAACAAAATCCGTTCAGAAATGAGGAAGATATGAAGCTTCAAAGTTGGCGTCTAGGAAAAAAAAAAAGAATAATAAGAATAATCTTAACCATCAGAATCAGTAGAAGGTCTTCCGTTGGAAACGGAAGACCTTAATAAGAATAATCTTAATCATCACAATCAGTAGAAGGTCTTCCGTTGGAAACGGAAGACCTTAACTAGAGCCGAGCTCGTTGCAATGCAACGAATAGGTCTTCCGTCGGAGCTCCGGACAGGACAGAGCGACCTTGAGTCAAGGTCATGCAACATTTTAAGGTTATAAACAATCCTGTAAGGGGCATCAACTTTCAATGTTTCAACAGTAGAAAGACAGTAAAGGAATGTAAAATTCCCCTGTCAGTGAACTTGAACTTGTACAAATAATCTTGCGTCATGCCATGACACATTCTGCAGCTTGTTAAGAGCAAACACCATCTTTATGTCACCGACAAAAAAAAATTCACAGTCACGTATTCTTTCAGACTTTTCATCCAAAATATCATATTCTAAGTGCCCTCGAATTTAAAGTCAAGGCCAATACACACTCTGGATGATGTATTTATCATCTTTTCAGTGAAATGCAAATGCATGCAATTTTTTCTATTACAAAATTATAGACCTTTTTGTTTATTTGTTTGTATGTTGTTTAACGTCCCTTTCGAGAATTTTTCAATCATATGGAGACGCCACCATTTGCCAATGGAGATCTGCAAATTTTGACCTATATTCGGCACACATGGCCATTGAGCAGTGAGGGATCTTTTTCGTGCCAGCACCTACTGCCAGACGGGACCTCAGTTTGTACGGTCTCATCCTAAGGATCAGTCTCTGCGTCCCACAGTGGGATTCGAACCTGCGACGTAAGGATCAACTCCTTAATCCACGACTCTAGTGCAGACACTCTTACCACTGCGCCACTTGGGCGACTAGACCTTTTTTGAATTTTACACTTATTATATCAGTGACCTTGAACTAGCATAAATGACCTATGTTAAGGTCAAAAACAACCTTTGAACAAATTATGAGCTTCCAGTGATACTCAATGACAAAGATATACCTGAAAAAGAATATTGCACTTTTCTGTCAGTGGCCTTGAACTTGCCAGAAAGACCTTGGATCAAGGTCAAAATACATTCTTGGATCATAAGCAATCTCTGTATCAAGTAAAAGCTTCCAGTGATTTTATATAACAAAGTTATAGCATGGAAAAAAAAATAATATTTATCTGCCTGTGACCTTGAACTTGCCGGAAAAGCCTTTGTTCAAGGTCAGGACAAACCCATCTCAAGCAATCTGAGAAAAAGTTTCCTGTGTTCCTCCCACCCCTTATAAATTTATAATCGAGGCACGAATTTTGCCACTTCTTCTGCCAGTCTAGTACTATGTTATCTCAAACCATTGGATCATAAGCAATCTTTGTTCCAAGTATGAGCTTCCAAAATTATAGCACATACAGTAATCTTACACTTTTCTGTCAGTGACCTTGAACTTACAGGAATGACCTTGGATGAAGGTCGTGTCAAACCCTTTAATTATGTCATAAGCAATGCCTGTATCAAGTATGATACTTGCTATTTTTTTCCAGTGACCTTGAACTTGCCGGAATGATGTTGGATCAAAACCATGACACACCTTCGGATCATTAGTAATCTTTGTACCAAGTATGACCTTCCAGTTTCTTCATAACAAAGTTATAATATCCTTGGCAAACTATCACGTACAGACGGACAGCTAGGCAGACGGACAATGTGATTCCATAAGACTCAAAACAACCCGCACACTTCGTTTGGGGGATATATAAATTCCTATGTTAAATTATGAACACTCTTTCCGGCCCAAACCTTCTCCCTGGAATCAATATTTGAAAAAAAAATGAATGTATGCTATGTTGGAAATTTTCTCATTCTAGTCCAGTGATTCTTGAGAATACTATTTTCAAATGACCCCATGCGCGGATCTGGAGGGGGTTGTGGGGGGGGGGGGGCAGTTCAATGTATATACTAAACAAGTAAAAGTGACCATGCCCCCCCCCCCCTAGAAAACGCGGACCCTTCCTCGAAAACGCGGATCTGTGTTAAAATGGTATGAAAAGTCTTAGGTATGAAGCTTTAAAAGTCAACGACCCCCCTCCCCCATACACACACACAAGAAATAGGTTTTTCACGTTTGGGAAAAGAGTTTCTTTTTTGGGGGGGTCGTCAAGAAATTTCTGGGTTGAAATATTTTTTTTATTGGGATCCCCTCCCCCCCCCCCCCTCTCCGTGGAAAAAATTCCTTGATCTGCGCCTGGAGCCCATCTAATTTTTACTACATGTATCCGTTAAAAGAGGATGTGACCCTTCATTTAAACAAAACTTTACCAAAAATATTCTGTGTTAATTTTCGTTGTTATGGTCCAGTGGTTCTTGAGCAACGACGATAATGCTTATATACACCAAGATAGCAAACAAAGATGAAGAATTATGAACAGCAAAAGCTTACTTGGGTCTTTGGTTTGGGAGATGAGATACTTATTAAGAATTAAAATTTTGTCATTTTTTTTTTACAATCGACGGGCCTGCATTTCAAAGAGAGAGAGAATTTCTAGCTAGGTCTTTGAATAACAGTGAGATCGGTTCACAAAACCAGGTCGCTAGGAATGTACATGTGTATAAAATAGGCAGTGCCTTTCTCTCGGAATTCATCACCTGCTTCTATGAAGCTCCATCCTCACTTGTACCGACATGTACCTGGTAAAACCAACCGACTGCGAAGGAAAACATTCTATTTATTTCGAGGATGGGGGTTTACGTACAGTGATGAGAAGAAATTTATTAAGGTCTTCCGTTCCAACGGAAGACCTTCTACTGATTCTGATGGTTAAGATTATTATTAAGGTCTTCCGTTTCCAACGGAAGACCTTCTACTGATTGTGATGATTAAGATTATTCTTTTTTTTTTTTTTTCCTAGACGCCAACTTTGACGCTTCATATCTTCCTCATTTTTAAACAGATTTTGTTCAAATTTTCAGAGCTTTTAGACTTTACAAAACACTGTCAGAATACCTAATACAATTCGGAAATTACCTTCTGTTCACGAGTTATTCCCCTTTGATTGAATTTTGCATGCCTCCGATTTCCAGACAAAGGCTCAAAAATGGTTATAATTGGAGCACAAAACCCTTTGAAATTGAAAAGAGGAAGCATTGAAGTTGTGCACATCGGTTTTTGTTTTTTGATTTTTGCATTAAAAATGGCGCTAGAGAGGGGTCAAAAGTTAGAACGCGGAAAACAGCAAAAAATTTGACATATTTTCCTTTATATCTTGAAAACTAGAAATATTTTGTTAAGACATGTAGAACAAAAGTTGTGCATAATTGCAAGGGCTTTCATTTTATACTATTTAAAAGGGGCTGGCCCCTATGATTAGGGATCTTGGGCCCTTAAAAGTTTTTGCTTTATAACTCAAAAACGGTAAATATTTCGATCTGGATCTTGGGAACAAAATTGTTCTTTTACACCTTTTTGATCTGATGAAAATGTTGTTTTGTTCGAGTATACCATGGGTATTGCGTAATACGTATTAGAAAGCAGGCCAGGTAAACAGGTAACGTTTTTCATTCGGCAAGGAAATCAGAACTCTTCGTGTGTATAACTTAAACAAACTCGCTATAAATAATATACCCTACTCTATTTAATGTTAATTTTCTTCTAAATAAGGTTTTAAACGTGTTCTATGGTTAACTTATAAATTATTTTTTACAACTTTCTTTTCTTTTTTAATTTAGTTTTAAAGGGAACAGCGTCTTCTAATAAAGGAAGGAATTAAATGTATCTATATAACTATATAAGTAATATTAAACTTTAAGCATCGAATAATTAATGATCATTAACTGTGCCTTTTTACGTTCTCCATGTTCACCTAAATGTTTTTAGTTATGTAACACAACCCGCGATCCCACGTTGCCGAGGTCACCATCGACCAGCCACCTGCGGTCATAAACCATGTAAACAAAACAAATATCTGTGAAGACTATGATCACGTTTTTAATCCATCGTGCAGAAACAACGACTAATGAAACATTATGTTTTTTTTATTTATATTGAATCTTTAAGATAATTAATCTCATCTTTGATTTAATCTTAAGCGTTCCAAACACTAGTGCATAAAATCATTTCGAATTTTAATCGCTTTTACCGGCCTGTTCACTGTCGACACAACAATACGATTTAAAAAAAAACAAAACAAAAAAAACAAACAATTTATTTCTCTGTCCCGTGTAATTGTATTCAATTGTTATTGAAAAGTGCTAAGGCAAATAATTGCAATTAGTGATGGAAGTATTAAGTATTAATACTTGTGTAAAGTATAATTTTTACTATCAGTCTCTTAATTGTTTCTTCATTTAATTTTTCATTAAATATTAAACTATATACATCAAATAATACTTTTAAACATACAATAATTCACGCCTTCTTACAGCACAGTTTACATTCTGCTCTGTCGCTTTGTAACCCAGTCTTCGTGCACACGTGGCCGCAGAGAGCCGGGGTCATATCGGTGTTAAAATACATTGTGTACTCATAGCGATTAATGGAAAATTGGGTTTGAAATCATTTCGAATCTTACATATTATTTTATTTTACTCTATCTCACGCTTATTTTTATCAATCCTTACCGCCCGTGCATTTATTCATTTCAGGTTTTACGCATTTTAATTGCCGACTTAACCATTAAGTTTGCAACAATTTATTTTTCTGCCTCGTGTTTTAAACTGCATGTACACATGCATGATAATTGTAAGTGGAGGTGACTTTTTCAATTCTCGGCATCCTCACAATGTCAAGGTATTGTGATTTCGGAACCTTAATTGACATTGTGAGGATGAATTCTCGGGAAAATCGGAAAGTTTTACGGATACATACATACATACATGCATGCAAGTACAGAACATGTTCTTTTTATAAGCACGATCATGAATTCGAATGTACAAGTGTACATGTATATGCAAGAGCGCCCCAAATGTACGCATATCGAGTGTTTAAAATACAGAGAAATACAAAATCCCCGGTCTCTGTTTTACATTATCTTTGCAACAAAATATTGGTTAATCTGAAATCAATTTTATTGATCTATAGCTTATTTTGAAGTAAATTATCGGTCCACTGAGTTGATAATGAGTTGTTTTTATAACGGGTACATTTAGAGTATTCCGAATCACTTTTTACATTTTGACTGTAAACGATTTTATTAACAAGTTTATAAATGGTTGGAGAACATTGAAATAATTGAACGCGTTCATCTCAAATTTTTGAAATATATTTTTAATCTAAAAAGTAGTACTCCTAGTTATATGGTCTATGGCGAAACTGGTCGATTCCCTTTGTATATAACAGTGTATATAAGAATGATATCCCACTGGGCAAAATTACTGGTAAGCCCTGAAAATAAGATTGTTTATGTTACATATAAGAATTTATTTGAACAGTTTTGTTCAGGAAGTCATAAGAACCCTTGGATTTTATGTATTAAGAATATACTTGATACTTGTGGCTTCTCAAATATATGGAATGAACAGGCCTTTTTAAATATAAAATGGCTAAAAACTATAGTTGAACAACGTCTTAAAGATCAGTACATACAGAAATGGCAAAGTGATATGCGCGATTCGTCTAAAGGTCATATGTATAGTATCTTCAAAACAGAATTTGGATTTGAAAAATATTTAGACTTACTACCTAAAAATTTTAGAACAAATTTAATTAAATTAAGAACAGCAAATCATCGTCTCCCAGTTGAGACTGGGAGATGGTTTGGAATTCCCAAAAATGATAGACTCTTTAATATCTGTAATAATGGACAAATAGCAGATGAGTATCACTATATTTTAGAATGTCAATTTTTTTCAGAATGCAGAAAAAAGTATCTACCTAGTAAATATTGTAATAGACCAAATTTCTACAAATTCTCAGAATTGTTGTCAACTGCTGACTCCAAGGTATTAATCAAACTGTGCAGCTACATAGATAGGGTATATGAACAAGTCTGTCCTCCATAATTATTATTATTATTATTATTATTATTATTATTATTATTTGTTACTTTATAATTTGAATGTATTTCCGCCATTTCACGTGTATCTTGTATATTGTTTTTGTATATATTGTACATAGAACCTCATGTACCATTAATTGGTTTGAGTGAATAAATTGAATTGAAATTGAAATTGTTGGTTGGTATTAAAGGAAAGCCAATTCAATGAAAAATCAAATCTACATTACACGGCGAGTCTATCTACAATACAGGCCTTGACAGGAGTTATATTTACATCACCTTTTTAGTGTATTGCAGGTCACTTCCGGGTATTTCGAATCACCAGGTAAATGGCTAAAACAGTCAGATAACAACATTATAATTAATGAATTAGTTGGTATTGTTTACCAAAAGTATCAAAAAATAAAAAGAATTATTTTCTTGTTGAATGTTGTTGTTTTTTTTAATAAGTTATTAAAGCCCCCCCCCCCCCTTCTGTAGACACACTATAAAACAGCGTTCTCAGAGGCGGATCATGCAGAAAAGCAAATACCAACAGAATATTACTTTCTGAAATTACCTGATTGTAAATTGTTGTCCTGTAAATATAATCATCATGGCCGTAGGAACCGGGGGAGGGGGGGCAGGGGGGGGGCAGGGGGGGGGGCCGTGCCCCCAATAATTTTGCGGATTTATAGAATACTATAGAAAATATAGCTACTATGTGTTTGTGCCCCCTCAATAATAACGTCTGATGACATTTTTTTTTTCGCTTGTCAAGGAATTTTGGTAGATGATAGTGCCCCCCAACTGAAAAAGTATGGTTGTGCCCCCTCAGAGTGAAATTGCTTCCTACGGGCCTGATCATGATAATTATGTAATTTTTTTTTTTACCTATGTGATTTTTTTAATGCAAATAATTAACATTGAACTGTCATAATTCTACGAGTAGGCTACCAAATAATGATATAATGATGATAAAAAAAATTGTGAAAAGGAATTCAACCAACTCATGTTTAGATTTCATGATTATTAAGAATGACGTATATCACTGCATACGTGTACTCGTACATATCAACATTGATCAAACACTGATCACGTGTATACCGGGACCCGGGATAGTCTTATTATAGCTCTTGCTTTGTCAAATCATTACTTTCATACCCCTTGCAATTAAGAAAAACAATGTTATAAAAAAAAATATTAATCTGACATATAACAAGTATACATGTAGCGTGTGCAATTTATTTGGCTAGGGGCATGTACACACGTGGTTCGAAACTGTAGGGGGCTACAAATGCGGCCATAACTAGTATATTTCTGAGCTGTTATTAAAAACAAATAATACTCACAAAAGCTTATAAATTTGCCGTTCTATCGATACCTTATATGCCATGTTTCATCCACCAACAACGCCACGACGTCGATGAGAAATACCATGCAACGTTTCTACACGGGCATTTTCTTCGAAAAGGATAGGAAGTTAATGAATTAAAATAATTAATTCTTTTAGTTAACGCATTATGTTTACCTCTTTATTTGTTGTATGCAATAAGTATAGACCTTACTTATAATGACTGTTTGGTTGTCACACCTGTGCATGTGTCGTGCGAGGTACAGCGGTAAGGTAAATTACCGAGAGTCGCGATATGCGTGGTGATTCGGAATACCCTAAATGACTGTGGTCCATTGAATTAACCTGTCAAATCTAACATGGGCCAACATAATACGACTAAATTCGTTTCATGAATGAACTGGTTCTACAGTATACAATATCTTTTCTTTAGATCTGTTTGTTTATTATTTTCAACCACAATCTGCAGTACATGACAATGTATAGTTACACGAAATCCATGCACAACGGCGCTACACCTGTCAATCAAAATCACTCGATATTGTGAACTCAGTCTGGTGCTACAGCAGCATTTCCGAAGTGATTCAAAATATTCTTTCGGCTTATTCTAATTTTTCGCGTTGAATAATAATATTTTGGAACAAAGTTGGAATTAAGGCTGGAGCTGCATGCTGTGAATTTATCACACCTGCAGTCTGCAGTCTTCCCATCTTACATGTATATGAAGCATCTGTTGAGTAATGTTGTTTGTTGTTTTATTGTTGTTTTATTTGAACCAGAGACATTACATCTCATAGGTATACAAAATATGTACATATATATTTATACATAAGCTTTGCACAGGATAAGTGTAGTATATGCTATACAATATACATTACATGTGGCATTTACATAAACAATAGCATTTAATGTATTATCACTTCTTATTGTACACTATTTAAAACATCATTTCTTAATTGATAAGAAAAATACAGAAATTTACCTAGGTTACATAGTTCTTTAGTATTTGTGGAACTCAGTAACTGTACTAATTTGAATACTGATGGTTTTTTAAAATAATAACTCTTCATAATTTGTATTTAATTCTTAGTTCTTCATATCGAGGACATTTTAATACAAAGTGAAATTCGTCCTCTATCTCATCTGATATACATATTTCACATTTTCTATCTTTTCTTTCTATGTTACAATACCTTCCCCTCTCTATCTTAAATCATGCGCTGATAGTCTTAAACGACTAATAGGTATTCTATACTTTGAATGTAATGGTTTTCTTAAATACGTCTGTAGTACAACATTATCCACTAAATGTTGATATAAAAAATATTTCGGAGAATTACAAATTCTTGCCATAATATCTTGTTTATAACCGTCATACATTCTTTGAAATACGATGTTCAGAGAATTTAATATCAATACAATTGCTATTATACATGTCAGTTAAACCAAGCCTTTGAAATTCCTTCTTAATGTTTACAATCCATTCATCATTATTTTCCACCATATCTTGATAACATGATTGTAAAATACAATTATCACTGTTTTTTTTAATTTCACCCAATATTTCAAAATTTTCTTTTTCCTTTCTAGTATAAGTGGAAATCTACCTAATTCACAATAAACTGCATCATTACTGGTGCTTTGTCTGACTTTTAAAACTCTTTTACAATAAGTTAAGTGAACATTTTCTATATCTTGACCCTTGTGAAATCCCCATACTTCAGCTCCATAACTCATTACACTGTTAATATAGGTATCGAATACTGCTAATTGTGTTTCTACGTTAAAATGCAAATCCCTGGTTTTACTATTTACACCATACATAGCTTTTTTACCCTGACATGAAAAATGTTTCTGTGTTTCAGCAAATTTGCCATTATAATTGAACAACATAATGAATCAGAGAGCATAATGTGCGGAACAAGTTTGATTGAGATTTTTACTTTTCCTTTAAGATAAAATGATTAATAACATAATTTATGCATCTAATAGATACATATAAATGTACATGTATAGCTTTTTAAAAACAAGAATCTGTAATTGAAAATGTGAAAGTGAAGAGTTTAGGTAATAGTTCTTAACCAATTAAAATTTAACGACAGTTCATTCCTTCCTAGTCTCTATATAACTTTTAATTACGGCCGTGCCCTCTCCCCCTTCAATTGATGTCTTATACATGCTTTTAAATTCTGTTATGTATCAAGAAATTTCCACAGGTACTTGTGGACAGGACCCCCCCCCCCCCCCAATTCAACCCCAATGTTTGTTGGACATTTTTTTCCACAAATTATATTTATTACACTTATTCATCATGTGTACCATAGGAAAAAATCGAGAACAAGTACCTGTGGAAATTTCTATTTGCCCCCCCCCCTCCCAAAAAACTGAAATTGCTTTCTACTGGCTTGACAACAGGGGTACTTGTGGACAGACCCCCCCCCCCCCGATATTCAACCCCGGGGCTTGTTGGACATTTTTTCCACAAATTATATTTATTGCACTTACTCATCATGTGTACCATATGAAAAAATCGTGAAAACCCCAAAATAATCGTTCCACACAAAAAATGCCTCACTATGTACAGTTAAAACATTAATTTTTCATATTTCTTGATGAAATTAACATTAAAAAATCAACACAAAATTAATACCGAATTACATATCACTTGAATTTATCATAAAGCAGAAAATCTGTTCTGCGGGCTTCAAGGCCAGCTCAGGAACCTAAAGATGTCCTCATTTTCCAAGTCCAGTACAGAACGTAAAATAAATGAAATAAATCACACGATGACTGGGATGGACTCAAAGAAAGAAGACTCTTGAGGAAAAGATATTTTGATTCGACTTATAGACTGAAATAAACCGATATTCTCTTTTTGCCACTCTTTCCTGGTGCCCTGGGACTCTGAATGTAGGATCAGTATTTTTTTTCACAGGTCCGTTGTGCGGATTGTACGGGGGGGGGGGGGCAGACCTTCTGAAAATAGTCTTTTGCTGTAGTTTTAATATGTAAATTTTGATTTAGTTGCTGCTTGCCCCCTCCCCACTCTTTGTTTCTCTACGGTCATACATAGGCGAATCCCAGCAAAACTGTAATGACCCCTCCTCCAACACACACTTTTTTTTAAATGTGTATTGCGATAGGACTTAAAATTGGAAAACATTTTCTGTATATCTCTACATCGAAAAATATAAAACAAATATATTTTTTTTTTATATTTCCTTTTTAAAACAACATAGATAATTATGCATAGCTAATTAAATACTGAATTAAATATTTCTCTTTGCAGACAATATGCTCTGGGTTATAGAACATGATGTGAAAGCGTATCGTAATGCACCTTGTAATCCTTTGGATTTTCAGATTTAAGGCCAATGCGAAAACCCAAAGACGCCGACATTTTCTTATGCTACTGTAATCGAAGATCTGGGGGCATACAGTTTTTGTCCTGTCGACCTGTCTATTTGTCTGTTAGACTGTGTTAGCCTCTTTGTCCGCAAAAACTTTAACTATGCCCATAAAATTTGATTGGTTGGAACTACTGCTTTCATATTTCTTATGTGTTCCTAGTAAAAAGGACTTCCTTCAGGTACCAACATATTTGACCTCTTGACCTTGAACTTGGAGTTTGATCCTCTTTCGCAAAATTTTACCAAACTATAACCTTGAACAGTTGGTGCTATGGCTTTTATATTTCACATCTGTATCCCTTGTGATAAGTCTCCTCCTTGGGTATAAATATGTTTGACCATTTGACCTTGGAGTTTGACCAACTTTTAAACAACTTTAGCCTTGACAATAACTTTTGAATGACTAGTACTAGGGCTTTTATATTACATAGGTAATTTTCTTGTGACAAGGCCTGTCATTGTATACCTATAATTTTGACCATTTTACCTTGACCTTTGAGTATGTCCTACTTTTGAAAAACTTTAACCTTGGTTTTAACTTTCGAACAGTTGGTGCTAAGGCTTTTTTAATACCACATGTGTATTCCTTGTAACAATTAAGACCTTCCCTCAAGTACAAACAATATGATCCCTTGACCTTGGAGTTTGACCTTTTAAAGAAATTAACCTTGGCCATAACTTTTAAACTGTTACTGCTGTGGCTTTCATACTAGTATATATTTCACAGTATATTCTTTGTTCAAGACCTTTATTTGGGTAATAACATTTTTTTTATCTTTTGATCTTGACCATGGAGTTTGACTTGCATTTGAGAAACTTTAACTTTCGCCATAAGATGCCATATGGGGGCATCAGTGTTTCAAAAATCACACGTTGTTCAGTATCCAAATCGGGCATAAAACATTTACAATGATCCTTTAAAGCAGTGAGTTGAACCTAATAAATTACAACTATAGAAATTATGATAATTTATTTCGATGTATGGTCTAAAAAACGTTTATTATACCTCTGTGAAAACTAGCTTACAATTGAAAAATCACTAGTAAAATAGAATTTGATTGGCCGAGAAAGTCACGTGTCCATCATGTTTGCCCTGCAACAAAACGTCGTGTTTCACGATTGTGACGTCACAATTAAACGAGTGAGGAGTTAGCTTGTTTATAGCGACGCTGCTAACTTCGTTCGCGCGGTAACAACAACTAAAAATCCACCCCAAAAAATCACCTTAATTAATGGAATTGCATACAGATAGTAGATTAAACGTTCTTTGTTAAAATGTTTGCACTTTTCAAAATTCGTTTATGGAAATACAGCTAACATACGTCATGAGACGTCACAGTCTAGACGTTCCAAATGTCTCGTGCTGTTTGAAGAGGCGGATCTTAAAATTAAGTGAACAATGCACTCCCCCAACGGTCGCACCGTCAACATATTATCGTTGATTGATTGTGTCGATTTAAATGTGTAAAAATGAAATAGTGGTGTTTGAATGTTACTGGTGTGATCACACAAACTTGTCACGTAGGATTTTTTTTAATGAAACGAGGAAGCAAATTCAGTTTTTTTTTTTTTTTTTTTGGGGGGGGGGCAGCCATACATTTTCAGTTGACAGTTGAGGGGGCACTACTACCATAAATTTCCTGACAAGCAAAAAAAAAGGTCACCAACTACCAAAAATTCCTTGACAAGCAAAAAAAAAAAAAAAGAAGGTTATCAACGTTTTTATTGAGGTGGCACAAGCTATAGTATCTATGTCTATGTCTACTATAGTAATCTATATATCGGCAAAATTATTGGGGGGTACGCCCCCACCCCCCCCGGGCCCCACCCCCCCCCCGGGCCCCACCCTCCCCCGGTTCCTACGGCCATGTTGATTAAATTTAGGGTCACTAAGGAAAGAATATTTTGACTGGATGAATGGTCTGAAAGAACATGTGTTAACTTGTCCAGTCGGTAACACATAGATGGGGTTTGCTTATAACCAGAGTGTGTCATGGTTTGATGCAAGGTCATTTGAACGAGTTCAAGGTCATCAACGGAGAAACAACATTCCTTAACTGTCTTTCTACTGGTGAGACATTGCAAGTTGATACCCCTTACAAGATTGCTTATAACCTTAGAATGTGGCATGACCTTGACTCAAGGTCACTTCTTCCTGTTCGCAGCTCCAACGGAAGACCTACTCGTTGCTTTGCAACGAGCTCTGCTCTAGTTCTTTTTTTTTTCTTCTTTTTCCTAGACGCCAACTTTGAGACCTCATATCTCGCTCATTTCTCCACGGATTTTGCTCAAATTTGCAGAGTTTATAGACGTTAAAAAACTCTATCAGAATGCTGTCAAACGGTTCAAGAAGTCACTTCCGCTTTTGAGTTATTTCCCTTTAAATGAAAATTTACTAGGCTTCATTTCCAGACAAAGGCTCCGAGACTACAAAAGCTGGAGCAGAAATTCTACCGAATTTTAATAATAGAAGGATTGAAGTTGTGCACATCGGTTTTTGTTTTTCGATTTCTGTATTCAAAATGGCGCTATATAGGGGTCAAAAATTAGAACGCCTAAAAGAGCGAAAATTTATACACATTTTCCTTTTTATCTTTAAAACTAAAAATATTTTGATAAGACATGTAGAATAAAAGTTGTGCACAATTTTAAGGCCTTTCATTTGACACCAATAAAAAGGGGCTGGCCCCTCAAATTAGGGATCTGGAGAACTTTAAAGTTTTTGCTTTATAAATCAAAAACGGTAAATATTTCGAAATGGCTGTCGCTAAAAAAGTTGTTCTTTAACATCTTATTGATCTCATGAAAATGTTATTTTGTTCGAGTCTTGTGTTTTAAATGCGCCAGAAGCTTGACCCATATACAGGTAACTGTTTTCATTCAGCAAGTAAACGAGAGCTCTTCATGCGTGTAACTAAAATAAACTTACTATAAATAAAAAATCTGGCTACATTAGATGCTAATATTCTTTAGAATAAGGTTCTTGGAGTGTTTTGTGCTTTATTTCCAAGTTATTTTTTTGACAACGTTTCCTTTTATTTCATTTTTTTTCAAAGTCGAATAAACCAGTTTACTAAAAAAAGGAAAAAAAAGATAACCTTTTCTTCTTATTATATAAAAACAAACAATATAGTGAGAAAATAAAAAATAACTTTGAAGCATAGACTATTCACAGCCATTAAGTGCACGCCTTTTACATTCACCTTGTGTGTTTACAATTATGTAACACCTCCCTCGATAGCGCGTGGCAAAGGAGGTCACCGGGGATCAATCGGCGTGTGATCCAGCGACCTAGTCATACACAAAACAAATCATAGAATGGCCATTCCAAATTCATTTTGTAAACTAAGTCATGAGTGGATAAATATGTTGAATCTTTCAGATTATTTCATAATATCTTTGATTAAATCGCTAGTGCATTTCATTTAATATTTTAATTGCTGAATTACAGGAAAGTCGCATAATTATTTTTATAAACAATTTATTTCTCGATATCGAGGTAATTGTCTGTTTTATTCAAAATAAAATTCAAAATATGTTACCTTAATTAATTCCTACTAGTAATGGAACTTTTGAAACTTAAATGTACATGTATGTAATCTAATATACGTTCTTTTGTCGACGCCCTTAAAATGTACAACTGTATATATACAAAGCGCCCCAAATATACGCATATCGAGCGTCTGGCAATACAAAATCCCACATTCACACGCGCCTCCAAAATATGTAGAATGAGACATACATGCGTAACTGTATTTGAATATTACAAATTTATTAGACACCTAACCTTGAACAAATTATTTTTTTCTACTAAACTTGTTATTGTATGCGAACAGAATGATAAACATGTAATTATTTATAGGTTCCCATTATTTTTTCTGAAAATCAGAACACAACTATCAGCTCTTTTAAGGTTTTACGGACACATACAATGTACACGCATGCAAGTACAGAACATGCATGTTTTATAAGTGCATATGCAAGAGCGCCCCAAATATATGCACATCGAGCGTTTGAAATACAGAAAAATTCTAAATCCCAAGTCTTTTTTTTTTCATTATCTTTGCAATAAAATATCGGTTAAACTGAAATGATTTTATTGATTTACAGCATATATTAAAGTGAATTATAGGTCCGCTGAGTTGATCATGAGTTGTTTTTATAACGGGTAGTCCTCCTGGCCAGTCATCGTCACGGTTTGTAACATCGTAATTACACAGGTAAATACTAAGATGTCAATCTATATATTTTCCATAAGAAATGAATTACCGGGAGATGTCTCGTTTTCTCTGATCATATATTAATTGACAGCGTTTATGAACAGCTGTTAAAACACAGGCCTTTGTAAACCGGTAAATCACAAAAAAAAAAAAAATCCGAGACATGAAAAACATAGAAAATATAAATGTCTCTGGAAATAACATTGTCTTTAGATAACTAAAATAAATTAATGTCCGCCGATTTTTGAATTAATCCGAACATTCATTGATGTGTACCTGTACAGGCAGTGTGTCACTTTTTTTTTGAAGCCTTCGTCCAAACGAACAATATAATAAATCTTGAATGAATTAACTAACCCCTTCAGTACATACACATTTGCCTACACCTGAAATCTAATCAAAATCAGATCTTTTTTACGGCCCGAAATTCTGATAGTCGCTGTATTTCTAATCTGATTGACTATACATGTACCTTTAACAAATATTCTTTAATTTTCTTCGGGACCCCTGCATCACTAGTCAGGTGCTCTACCGACTGATCTACCCCTGCAGGCCGATATCCACGACCCAAACCATTACAGTTTTATTAACTAATATCTTCATTTTCTTTTCTTTAAATCTTTTTTTTAAATAAATTTTTAACTTAATTATAAGAAATTCATGCAGGTGCTCCACGTGTCAATTATTGTGATAGAAGTACTTACCACGTGACCTGATCATAATGCATTCATATGGTGTGTATTTATCAAACCTTTCAAAATCTTTCCTCTTGACCACATCTTTAAGTGTATTAAAAAGTCAAACGACTTCCTGTCAATTTTGAATATCGCCACCGCACGTGTATTTTGAACTTTGATTACCAATTTCATTATTTTCATCAATAATACATATCTTTTTAGCTTGTCATTTTCGGATTTTTAAAAAACTAAACTTCACACAAAAAATCACGGACTTCTTGTTAAGTTATAATGCAAATAAACGACTGAAGCATCTTGAACACAAGAAGGGTGGGTGGGGTGCATAACTACATGTATAAAATAAAAAAAGCAAAGGCGGATCCAGGGCCGGCGCGCCGGGCGCACGCCCCCACCCCTCCGTTTGAATTTTTTGTATGTAGAACTTATATGTCCATTATCCTAAAATCAAGGAAAAAACATCTGTTATTTGTAAGAATTTGTCAACTTCTGGGGGCTTCGCCCCTGGATCCCCACCAGGGCTTTGTTGTAGACTCACTGGGGGCTTTAATGCAGCCCCCCATACTCCTCCCCTGCCTTCTACTTTGCCCCCCGTTATGAAATTCCTGGATCCGCCACTGCAAGGGGCGTAATAAGCAAATTAATATAGCTTTGAAGGGATGTGATCTTCAGTATTGGTACTTTTACCTATGATATATACACAAAGACCTCTAGATCTACATGACAGAAATAAAGCTTGAGCGGCAGCTCTGCTTTAAAACATGCATCTACTTTTCGGTACAATCATAGAAAATTATAAGTATTTAGCAAATCCTCGCTACAAAGCACAAACACCATAATATTAAACTTGACATGTAGCTAAAATTATTCCATCAATAATCCATGAACATACATTAAAAGGATTATAAATATCTGTAGAAATTAAAAAGCAATTTGGAATTAAAAAAAAACTGTCGGCGAGTTTCTTATTGCTGCTATTGCGTTAACGTTGAACATGCCATTTGATTGACAATCTCTCTATATATGCCAGGACAGACATCTCTACATGTTACTTTTCAGGGACGTAGCATCGTTTTTGAAAGGGGGGGGGCAGCCAGAGAAAAAATTAACTTACCTGAAAAGACTTCACAACCAAAACCAAAAAAGGAAAAGTGCCCAAAATCCTATTTCCTGGCGGAAGGGGGAGGGGGCAACGGGACTATACTGCAACAAAAAGTGGGGGCCAACGGGACTTTCGATGAACATTACTAAAGTAAAAAGTTAGGTCTGAAAAAGGGGGGGGGGGGCTGATTCTACGTGCCTGCTCTTATAGCTCATGCTTTATTTGATCTGCAATATCATAAGTTTACTTGAATGAATACCTTGGAGTCTCTCTTACCCTTTCGACAGCCTTTTTAGTTTAACCAACTATGCAAAATTTAGCCTTTTGAACAGTTGGCGTTAGGGCTTTCATACTTCACATCCGAAATTCTTTGTGACAAGACCTTTCCTTGGGAATAGATATTTTTGACCTTGTGACTTCACCTTGGAGTTTGACCCACTTTTTAAAAAATTCAACCTTGGCAATACCTTTTGAACGGTTGGGACTAGCGTTTTCACATTCACAGGTGTATTCCTTGTGACAACGCCGTTCATTGGATATCAACAATTTTTACTATTTGACCTTGGAGTTTGACGTACTTTAAAAAAAAAATTAAAAGTTTTGACTTTTTTCCTTTGACCTTAGAGTTTGACCTACCTTTGAAACATTTTAATCTCATTCATAACTTTTCAATGGTTGGTGTTAGGGTTTTCATATTTTTACATGTGTGTTTCTTGTGACAAGGCCCTCCCTTGAGAACCGACAGTTTTGACTTTTGTCCTTGACCTTGGGGTTTGACCTACTTTTGAAAACAAACGTTGACCTTTGCTATAACTTTTGAATAATTAATGCTAGGGCTTTCATATTTCAATGTTTATTTCTTGTGATGAGGCATTTCTTTGGACACCGTTAATCTATTCTTGACCTTAACATTTGACTTGAGTATAAAAAAATTAACCTTTGCCATACTTTTCAATAGTTAGTCCTAGCGGTTTCATATTTCACAGCTATATTCCCTGAAATGAGATCTTTCTTTGGGTAACATGATTTTTTATCTCTTGACTTTGACCTTGGAGTTGGGTACGGATATGAGAAACTTAAACCTTTACCATAAGCTGCAATACCAGGGCATCAGTGTTTCATAAACACATCTTGTTCAATATCCAAACTGGACAAAAACATTCACAATGAATCCTTAAATCATTGTGTGGAACCTGATACATCATTTGACTCGATCTATGGTCTGAAAGAACATGGCTGAACTTATCCAGTCAATAACTCACAGATTGGGATTTTTCTTAACCAGTGTGTGTTATGGTCTTGAAAGGTCATTTGGATGAGTTTGGATGAGAAACTATAAATTCGTTACCGTCTTTTTCTAGTGGAACATTATTGGTATCATGCAGAGTGTGACATGGCCTAAACTCAAGTTCAAGGTCACTAAGGATAAGATATTTTGACTGGATGAATGGGCTGTATGAAGATGTTTGAATTTGAGAAGTCAGTAATACACAGATCGGGTTCGCTCATAACCAGAGTGTGTCATGGCTTTCGCAAGGTCATTTGGACAAGTTCAAGGTCACATACATTCCTCTATCGTCTTTTTACTACAGGGTGAAACATTGTTAGTTGATACCCCTTACAAGATTGCTTATAACCTTATGATATGGCATGACCTTGACTCAAGGTCACTTCTTCCTGCCTGCAGCTCCAACGGAAGACCTACTCGTTGCTTTGCAACGAGCTCGGCTCTAGTTCGCCTATACGTTCATTAAATATGAAAGATTGCTTCTGAGTATTTGTATACGATCGCACGACTTTCGTGTTAATTTATAAAAGTTAGATTATGAAAGCAAAGAACTAAACTAACATTTGTTATAGATGAATTAAATAATTATTTGGCCGTTTATAAGGTTTTTTAAACATCTGTAAGAACCACTTTATTTTAAAAAAACAAATAATCGTCCTATTATGGGCGCCCATGATATACCACGGTATTAGACTAGGTGTTTAAATAAAACATAATTCAGATATCGACATCCAAGAGAACAACACATTCTTTTTCAGTGGCGGATACAGGAATCTTGAAAAGGGGGCCCGACCAGTTTTGTGTCGGGGTAGGGGCCCAAAGCCACATAATAAATTGATTTATTAAATCTTGTGTATATTTTGGATACAAAAATGGGCCATGGGCGGATACAGGATTTGTGAGGGGGGGGGGCGTGGATAACTTCGTTCAGGCTGGGGGTCTGGGGGCCGCCTTAAGGCCCCCAGTGGGTCCAGGGCGAAGCCCTGGTGGTGGCCTAGGGCGCGAAGCCCCCGGAACTCCTGGGTTTTCGTGAATTTTAAGAGTCAGTAAAACCAGACACAAAAATAGTGGTATTGATTACTTCCTTTACACAAAAGCCTATAAGATATAAATTTAGTTTGTAACTTACAATACTCTAAAGTCTTTGTAGGAATTTCACGTCTGCTTAAGAATAATGTACAAATTTATTAAAATCATTTGATAATTTTTATTTCAAATTTACTCTTGAGAAAGCAGAAACTTTGTGTATCTCCGAACTTTGTGAATCTCCGAACTTCGTGTATCGATCTTAGAAGTCGTTCTGAATCATTATTATTTCAGCAAGGATGCTAGTCAACCTGATATTTGCATGTAACTCTAATGTTATTCCAAAAAGTGTTTTTTTTTTTTTTTTTAAATTCCATTCACTGACCTACACATGTATCTCCACCGCAGCCAACGAAACAAAATAAACAAACACGCTGTAACGTGCAGTTCCCTTTATAGCAGTATGAAGTAAATGAAGCGCAATGATACACAAAGAATATCTGAATATTGAAAAATTAAATATTGCAACGTTTGTTTTTATAAGTATTATACATATATGACAGATACACTGTAGGGTAGGGTGGTGTAATTTCGACCGATTATTTTTTTATATTTAGATTTGTTCAAGTATGTCACTGCCTATTACATGTATTACGCTCAACTTTTACTGGATCCTTTTTCCTTCGGAATACCTTTTATTGTTCAGATTACATTGTATTATATGTATTATTCGTCATGATATAAAATAAATGTGTTCGATTTACAAGATATGTGTGTTGGGTAACTTCGACCGCTCACGGGGTATTTTCGATCGATGTAGAAATATAAATGAAATTATTTGCGTCATCTCTAATTTAAATATATATATATACATATATATTAAAAATTATTCTGTTGTAAAACATAAAAGATTGTGAAAAAATGCTGAAAAAAAAAAGAAAAAAAAAGTAATTTTCAAAATGTACATAATTTGAAGACATTAAGTGCACCAGGTGCCTAGAGACTGATTTACCGATTTGTCAAGGCATGCTACAAATATATATATCTAAACCGCATGTAAACAAAACGATATTTTCACGGTTATAGAACTAGTTTCTACGGAGTATTCTTGTACATAATACTTATCCTAATACTTTTTTTATACGGACGGTGGTCATGATTTTTTTCTGGTAACAAATAGCATTGCGTCATTTTCATTGGTCGAACTGAGTTACCTGCTGACGCCGTATTCATGCAAAGGGTAACTTCGGCCGATTTCTGTTCAGCTGATTTGCATTTTATTTGTAAAAACTAAATACTATAAATTTAAAAGGTATGAATTTAAGTTGCAAATTTAAACATAGTTGATAAATTTCACGCCAGGAATATCCACTGTGTCTTTCTGTATATACAAGATATTTTCGCGCTTCTTAAATCCGCCAGTGGGGGCAGGCCCCCTGAACCTCCTCTAAATCTGCCAGTGTTTTCTTTCATTATAAGGACTTGCAGAATAAGCGAAATACTCCAGACATTTAATAAAAATCTCAAACCCGATCTAAAACGCGTTGACAAAGTCAAACCAGACGGTTTTAGATTTTAGGGCATTTTTACAGTGATATGAGAAAAGTCGGATAATTGCTGTTAATTTTAAGGAATAAAGTTCGGCATTTTTCAACCTCGTTCGGTATAATATAATTTACTGATAATTTTTTCCATTAAGGAGGAACACATGGACGAAGGATAAAAAAAAGCGGTATTCTGCATGTACATGTACACATCATTGCTATAATTGTGTACTCGGGATTAAACCCAAAATCCTTCGTTATATTGTATTTGGGTATAAATTTCACATGTTCTCAGGCGGATAATCATTTATTTTTATCTGTCTAAAGACAATAATTTCAGTTGATAGAGAAATGTTTTTATTTCGTCGTTTTTTCCCCATCCTTTTGGTTTACACGTTTGCTTTGTACACAAAAGCGTGTCTTCATATACCGCTGTTTCTACACGCTATCGATGCGATCAGGGAGAACATCATATCCTCCAGCAATTTACTTCTTATGAAAACACTTAATGAAAACATATTAGGTGAAAATATATATACCCGTTAGTATCTTAGTACCTTAGTATCGACCTGTTTAATTGCAATGTCACCAACCGTAACGATCGCTGGCCAGGACTTGAATATAATTAAACAACTCGTCAGCTGAGCGGACCTATGATTTAAACAGTAAAATAGGGAAATTCCAGAGTTCGAAGTGTATTTATTTTGGGCGCTCTTCCACATAAACAAATTAAACCGCATTTACGCGTACTTACATGCATGTACCAGTAATTCATGTCATAGGTAAATTCAGTTTATTAGATGAAATAAAACAAATGCATAAGATTAATCTTCCTAAACAACACGTTTTTAAAACAATCTATCTGATATAACTGACGGTATAAAATAACAAAGAAAATAACGGGTTTGTGTTTGTATTTAATTTGGAATGAGAACAAATCTTAACCTGTCAAATCACTTATAAAACATACTTCGTTTTCCAGACACTAATTGCCATGCGTAATCTTCGGTTGAGGCTATCTGGTACCGCTTGCAGGTTGGCGGACAGGAGTTATCTCTCCTTAAGTGCGCACGAGTTATCTCGCGTTACAACGGTGACATACATGAATTTCTACCCTCATTGAAAAGTGCAACCTAAATCGTTCTATTGAACTGTTTGTGTTTATCAATAAGAAAAATATGTAAAACGTAATAATTAAGTGAGAGTAAAATATTGTTATCTAACTGGTGATCTTGGGAGCATATACTCATGCTGAGTAGCTTTCGCAGAAACTCCGGGGGGGATAGTTATTGAATTTAAAAAGGCTTTTTACGGAGCTGTGCCCCCCCCCCCCCCCCGCCCCTTCAAAAAAGTCTAAGGACGTTTATTTATTTATTTATATTTAATCATTAATTGTTATTATTATTTATTTATTTTTTGCTTCTAAAGGAATTTCTGTATTGTTGTGCCTACTGCCTACTAAGTTTTTAATTTACATTCCTAGAGAACACAGACTTGGCTGGGTCAATGGGGAGTTACAATTCCCAGACCAATAGACCAGATATCTATCCCCCCCCCCCCTCCCTACACATACAAACACACACAAAGACGTCCGGCCCAGTGACGTAGCATTGCTTTTGAAAGGGGGCAACCAGAAAAAAAAATCAACTTATACGCGTAGACCTGAAAAAAAAAACTTGACAAGCAAAAATAAAAGGAAATTGATTTTATTATTTCATATCTTTCTATACATTAATGGCGAAGAGTGCTTGTAAATGCACAGAATTATGTAATGATGAGTTTGTTTGTCTGTTGTTTAACCTCGAGAATTTTTCACTCATACAGAGACGCCATCATTTGCCGGTGGAGAGCTGCAATTTTTGACCTTGGGACTGAGGGCCATTGAGCAGTGATGAATCTTTTTCGTGCCACCACCTACTGCGACACGGGACCTCGGTTTATTCGTTCTCATCCAAAGGACAGGTCTCCACGTCCAACAGTGGGATCGAATCCGCGACATAAGGATCAAGCGATAGCTATTTATTTTATTCCCTCATCAATTCAAACTTTTATGCACAGTTACTGTAGCTGGATTACCAGCGCCTCGAGCCATTACGGTCCGAAATCTATACATTTTTGTCGTGGTTTTGCGACGATGCTGGATTTTTCAAATAATTCAAATGCATTTTCAATCATTAAAGTCAATCAAAATTTTGCACTTTAAAAAAATGAGAAGATTGTTTTAAGGAATAACAGCAATCAACTCCTCTTGCATTCAACTATAAATAAAGAAATATGAAAACATCAAGAATTCAAAGAAAAACTGAATTTGAATTAAATATGATTTTAAACTTACAGAAAACAAACAAAGTGAGAGACAGTTGTATTGTACAAAATGGCAGCTACCTACCTCTAACAGGTACCAGATTATAAAGCTACCTAAATGTAACGGGTACCAGATTATAAAGATACCTACCTGTAACGGGTACAAGATATTAAAGCTACCTACCTCTATCGGGTACCAGATTTTAAAGCTACCTACCTCTAACAGGTACAAGATTATAAAGCTACCTACCTGCAACAGGTACAAGATAATAAAGCTACCTACCTCTAACAGGCACCAGATTATAAAGCTACCTACCTCTAACAGGTACCAGATTTTTTAAGCTACCTACCTGTTACAGGTATCAGATTTTAAAGCTACCTACCTGTAGCAGGTACCAGATATTAAAGCTACCTACCTGTAACAGATACCAGATTGTAAAGCTACCGATCTGTACATGTAGCAGGTACCACATTTTAAAGCTACCTACCTGTGGCAGGTACCAGATTATATAGCTACCTACCTGTAACAGGTACCAGATTATAGAGCTACCTACCTGTAACAGGTACCAGATTGTAAAGCTACCGATCTGTAGCAGGTACCACAATTTAAGGCTACCTACCTGTAGCAGGTACCAGATTATATAGCTACCTACCTGTAACTGGTACCAGATTATAAAGCTACCTACCTCTAACAGGTACCAGATTGTAAAGCTACCGATCTGTAACAGGTACCAGATTTTAAAGCTACCTACCTGTAGCAGGTACTAGATTATAAAGCTACCTACCTCTAACATGTACAAGATCTTAAAGCTACCTACCCCTAACAGGTACCAGATTTTAAAGCTATCCACCTGTAACAGGCACTAGATGATGTTGCTTACGAAGTACTTGTTGGAAACAGATAATGAAATCGTTTAATTCTCGGGCAGTAGCTAAAGGATGACTGCACTTAATGCTGTGATTTGGGTCTTTTTCGGTCGCTTCTATTGCTTGTAAATCTTAACGTAACTTCACTTTTATACATTTACCACATACACTGTAAGTCTGTCAATTTGTCACCAGATACAAATGTAAAAAATAATTTTAGACTGTAATACAATAAACTAATTCCATGTTTATTGTCCTAACTGTTTTCCAAATACAGAGAATTTACACTTATTTAACATTATGTATGCATGAGAGGTGGTGTTAACATCGTAAGAATGGGTCTAAAATTAGACTACTAGATGAATAACAATGACATGTATTAAAATAATAAGAGATCACTATTTTTCACCTCTCTGTTTATTCTGTTTGACAGAATGACATTATACAAAGGATTAAAACGTAATTAACAATATAAGCACATCCATGTAGGAAACGTATTTTAAATTGAGGCCTGACAAATTAACGTGTTCGAGCACAGTGTCCTAGTTAGCTCAAAACATGCTACCTATATGTCACGTGACGGAATTTAGTATTCACAGTTACCTGAAACAAGAGGCCCATGGGCCACATCGCTCACCTGAGCACATTGGCTAGGAAAAAAAGCAAAAATCAGTACAGTATTGAAAAGTTTACAGGGAGGGGGGTGTTGAATTTTAAACTACCTGATGATGCTTTCATATCAATATAGCAAATGGCTTTGTTGTTCTTGAGCAGCAGATTTTTTTCCCATATATTCATTTGTAAAAATTTGATCCCCCATTGTGGCCCCACCCTACCCCCGGGGGCCCTCATTTGAACAAATTTCATTCTACACTACCGAAAGATGCCTCCATATCAATTTGACTAATCATGGCTTTTCTGTTCTTGAGAAAAAGACTTTTTCCTATATATTCCTCTGTAAACTTTGATCACCCATTGTGGCCCCAACCTATCCCCGGGGTAATGATTTGAACAAACTTGAATCTTCACTATCTGAGGATGCTTCCATATAAATATGACCAATCATGGCTTTACTGTTCTTAAGAAGAAGATTTTTAAAGATAGTTTCCTATATATTTCTATGTAAAACTTTGATCCCCCATTGTGGCCCCACCCTACCCCCGGGGGTTATTATTTGAACAAATTTGAATCTTCACTACCTGAGGATGCTTCCATATACACCTGTAAATATGACCAATCATGGCTTTACTGTTTTTAGAGATATTTTCCTATATATTTCTATGTAAAACTTTGATCCCCCATTGTGGCCCCACCCTACCCCCGGGGGTTATGATTTGAACAAATTTGAATCTTCACTACCTGAGGATGCTTCCATATAAATATGACCAATCATGGCTTTACTGTTTTTAAGAAGAAGATTTTTAAAGATAGTTTCCTATATATTTCTATGTAAAACTTTGATCCCCCATTGTGGCCCCACCCTACCCCCGGGGGTTATTATTTGAACAAATTTGAATCTTCACTACCTGAGGATGCTTCCATATACACCTGTAAATATGACCAATCATGGCTTTACTGTTTTTAGAGATATTTTCCTATATATTTCTATGTAAAACTTTGATCCCCCATTGTGGCCCCACCCTACCCCCGGGGGTTATGATTTGAACAAATTTGAATCTTCACTACCTGAGGATGCTTCCATATAAATATGACCAATCATGGCTTTACTGTTTTTAAGAAGAAGATTTTTAGAGATATTTTTCTATATATTTCTATGTAAAACTTGGATCCCCCATTGTGGCCCCACCCTACCCCCGGGGGTCATGATTTGAACAAACTTGAATCTACACTACCTGAGGATGTTTCCACATAAGTTTCATCTTTCCTGGCCCAGTGGTTCTTGAGAAGAAGATTTTTAAATGATGCCATTATTTTTTCACTAATTCCTAATTATCTCCCCTTGAAAGAGGGCTTGGCCCTTCATTTGAACAAACTTGAATCCCCTTTACCCAAGGATGCTTTGTGGCAAGTTTGGTTGAATTTGGCCCAGTGGTTCTTGAGAAGAAGATGAAAATGTGAAAAGTTTACAACAACAACAACAACGCCAACGACAACAACGACGACAGACAACGGACAAATTTTGATCAGAAAAGCTCACTTGAGCCTTTGGCTCAGGTGAGCTAAAAAGATATCAGGTGATGAATTATAATATTCAACGTGTCACAGCCCTTGGTTTAAACAGAGAGAGCGGGTGTACGAAGAAGCAGTTTTTTTTCTCTTTTAAACCATGAGCGCATGTTTGTCTATTAATCTCATTTTAACACAACATTACTAATGCAAATATACAACTACTGTAACAAGGAGAACAATAGACAAACATGCGCTCACTATGTATAAAGTCAGTAAAAAAGTGGGCGTCCTCATTATCGTACGGAGATTGAAGAAATTATGATGACACCTGCTTTAGAAAACAGATTCTTAATTCGTTAATACATATTCTTTTATTTATCGTAATTACGTAAAGTTGTAGATTAGATGTTGATCATTCCTGCAATTAAAAGAAAAATGTCTGTTTTGAAAGTTTATTTTGACGCAAATTTTATATGACCTTAAGTGCAGTCATCCTTTTTGTTTTTCAAGACATTTAACTTTCACAACTTCTTTTACTTGTTACACTTGATTTAACTTTTAAACTAGTAATCTAACACAGTTCTGAGAATTCATTTTTGAGAAAGAATCAAATATATAACGAATCAATGTACAAATTACGAGTTCTTTTGAGCCGAAGACTCGTATTGCTAATGCAATGGACATTTGTGCGGTATTTTGGAATATGGTCCAATTTTTATCAATTTTGTCGAAGAGTATGTTTGGCCCAAGGGCTCTCATTTATGCTAAAAACAGGGATGTGTCCCTTAAACAAATAAGGGGAGATAATTAGGAAAATAAAAACAAAAGGACTGGTTGATAAAAAATCTTCTCAAGAACCACTGGCCAGATTATCACCAAACTTACATGTACATACATGATAAGGATATGTTGTGGATTAAAACTTGTTCAAGGTATCACCCTGGGACAAAGGGTGTGGTCTCAATAGCACTTCAAAGTTGACCAAAAATTATGTTTTATTAAAACTTAGATAATATTTTGCTTACTATAAGTACTAGGATCATCATATCTTGTCAATTGATACATCGTAGAACCTCGTATCATGTTGACTCAAAGGTACATGTAGGTCACATTTTTTACCTAATTTCTTAACTTCAAGGTAATATCTCAATATATTTAAATTAAAAAGAGACTTTAATCATCAATCTTTGTCAGTTTATTCATCTTGGATTCTCAGAATGTTTTAACCAAAATGTTTGCCATGATGGCCTACATTTGGAATTTCAAGGCTTTATCAAAATATGCAGGATACTTAGAGGCTTCAAATAGAAGTGATTGGTTGTACAATTTATCTGATGATCTATTCAAGGCTCTTGGGCCTCTAGTTTCTTGTAGTACGATTTTGTTGCTGTATACTCAATTGTTACTGTAACTCAATGTGCTTTTTTGTCACTTGAACATTTGATTTTTTCCTTCTTATTTTCTGCTCTTGTTTCACATCTTTTTACATGCTATATATACATGCCAACGATTACACCTACTTACTTACACTAGTAATGAGTCTTTGGTCGAGGGGAAACTCCCTCAAGGATTTACTTTTTAACTGTTTTGTTATGCCGATACAAAATAAAAATTTTGAGGATTACCGCTAACTGAAAATGATTAGCTTTCAAAGCATTGCTTAGCTCACTTGAATAACACACGGCGATAAGTCCATTGACATAATTATTATACCAATACTAAAGAATTTTAATCTAGAGGATATTGGATAACCAGAAATTAGTGTTCGCAGAAATTAGCTCACTTGGTTAACGCTTAATCCATTCACAGCGATTTCTAAGGAAATATTCACATCTAACTAACAATCTAATTTTATATAGGGAAAATTCAGTTGAGGTATAATAATATTGTTTAAGAATCTTTTTCGTAATACAGTAAAATACGCTTATACCTAACACGTTTATAATGAATCGACGCTTACAGTGGAGTTCTTTTTATTTCCTCTGGCTTAAATATAGGCCTATACCTTCAGGCTTGCATTATGAACTTAACGAATATAACGAATTATATTTATAAAGAAATAAAATCATCGGTCACTAACACTACGTTATAAGTGGGGTTTACTGTATTGTGAATGTAGTTGATGTGTACATCGCACAATCTCACAGACGTGTCTGTCTCGTAGATTATTTCTTGCAGGGCAATTGTGTTGGAAAATATTGTCGTCCTGTACATATTGCCACTGCAGATAATGTGTACCTTAGCCCAGTGACCATATTGTCGTCCATCTGTATATATTGTCGCAGACTGCAAAATAATACATATGCTACAGCTTACTGAAAATTTGTCGCTCCAATTTATTTGGTGGTTTTTCAAATGAAATCATACAAACGCGTCTCGTAAACGATTTCAGACAGCGTGATGAGATGGTACATTTTGTTTTCCTATACATATTGTAGCCGGCGACAATATTTACCTACCCTCACTGCACATACATGTATTGCCGTCCATCCATACATGTTGGCGTAAGATGCAACATAAAATGCATGTAAATATAGACGGGTCGACATATGTGCCTACCCCACTGCATATATTGTCAACCAACTGTTAGAGTTCATGAATAATTTTTTGATTTGTTTGACTTACATGTAACAGTTATACATTATTTACAGTAATACAGGGAAATAACTTTTTACAAAATAATATAATAAGTTACCTACATTATCATTAGAGCCCTGTCCAGCAATAGATCCAGTGGCCAAAAAGTTTACAAATCTGGTAAAAACACCCTTACTCATTACAACTTTGTACCGGCTTTGTTTGGTCCCAAGATGAACAGGAGCAGAGAAACAGAATTTCAAGGAATTCATGCGTTTTTACTGTACATACATGTATAATCAATAGAGCCCGACTATCTTAGTAACAGAAACATTGATCCATAAATTTAACAATATTTGATGAGGCAACCTTGCTCTTCATAACTATGCACTTAGTTTTTTTATGCTAAATACCCAGGAGTAAAGAAGAGTCTCAAAGAATCAAACATTCATTATAATATAACAGACAGACATAAAACCATTAAATGAGTGACTTAGGTGACCTTGAATCCACGATGAAATATTGGCTTTATATAAATAAGATATAAATTCGCCTTGCTGTATTTTCTAAGTTTTTTTTTTATTATTTTCCCATGAAAATTTTACTCCTCTCTCATTCCCAACCCTACACAAAGGAGTAATGGTGAATGCGCAGTACTGTCAGTTATATTACTCCTACTGATCTTGATATTATGAAATATTTTCCCGTTTTATTCTCATTTTAAATTTTTCATCTTATTGTGGACTCAACTTACCCTGTGGGCCATGTTATCATGTTATGAACGAACTGAATATGCACTACCTGAGGATTTTTTTTTATATTTATATGACTAATTCTGGCCCTGCTTCTCTTTAAAGCAAGATTTTTTAATTATGAATTTGATCCTTTATAGTTTCCTAACCTATCCCCGATGACCAAAATTTGAACAACCTTAAAACAATAATAACCTTACACATAAATTTTAACTTTTTGGCACAATGGCTTTTAAAAAGACTCAACCATATTTTCACTATTTTTGAATTGTTCCCCCTTGAAAGAGTGTAGCCATTCTTTGAGAAAAAAAAATAATTCCAATCACCAAAGAATGGCATATTTGAATTCGGCCAGGTGGCCTGGAGAACATTGAAAATGTAAATGGTTAACAGACAACATACAGCATACAGACAGACGGATAGACAAACACCGCACACTCTTGTATAAGCTCACTTGCGTTTTATGCTGATTTGAGAAAAAAACTACATGTATGTCATTATGTCAACCTGAACGAAGTCGGGCGACATATTGTTGTTCCTAGACCTATAATTTTGTCCGTGAATATTCTTACAGATGACTATGAGAGTTTTGATGAAACTTCACAGATAATCACCGACTCTAAATGTGCTATTTAGGTTCACGACAGCAAAAAGGCACTAGCTTTGTTGTTTCCCGCTTTCGCAAAAGCGAGGGGACATTAAATCTCAGTCATCAGTCATTCTGTCACAAAAACTTTAACCTTGGTCATAACTTTTGGTTGAGAAAAGATAAGGCTTTCATATTACACATGTTCATTACCTGTCATAATAGCTTTACAAATATTACTATGGTTTTTGACCCGTGACCTTGAAGTTTGACCGAATTTTCATCATTTTTTTTCTTTGCTTATAATTTTGATTGAGAAGAGATAGGGCTTTCATATTTTTAAACTTACCTACTTTTCTAAATTTGAACATTACTTTAAATTGATCTTAAAATTTGAATGAGAAAAGATTAGGGGTTCGATATTATACATTTACATTATCAGTGACAAGACCTTACCAAATGAACTATCGTTTTTGACCCGTAACCTTGACCCTGAAGTTAAACCTACTTTTCCAAAAGTTTAATTTTTGCTTATAATTTTTCATTGACAAAAGATAAGAATTTTTACCGGTCCGGTATTTGACATGTGAATTACCGGTGACAAGAAGTTACCGAGCGTACTATGATTTTTCACCCTTTCACTTTGACCTTCATGTTTGACTTAATTTTCAAATATTTTAACTTTGATGAATACTTTTGAATGAGATGTGATAGGGAGTTCATTTTTGACAAGTGCAATACCTGAAATAAATTGTTTCATAATGAGCCATGTATTTGACTCGTGACATTGACCTTAGTTTGATCTTATTTTCAAACGTTTAAACAGTGCTGCTTACTTTTGAAAGAGCAAAGATAAAGCTTTTATATTTGACATGTTCATGACTTGTTTCAAGCCCTTTCGGATTTTATTATGATATTTGACTTCAAGATGGTCTGATGTAATTTCATTATCAAGTACCTGTTAGAAAAAGGTGGCTCTATAATCTAGTACCTGTTACAGGTAGGTTGCTTTAATATCTGGTGCCTTTTAGAGGTAGGTAGCTATATAATCTGCTACCTGTTAGATGTAGGTAGCTATATAATCTGCTACCTGTTAGAGGTAGGTAGCTATATAATCTGGTACCTGTTAGAGGTAGGTAGCTTTAATATCTGGTGCCTGTTAGAGGTAGGTAACTATAAAATCTGATACTTGTTACAGGTAGGTAGCTTTAAAATCTGGTACCTGTTACAGGTAGGTAGCTTTAAAACCTGGTATCTGTTACAGGTAGGTAGCATTAAAATCTGGTACCTGTTACAGGTAGGTTTCATTTAACATCTGGTACCTGTTACAGGCAGGTAGCTTTATAAACTGGTATCTGTTAGAAGTAGGTAGCTTTAAAATCTGGTACCTGTTACAGGTAGATATCTTTATTATCTGGTGCCTGCTACACGTAGGTAATTTATAATCTGCTACCTGTTAGAGGTAGGTAGCATTAAAATCTGGTACCTGTTACAAGTAGGTTGCTTTAAAATCTGGTACCTGTTACAGGTAGGGTTCATTTAACATCTGGTACCTGTTACAGGTAGGTAGCTTTAAAATCGGGTACCTGTTAAAGGTAGGTAGCTTTAAAATCGGGTACCTGTTAGAGGTAGGTAGCTTTATTATCTGGTACCTGTTAGAGGTAGGTAGCTTTAATATCTGGTACCTGTTAGAGGTAGGGAGCTAAATAACCTGGTACTAGGTAGCTTTAAAATCTGGTATCTGTTACAGGAAGGTTGCTTTGATGTCTGGTACCTGTTACAGGTAGATTGCTTTAATACCTGGTACCTATTACAGGTAGGTTAGGTTGCTTTAATATCTGGTACCTGTTACAGGTAGATTGCTGTAATATATGGTACCTGTTACAGGTAAGTAGCTTTAAAATCTGGTACCTGTTACAGGTAGGTTTCATTTAAAATCTGGTACCTGTTACAGGTAGGTAGCTTTAAAATCGGGTACCTGTTAGAGGTAGGTAGCTTTAAAATCTGGTACCTGATAGAGGTAGGTAGCTTTACTATCTGGTACCTGTTACAGGTAGGTAGCATTAATATCTGGTACCTGTTACAGGTAGGTAGTTTGAATATGTGGTACTTGTAAGAGGTAGGTATCTTTAATACCTGGTACCTGTTACGGGTAGGTAGCTTTAATATCTGGTGCCTGTTACAGGTATAGGTAGCTTCATTATTTCTTTGTATCTGTTAGAGGTAGGAAGCACCTGTTCGAGGTAGGTATCTTCTATATTTTTAATATTGTATGACATAACTGTCTCTCTTTGTTTTCTTAAGTTTAAAATTATATCTTATTCAAATTCAGTTGTTCATTGGATTCTTGATGTTTTCATATTTCTTTTAATTTACAGTTGAATGCAAGAGGAGTTGATTGCTGTTATGCCCTTAAACAATCTTCTCATTTGTTAAAGTGCAAAATTTTGATCAACTTTAATAATTCAAAAAGCATCTGAATCCAGCTATAAAAGTTTGAATTGATGCGGGAATAAAATAAATAGTTATCGCTTGATCCTTATGTCGCGGGTTCGAATCCCACTGTGGGACGTGGAGACCTGTCCTTTGGATGACACCGAATAAACCGAAGTCCCGTGCCGCAGTAGGTGCTGGGACGAAAAAGATTCATCACTGCTCAATGGCCCTCATCGCCAAGATCAAAAATTGCAGCGGCAAATGATGGCGTCTCCGTATGAGTGAAAAATTTTCGAGGTTAAACAACAAACAAACTTATCATTACATTATTCTGTGCATCTTCAAGCACTCTTCACCATTAATGTATAGGGAGATACGAAATAAATCAATTTCTTTTTATTTTTGCTTGTCAAGTTTTTTTTTTTTTTGAGGTATACGCGTATAAGTTGATTTTTTTTCCTTTGGCTACCTCTTTCAAAATCGATGCTACGTCACTTGGCCGGACGTCTTTGTGTGTGTTTGTATGTGAAGGGAGGGGGAATAGATATCTGGTCTATTGGTCTGGGAATTGTAACTCCCTATTGACCTAGCCAGGACTGTGTTATCTAGGAATGTAAATTAAAAACTTCTTGGGCACAACAATACAGAAATTCCTTTAGAAGCAAAAAAGAAAAATATAACAATGAATCAATAAAAAAAAAAAAATAAAAATCTGTAGACTTTTTTTTTGGGGGGGGGGGGAAGGGGGGCACAGCTCCGTAGGAAGCCTTTTTGAATTTAATATCATGTAATGTTAAAATCATTGCCCCCCCCCCCTGCAGTTTCTGCGAAACACAACATGTGTATATGCTCCCAAGATCACCAATGAGATAACAATACTTTTTCTCTCTTATTTATTACGTTTTGCATATTTGTCTTAATGATAAACATTAACAGTTTCATAGAAACGATGTAGGTGGAACTTTTGAATGAGGGTAGGAATTTATGTATGTCACCGTTGTAACGCGAGATAACTCGTACGCACTTACGGAGAGATAACTCCTGTCCGCCAACCTGCAAGCGGTACCAGATAGCCTCAACCGTAATCTTCACATGCGCTGACCAACATGTCACAAGTTTGAAATGTATGGCTTCTCATTGCGTGAGTTTTGTCAACACATGTCGGAGTAGACTATCTAAGCCAATTGATTCCCAAAGAAAACTGCATACATAGGAAGGGTTTTCTTGGTACACTTTTTAACGGATAAATTCATTCGACGCTCGGTAGAATTTTCAAATACAAGTGAAATATTTAGGTTACATGCGTCCGACCTAGTATTTTGTATGCAATAATATTGTAAGTTAGGAAGAAAATAATACTAACTCAAAAGTACTTAATTTTATTTTCGGTTTTCCTGACAATTAAAAATGTGACCTCTACATACAATTATGTGATAATTATATACATCCTGTTTAATGTTCATGAAAGAAATAGCAACTCGTTAAATAATAACATAAGAGAGATAAATAAACTGTTTCTTTAATACGCAAACAAAGTGGTCTTTTCGGCATTCAAAATGCATTGAATTTGAAGTGAATAAGTGAAAGGCAGTTAAGACTAGCTGATTAAAACGAGCGAGTGATGATTAAACAGTAAGACGGAATCATATGATTTTAAAGTAATTTTCCACAAAGCGCAATTATCTCAACAATGCAATGTTTATAAGAATAAATATGCAACTTTCTTGTAATTGAGCGAATAAAATATAAATTGAAATGTACTAGCGACTTAATCAAAGATATGAAATAATCTGAAAGATTCAACATATTTATCCACTCATTACTTCATTAAAATATATTTAGAATGGCCATTCTATGGTTTGTTTTGTGTATGACCTTAGGTCGCTGGTTCACACGGCGATTGATCCTCGGTGACCTCCTTTGCCACGCGCTATCTAGGGAGGGGTTACATAATTGTAAACACACAAGGTGAATGTAAAAGGCGTGCACTTAATGGCTGTGAATAGTCTATGTTTAAAGTTTTGTTTTATTTTCTAACTTTATTGTTTGTTTTTATATGATAAGAAGAAAAGATTATCTTTTTCTCCCTGTTTAGTAGACTGGTTTATCCAAATTTGAAAACAAACGAAATAAAAGGGAAAGTTGTCAGTAAATAATTTGGAAATAAAGCACAAAATACTTCAAAAACCTGATTCTAAAGAATATTAGCATCTAATGTAGCAAGGTTTATTATTTATAGTAAGTTTATTTTAATTACACGCATGAAGAGCTCTTGTTTACTTGCTGAATGAAAACACTTACCTGTATATGTGTTATGCTTCTAGCTCATTTAGAACACAAGATTCAAACAAAATAACGTTTTCTTGAGATCAATAAGATGTTAAATAACAACTTTAATTACTGCAGCTATTTCGAAATATTTACCGTTTTTGAGTTATAAAGCAAAAACTTAAAAGGGCCCCAGATCCCTAATTTTAGGGGCCAGACCCTTTTCAGTGGTCTCAAATGAAAGGCCTTAAAATTGTGCACAACTTTTATTCTACATGTTTTACCAAAATATTTTTAGTTTAGAAGATAAAAAGGAAAATATGTGTAAATTTTCGCTCTTTTAGGCGTTCTAATTTTTGACCCCTCTCTAGCGCCATTTTGAATACAGAAATTGAAAAACAAAAACCGATGTGCACAACTTCAGTGCTTCTATTATTTAAATTCGGTAGAATTTCTACTCCAGCTTATGCAGTCTCTGAGCCTTTGTCTGGAAATGAAGCCTACTAAATTTTCATTTAAAGGGAGATAACCCAAAAGCGGAAGTGGGTTTTTGAAATGTTTGACAGCATTCTGATAGAGTTTTGTAACATCTATAAACCCTGCAAATTTGAGCAAAATCCGTTGAGAAATGAGCAAGATATGAGGTCTCAAAGTTGGCGTCTAGGAAAAAAAAAAGAATAATAAGAACTAGAGCAAAGCTCGTTGCAAAGCAACGAGTAGGTCTTCCGTCCTGTTTTGACCGGAAGTGACGTCAACAAGAGAAAGGAAGGAGTTTCGACGTCTCCAGTGACTTTAAAATTACAATTTTGCATCAAAACCAGCAAAATAAGCTATTTCTGGCTACTTCCGGTTTGACCGAAAGTGATGTTGAGGGATGATAAATTTGGTTGGACGCTTTTGGTTGCATAAATTAACCAATAACATGTCGAAATGGCAAAAATATGCATTTTCTGACTACTTCCGTTTTGGCCGGAAGTGACATCATTTGACGACTTTCGACAATCTTATTCACTTCTACTTGTCATTTTGAACAAATTTGCTTCTTTGATGTATCACAAATTCTCAATAGTTTTTGAGATTTTGAGAAAACACTTTCAGCCCCTGTAGATCCCTTATTTTAGGGGTCAACCCCTAATTGTTGATATCGAATGAAAGAGCTTGCCATTCTGCACAACTTTTGTTCTATATGTTTTAACAAACTATTTACAAGTAAAGAGATATTCTTGAAAAAATGCTAAAAATTTTGATATTCTCAATAAGAATATTTTTGGAGCATAGTGAGCGTCAAAGTGCGGTACTTCTGGAAAAATTGAACTACCTAGTACATATTTATGAACATTGCTCTATCATTGCTGAAAATATCAAGTTCCTATTTTAAGTGCTTTTTTAGAGCGGACAAAGTGACCCTCTAAAAATCACTTAATCGCAGAAATCTCCGGACCGGAAGTGACGTCGTCAAAATAAAAACATTTACATCTAGATTTTTTTTAATTTTCTACCAGATCTGAAAATTTCCTGAAAATCAAACAACCCGTTTCCGGGAACTCGCGTGCACAAAATCGGTAGGGAAAAAGACAATAATAAAATTATGTCTGGACATGTTTTTTTTAAATTTCTCTGCAAGTGACCTTGAACTTGCCAGAAAGACCTTTGATCAAGGTCATGACACAGCCTCCGTTCATAAGCTATCTCTGTTTCAAGTAAGAGCTTCCAGTGATTTTCTATTACTAAATCTTAGCATGAAATAGAAATTAATTTTTTCTGCCAGTATCCTTGAACTTGACGGAATAACCTTGGATTGGTGTCAATACATACAATCAATCTCAAACAACCTCTGTTTTAAGAAAGCGGTTCTAGTGATTCCCCCTTAGAAATTCATATTCCAGACAGGTATTTTACAACTTTTTCTGCCAGTGACCCTGAATTTGCTGAAATAACCTTATTTTAAGTCATCTAAAGCCAGCGGACCATAAGCAATCTTTGTACCAAGTACAAACTTAAAAAATTACAGCCTAGATCGTAATCATACAATTTTCTTTGTCAAAGTCGAAGCAAACCTTTTTGTCACAAGCAATCTCTGTATGAAGAATGAGCTTCCAGTGATTCTCAATTACAAATAAATGGCTTGGACAAAACATTTATTCTTTCTCCAGTGACCTTGAATTTGCCGGAATGACCTTGGATCAAGACCACGACACACCCTAGGATCATTGGCAATCTTTGTAACAAGTATGAGCTTCCATTTAATCCAAAAAATCATAGCCTGGGCAAACTTGGAGGGACAGACGGGCAGGTAGACAAACGCATAGACAGACGGACAATATTATTCCTAATCCCCCCTCACCCCAGCCCGGACACTTCGTTTGCAGGGGATATTAATTCCTATGTTAAATTTTGAACACCCATTCTGATTTGAAAAAAAATTAATCTTTACTATTTCAGGGAGATATTATAAGTATGTTTTCTCAATCTGGCCCACAGTTTTCTAGAGAATAATTTTTTTAAATGACCCTTTCCAATTTTTAATACTTGTATTTCTTAATTATCTTATGTTGGAAGAGAATGTGGTCATTCGTTTGATCAACGTTTGGTTGGTAATGACCCAGTGATTCTTGAAAAGATAAGAATGAGAAAAAAATTACAAGTACCAAGTTTACAGCGACAACGTCGATTATGCTCACACCGAGAAAGCCAACATCGAAATCGGAGAACAAACAAATGATGAGCAGAAAATCTTACTTAGCCTTTGGCATGAGAGATGGGGTACTGATTAAAAATTGAAATTATTTTTATATATTCAATATTTTTTTTTAAGATCGACGTTTTGACCCCCCCCCCCCCCCAAAAAAAAAACTGATTGAAAACTTCGCCTCTGAAGGGAAGCATTTTAACTATTTTTTTTTGGGGGGGGATACGTACATGTGTACTGATGAGAGGAAATTTAATCAACTATCAGTCCTATAAATATGAATGATTGCTTCGGAATATTTGGTTACAATTACATGGCTTTTATATTTATTTATACACGTAAGTTAATGTCAGCTAAGAACTAAATTAACATCTGTTATAGACAAAACAAATAAATTTGTAGCTATTTAGGATTATCTACATCTATAGATCTATTTGTAAGAACCACTTTTTAGAAAACAAATTTTCGCTCATGATATATTTGGCACTCTATTTAATTACCATTTTATTCGAATGTCGATCAACACATTTTTTTCAAAAACCCCGGAGTGCAAAATAAGCAAAACTGGCCAATGAAGATGTTTAAAAATACTGATTCCGCAATCGCATCGTCTCGGGCGTTTCCGTCAGAGGTCGGAAAAACAACCCCGAATGTTTTAACATTACCGGATGTTGAAATTTTATACAAGATGGAGTCGCTTCCTATTTATAAATCATAGACGGAGTTGAAAGTCCCTCTAGCTAATTAGTATATTTTAGGTAATATCTTTACATTCAATAAAGTTAAATTCAATAGTCATTTATTTCAAAGTTTGGGAAAGGGGGGGGGGGGTCTACATAATACATTCAGTTTTTTTCCGTTAGTTGGAAAGGCCCGAGAAGTTGCGACTGACTTATCTTGGTCTAAAAACACTTTGACAAACCCAAACCACGCAGTTTTATTCAGGACACGTGTACAGTGAAATGAAAAAAGTACACTCAATCCAGTTAATTTGAGAAAAAAAAAATAGTCTGGCACTTTTTCAACCTCGTTCGGTTAATTTATTAATTAATCTTTTTTCCGAGAAGGAGGAAAGCATGGACGAAGAATTAAATAAAATATTTCCAGGTGTACAAAGGCACCCGTGCATAGACTTTATTTTAGTACTACATATTGTGATTGAAGTTGAAAATAATCAACAAATAGATTTACAGAATAGAGAGATTATGATTGATATTGTAAATAAAATTAAGAAAATTGAACAATTTTTGATACAGGAACTATCTGATATATATGTGCATGAGCAAATCTCTCTCTCTCTCTCTCTCTCTCTCTCTCTCTGGATCGTATTTTTAAAACTAACCCAGAAAAGTAATGTACGTAAGTTACAAGTCAATTATTTGAAAGAAAATACTCAATTCTATACGTTAAACAATACAAATAGTTTATGATACAAAGGCTGCCGATTATGATTTTAATAATTGAAATAAAGTTGTCAAAGTGTATTGATTAAGAATGATAAATTTGTGATATTCAGTAGCTGCACTGAAGTTCACTGGTCTGAAAAAAAAAATGGGATGGATGACCAGAGACTCCGGTCCGTCAATAAATTATTTTTTTTTTCTCGGAAAGCTACATGTACAGTTCTGCAGTTAGATATTCAAATGATTCTAAAATTTTCCCAGTGTGTACCTTTTCCGTTCCAATTGATATTTAAAAAAATATGTTATATGCATTCTGAAATTTACAGTTCTGGACATACGATATAGGTTTATTGTTATCTACATGTATAACCCGCTACCGATATTTAATCCAACAACAAAATTATGATGTTAGCATACTATACTTAAAAAATATCATTCACGGGTTTTGAATTAATTATAAAAACAAAATTCATTGCTTTAAAATCCTGATGTATTTTATTAAAACTTTACTATCAACCCTGTAATATAAATAGGCATAGTGCAACACAGAAGTCGCTTATGAAGTTCAGACCTTGGCCATGTGACGGAGTTACCTATCAATGTTGAATACATTTCATTGTTTACTTTTCAATAAAATAGCGAATCATTTTTGAAGTAAGACTGGTCACCCTTATGATTCGGAAGATTCTCTTTAAAAGTTTAAAGTTGGTATAATCATGATAAAAACCTGTGATGAAAAAAATATGACTGGAAATATTTGTGTTGATAACGGATTAATTTACTGTTTCAAAACGTAGAGAAAGCGCAAAGCTTGTGCATTTAATAGTTAAATTAAAGTAACCGCAGATCGCTAGTCCATACGCCATGAATCACCAAATTAAAAGTAAAATTACACACGGTTGGGAAATAAATTGTTGGTAACGTTAAAACAATTGAAATATAGAGATAACGAACATTTAAAATTTAAGACTGATTAAATGCTTAGCGTTTTGTACTTAAATCAAATCTAAGATATTAAGATAATTTATTTGAAAGATTCGATTTACTTAAAGAAAATAATATTTTCCCGTAAGTCGTTGTGTTTGTAAATAAGATTTAGAACAACAATGTTTGATCACTGCGCACTGGTTTACATGCACACGATGGACTACTTTGACCACAAGCGATCGAAGGAATGGTTGCGTAATTGTAAACAAACACAAAACCTGGCTAGACGTTTTGGATTAAGGCTACATGTATCATGATCAAATTTAAAACAAAGATAAACCAACATAATCTCAAATATTCAGTATTAATAATTGTCCATTGATTGTCGTGTTTACAAAATAGACTTAATACGCCGATTTTATTTTGTTTACGACTGTGGGTCAATGGTTCACACGCGGTGGATCGTTTTAGATCTTCTCGGCCGCGCGTGATCGAGGGATGGGTTACGTAACGGTAAACAGAATAGAATCTGGGGTTCAGGTGAATGTAAGAATCACGCAGTTAATGATTGTGAATTATTTGACTATTAAAAGTTTTTTCGCGTTTATATTGTTTGCTTTCATATTTAAACAAAGAAAAGATACTTGTTCTTTTTTGTACAGTTTTTCTCTCTTTCTCTCTTGGAAGGTTCTTTATATTAAAACACAATAAAAAGAGAAAGTTGTCACCGAATAATCTGAATAGGAACCAAAGAGCACGTTTAAAACCTACTTTAAAAAATTAGGATACAGCGTTGAGAGATACATTATTTATGGCAAGTTTATTTCAGTTATACGCATAAAGAGTTCTTCTTCACTAGCCAAATGAAAACGGGTCCTTGTTTACGGCTCTAGCTTTTTTTCCGTACCATACACAAGACTCGAACAAAATAATATTTTCATGAGACAAAGAAGGTATAAAGGAACAACTTTTTATCGACAGCCATATTGAAATATTTTCTCGTTTTTGAGTTATAAAACAAAAACTTTCAAGGGCCCTAGATCCCTAATTTAAGGGGCCAGCTCCTTTTTAGTGGTGTCAAATAAAAGGTAATTAAATCGTACACAACTTTTATTCTACATGTCTTAATAAAATATTTCTTATTTAAAAGATACAAAGGAAAACATGTGTCAATTTTTCCTCTTTCATGCGTCCTAATTTTTGACCCCTATCTAGCGGCAGTTTGAACGCAGAAATCAAAAAACAAAAACCAATGTTCACAACTTCATTGCTTCTGTTTCTTATATTCAGTAGTATTTATGTTCCAACTTTTGTAGTCTCGGAATATTTGTCTGGAAAGTAAAGACCTAAATTTTCACTTAAAGGGAAATAACTCGAAAGCGGAAGTGGATTTTGGAAAAATGTTATATTATTCTGTTAGAGTTTTGTAACGTCTATAAACTCTGAAATTTTGATTAAAATCTATTGAGAAATAAGCGAGATAGGAGGCATCAAAATTAACAAGTAGGAAAAATAAGATAAAAATTTGGGCTGTAGCGGACTGTGATGTTTGGTATTTCGGGTAAAGATGAACATCCAAGTACAAATTTATATATGTTGCTCTATCATCACTGAAAATCTCACGTTCCTGTGTTAAGTGCTTTTCTTGAAAATGCCCGGACAAACTAACCCTCGAAAATCACCAAATCTCGAAAGTCTCCGGACCGGAAGTGACGTCATCAAAATAAAAAAATATATATCTAGATTTTTTAATTCTCTATCAGACCTGAAAGTTTCATGAAAATCGGGCGAGCCGTTTTCGAGAACTCGCGTGCACAAAATCAGTAGGAAAAAAAAACAATAATAAAAATAGTGGAAAAGAAACCTAAGAATAACAGTAAGGTCTTCCGCTGAAGTCGGAAGACCTTAATAATCTTAACCATCAGAATCAGTAGAAGGTCTCCCGCTGGAGCGGAAGACCTTAATAATCTTAATCATCACAATCAGTAGAAGGTCTTCCGTTGGAAACGAAAGACCTTAATAAGATTGTCCTTCGTAGTGTATACAATACAGTAGCGACAACGGACCGATGACAACGGACTGAATTTTCGTATCTTGTCATGACAACGGACAAAAATTGAAATAAATCAAAATTTTCAGTTTTTATTTGTTCTCAATTTTTCTGTAAAGGCTTACAACATGTCTTGATACAGTCTGCACCAATTGGTGTGTATATTATATTCTATTTACAAAAAATATAACATATCGGAAGGAAAATGAATGAAATCTACATGTGTTTTCAACAGGGTTTAATATCGCCAACGCAAACTCCTCTTTTATTACTTGTTTTTAACGGCTGAAATTCATACAGCACCAAATAGGGTGTCAGCCCTGTTTCCCATTGCAATTTCAGACAATGTTATAGATAATTTAACTTGAAAAATGAAAAACCTCTCACAACCTGTCTTCTCAAGTCATGACACCGGACGGATTTTATCATAACCTTACCTGTATGTTCATGACAACGAACCAGTTTTAGTGCTTAACTTTAAAGGTTTCTGACAACGGTACTGTCTAGGAACTTAACGTGTTCCTGGCCGTGATAATGTGCTCATTTTAAATTTCTTGAAGATAGTATAACGAAGATTGGCATAGTCCACGGACTTTCTGAACAAACCTCGTATTTAGAGGATTAAAAGTGTTTGGGGACACTAATTTTATTGGGTTGAAAATATGTCATTATTACTAATACCCAATCTTGAAATACTGACAAAAGTAATACCTTAACTATAAATTGTTCAAAAACAAGTTGTGTTATCAAGTGTCGATTTTCTTCAACAACATTTCACATGCTTTACCCATATATTTTTAAAAATTGCTATTTTTGTCATTTCAGAATAATTATTGGGAAATGTACGTACAGACTAATTTCAATGAAGCCAAATCGTTGTCCAATCATCTTTGATGAGACTGTACTTCTACTGATTTATTTTTATAAATAAAAAATAAATTATAGAAGAAAGTAAAATCTAGGCATCAAACACGGATTTTGTTTTCGTTTGATTTCTTTCTTTTTCTTTTCTTTTTATTTACATTGTTTTTATTTATTTTGTTTTAAGTTTCACAAGAGACATTAATAACAATAAATTATTATTTATGTTTCTGGTTTTACATTTACGTATTTATTTTTGAAGTTTTATTGAAACCAAATCAAAGCTGAAAAAGACACTATAAAAGAAATCTACATATTATTCAATTTCAATAACCAAGGCAACTGCTCATTGAAATGAAAAGCCAGTACATAAAAAATTACGAGGGATTATCAAAAAGTAAATGAAGTGGTGCGACATTTTTTTTTAATTAAAATCATAATATTACCTAGCCATCACATAATATCAATGTTGACATCATATATATTAATTAACAATATACAAAAATGTAATCAATGTCATTCTAATGTTTATACAGAAAATAACCTAAATCATGATACAACTGATCAAACTTTTCAAGAAAATCATTTTGAATATAAAGCATAGATTTCAGCCTAATTAGGAGATTTTTCTCAGACAATTTCTCACTTTGTAATCCACATTTCATATTATAAATAGTGAAGCTAGTGAAGGCTAATAAATTATTAAAAGCAGGGTTTTTTTCCACTACTTTCATCATAAAATACAAGTACAATTAATTTCCAAGTAATATCAAATTTTAGAAAAAGGCTAACTTTTCCACATATAGGCTTAAATAATTTTACAATCAAGCAGGAGATATTTCCTTTATCTTCAATTTCACAGTTTTCACACAAAGAAGAAAAATCTTTGTTCCAATTGCTCAAAGAAACATTGTTGTTCAAAATATCATGTAATAATTTATAATTAAATTCTGATATTCTCTTCTCATACATATTTATAATTATTCTTGTTTTTATAAAAAAATTTCCATCTACAACCATCCGGAATATTAAAAATTCCTTTCCATCTGTTTTCAAAAAATGGTTTTGGAATTTTCATATCAATAAAAATTGAGTAATAAAAATTACTTCAAATTTCCTTATAGATTTTTCTACATTATTTTTAATTTTTGTGTGTGTGTGTGTTTGTGAAACACTAATGCCAACGTATGGCAGCTTATGGCAAAGGTAACGGTTTCTCAAATGCAGGTCAAACTCCAAGGTTAAGAGATCAAAAATGTTGTTACCCAGAGAATGGACTTGTGGCATTGGATATACCTGGTGAATATGAAAGCCCAAGCACCAACCATTCAAAAGTTATAGTCAATGTTAATGCATGTTTTTTAAAAGTGGGTCAAACTCAAAGGTCATAGGATCAAAGTTACGCAGTGGAGGACCTTGTCATAAGAAATACACATGCAAAATATAAAAGCTCTAGCACCAACTGTTCCAAAGTTATGGCGAAGGTTAAAGTTTTTCAAGTCGGTCAAACTCCAAGGTCAAAATTGTTGGTATCCAAAGGAAGGTCTTGTCACAAAGAATATACCTGTGAAAGAACGAGGGCGCTTTTGATTGGCATTCGGCAGGAATCTTGGCGCACTTGAAAAGTGAAAATTTCATAGTTCTGTCACATGAAGTTTTAGCATTCTTTTGATGTATCGGGTTACTGTAAAATAGGAAAGGGAAATATTTTCTCTATAACGTATTTTGATTTGCTGAAAAAATAACTTGAAAATAGGCTAGATGATTCAGTTGGTACAAAATTTCACAATTATAAAAAGCGTTTTTCTAACAATTAGCTTTCTATGAGCCATCTCTCCATAATTTTCAAAGATTATTTATGTGCATTCTAATTCAAAGAAACAAACAATCATTTGTAAAAAATGGAGAGAAGACACAGAGACCATAAAAAATGAACTTTTTCCAAAACAATTCCAATGTGTAAATGCAGTGCTTCATTGTCGTTTTACAATCCAAGTTATATGGATGATAGCTCAGTTGTATGCGTTATCCGTTCAGTGCAATAGATTAGATTTTTTATTTTGGTTCGCTCCTCGCATGGAGCGTTAGCATTTTATTTAAATGCAAACAATCAATTCTTTTGTCAGTTTTATTATTAATTTTTTGTACTGATTTATTTTAAAATGGATAAATTCTGGTTCTGTTGCATCGAAAGCGAAAGCAATTCTCCCAACCTACTGATACCCTTATCATGTAGGTGTTTATTATTTATGTGAAAGATTATTCTGTTATAGTTTTGATTATTAAGATAAGTGGACCTAAATATTACAATTTGACATGTTATTTCAAACTAAATGTAACATTTTCCTGTGTGCGTAACTTTGTAAAGCCTGTCCAGCTGTGGTCAGCCGACCAAATCGTGGACATTTAAACTAAAAATGTTTCGTACACATGATTCCTGAAGATCACACGCATAATACACCCATCTTCTTTGAAAGCCTTAGTACTAACTGTTCAAAAGTTATGGCCAAGGTTAAAGTTTTTTGAAAGTGGGTCAAATTCTAAGGTCAATGTCTAAAAGTCAAAAATATTTACACCCATGGAAAGATCTTAATTGTCATGGTGAATACACATGTGAAATATGAAAGCCCTTGCACCAACTGTTCAGAAGTTATTGCCAAGGTTAAAGTTGGGTAATTTTTTGCAAGAGTGGGCAAAACTTCAAGGTCATGAGGTCAAATATGTTGGTACCCAAAGGAAGGTCTTTTCACAAGAAGTACACATGTGAAATATGAAAGGCATAGCTCCATTCAATCAAAAGTTATGGGCAAGGTTAAAGTTTTTGCGGACAAACAGACAGTTAGACAGACGAACGGACAGGGCAAAAACTATATACCCCGAATCTTCGATAAATCTGTGATTAAAACCCTTCACGTTAGCTCAGTCGGTAGAGCTCTTGCTCCGTGATCGGGAGGTCGTGAGTTCGAATCTCGGCCGTGATTGACCTAAGTCGATAAAAAAAAAAAATGGGTAGCAACTGTTCCTTCGCCATGCGCTCGGCACTTTGAAGTGAAAGTTGCGGGTCCTTCGGATGAAACCTTAAAAACCGAGGCCCCGTGTCACGGTAGGCGATGGCACGATACAGATCCCTCACTGCTCAATGGCCCTGAGTGCCGAGTAAAGGTCAAAATTTGAAGCCGTTCACCGGTATATGGTGACGTCTGTATATGAGTGAAAAATTGTCGAATGGGACGTAAAACAACATACATCAATCTTTGATTAATGTACTTTTTTTATTTCTCGTACTTAGCATATGAACAATCTGATTACGAGGTTTGTTCGGAAAGTTTGTGGACTACGTCAATCTTCTTTATACTTTCTTCAAGAAATTTAAAATGAGCACATTTTCACATGTAAAAATATTTATTTTGTTTAAGTGTGAAGTTTCATTCCAAGTGATTTAATAGAATTCATGTTATTTAATTTTAAAATAAACACGTTTTGTAATCACGGCGCAAACTCAGCAACACTGTAACGTCAAAAACATACCGATTTGAGGTTCTCAAAAATACTATCCCTATACATTTCATATAGTATTGCCCAATACCAGTGCAGTCATTAAAAACGTTTCTCTATCACTTGAAATCTATTTTGCTAACAATTGTTTTAGTAGCATCATTTTGTTTGTCAATGTTATATTTTTTTCACTGCATAAGTTTGCTTTTACAAGTTAAGAGGGCTGGGTGGTCGTGGCCATTTTTAGACTATATTGATCTCCTTTAGAAGAAGAGCTCCATATAAAGATATACAAAAATGATCAAATTTTAAAACTAAAATGTATGAATTTTTTCTTTGCCAAATGATAGCTGACAGCTTAAGATATCATATCTAAAAAAAATAAGTTATATCTGATGGTTAATTTGTTGACCCCCCAGCCTCTTTAAGCATCTGTGAAGTGTCGAACTCTTAGCATGACGTTACGTCTGAAGTTTATCAGAGTACAACACAAAATTGTTTGGTTAACTGCTGCTCCGTGACGTTCTACGACGTCATCGTTTTTTGCCTTTTTCAATGAGGACTACCTATCTTCAGAAACTGATTTCTTTTCAACGAAGCAAAATATTAAGTCATAATTTGGAATCAGAGAAGATGAAACAATTCTCAATTTGAACGTATAGAATTTGTCTGTTTTTATGTCATTTTACAGACGATATGACTTCAGACATTATTTAGTGTCTTGATTGTAAATTACAAAACTTTGAACTGCTCCGTGATCCGATTTTCGCATTTTTAATGTCTAAATAAGTTTGATATAAACCACGATATTTTGAAAATTTTTAATACACATCATTTGAATTTACTGTTGAAATATATTTCCTCTAAATTGGATATAATATGACGTTAAGTAAAAAAGTTATGACGGTAGTCCACGAACTTTCCGAACAACCCTCGTATATACTTTAACAGCTTTTTGAAGCATTAACATTATGCCCCCGTAATCGGAGATTCGGGGTACATGTATATAGTTTTTGCCCTGTCCGTCTGTCGGACGGTCGGTCGATCTGTCTGTCTGCAAAAACTTTAACCCTCCCTCAACTTTTGATTGGTTGAAGCTATGACCTTCATATTTCACAAGTGTATTCCTTGTGAGACCTTTCTTAAGGTACCATCATATTTGACCTTGGAGTTTAAACCACTTTTGCAAAATTTTACCAACTTTTAAACTTGGTCATAACATTTGAGCGCTTGGTGCTAGGGCTTTCATGCTTCACTTGTGTATTCCTTATGAGAAGATATATCTTCAGGTACAAGTATTTTTGACTTTGACCTTGGAGTTTGACATACTATTGAAAAACTTTAACCTTGACCATAACTTTTGAACAGTAAGTGCTAGGGCTTTCATATTTCACATATATATTTCTTGTGACAAGACCTTCTCTTGGGTGCCAACAATTTTGACCTAGACCTTGGAGTTTGACCTACATTTTAAAAACTTTATCCTTGGCCAAAATTTTCAACAGTTGGTGCTAGGGCTTTCATAGTTCTTGTGACAAGACCTTCCATAGAGTACCAACATATTGACCTTTTGTCATTGACCTTGGAGTTTGACCTACTTTTGAAAAACTTTAAAGGGGCTGGGACACAGATTTGATGCTCATATTTCAAGAAAGAAGATCGGCGTTAAAGGCGAGCGAAGTGCCTATAGTGTGACAAATATGAAGGTGAAAAATTAAAGTATACTTTATGTAAAATCTCCACAATATGCAAAAATCTCACATATATTGAAAATATTTGCCTATGAAATAGCATACACACACTAAAGAGGGCAAAAAGGATCATTTTCTCATACTATAACACAATTTTTCGATATGAGTGGGTTTTCGCTCCATCGTTTTGAAAGTTTGTCCTCAAAGTTTGCGTAAAAAGATACATGTTTTGTTTAACAAAAACATGGAGCCAAGACCCACTATACCTTAAAAATACACTTTTATGACACAACATTCGCATTTTCCGAGAAATACTTGGTCCATTTAGTCAAGGGTCATATCACAAACATGTTTTAAATGACACTCTTCATCAGGAGCTGTGCAGCGTAGTGGTTAGGGTGTTAGTCGCAAAGGAAATTGATACTCAGGATTTTTATTGCTAGGGTTCCAACCCCACGAATTCCGTACTATTTTTTTAATTAACCTCAGAAAAGTTTTGTTTATCATAATTTCATAAACTGCAACAAAGGCAACTTTACTCTAAATACTAAATTCACTAATTGAATATGAATTTTACATATCTGAAGCTATAGGCATTTTGCACGCCTTGTTCACCCATCTCCTTTTCTGAATAATATCATGATTTATATGTTGCTAGAGCATTTCACACCGAAATATATTTAAAGCGTGTTTAGCAACTTCTTTTATTTTCTTTTATATATATTTAATTGCTGTTGTAAAAGAATGAGTGCACTTTAGAGTGTCATTTGGAGCCTTTTCGGCCACCCATTTTAAGCCTTAAATTAGACTATATTGCTAAATTAATCTATGATTATTGTGCATACATATGCTCTTGATATTTATACTTCGAATTTTTTGTTAAACATATTGCTATAATTCCACACAACGTCATTGAAAAGAACATGTATAAGCCTTAAATTCCGGAAATTTGAACTGGACCACTTTCGAATTTAAGGTACCCGCAAATGGGCGGAGATATTTAAATCGCATGGAAGTGGAATGTAAACATTTGCACATTATTTCCAGATTGATTCTACAGTATGAATTTAGATGGAGGAGAGAAGATTGTGTAGTTTCATGATTCACACAAATAATAAATGATTCATGGCCATATATATTGATCATTTTCATGATTCGTATCCATATGTTTGATGCCTAGCACCGAATTAGATCAATCTTAAGTTTTCGTATATGATAAAAAATGCCCCCTCTTTTTTCTTTAGCTTTATCATTTTTCGTTTTATATGCTGAATGCTTTTCAATTCAAAGAATGAATGTATGTTTTAAGAAAGATTCACATGTACATGACTTAGATGTCACACTACATTTAATCGTAATTCACTGTACATGTAGTACGCAGAGTAATTGCTAGCGCTCTCGAGCGCTAGCAACTACGTTAGTCTATATTTCTGGAATACGCATGCTCGACTTCACGGTCGGGCATTCTGGGAAAACTACTGAAGATAGACTGTACGATGATAATTTCGTTTTATCATAAAAATAGATATGATCCGAAATCTGAATTTCTAAATTTATTGTCTAACCTAAGATTAAAAGTACAAGAAAAATTTGGGTCATATAATGCCAAGATAGTAGAGATCAACTGGTAAAACCTAGCTTTCCTTACAGCTAACCATATATACATGATAATTCCGGCAAGCTCAGAAAAAAAAACTAGGAAATCTTTCAGAGTATGTCGGACAGACACGAGAAGCGATTGATACAATGCATTAGCACTGATATATTATCTGAATTTCTAAATTTATTGTCTAACCTAAGATTAAAAGTACAAGAAAAATTTGGGTCATATAATGCCAAGATAGTAGAGATCAACTAGTAAAACCTAGCTTTCCTTACAGCTAACCATGTACATGATAATTCCGGCAAGCTCAGAAAAAAAACTAGGAAATCTTTCAGAGTATGTCGGACAGACACGAGAAGCGATTGATACAATGCATTAGCACTGATATATTATAATTCTTTAATTTTTCATTTTTCCTTTTTTGACGGAAAAGCCCGAGTAATGATCCGATTGTTATTGCTATAGCGCTCTCGAGCGCTAGCAACTACGTTAGTCTTTTTTACTGGAATACGTATGCTCGACTTCATGGTAGGACATTCTGGGAATACTACTGTAGATAAATGTACCATGTCAATTTCGTTTTTTAATCTGAAAATACATATGATCTGAAGTTTCGTGTTTTGTTGTCTAATCTTAAATAAATGTACAAAAGGTAACAGTAACTGCCAAAACTGTACAGATCAGTTATAATTTTTAAAATTATAATTAAAAAACTAGCTATTTTTAACTGTCTTCCTGAATCTTTCCGGCAAGCTCGGAAAAACAACATCGGATGTTTTCCGAGCTTGCCGGAAAGGCCCGAAAGGATGCGATTGCTACAAAACAGTACCACACTGGAATATTTTTAAACTAGGTGTTCATTTGTTCTACTTATCTCTTATTTTTCACTTCAATATTGAAATTACAGTAAACTACAGAATGCTTCAAGCACAGTTAATGATTCATGCCATTGCCAATGTGAAAACCCACTCTAGATTCACCATTCTGAATTAAGACACATCCCCCCAACACCACCTCTAGTGTACCACTGTGTCTTCCTATTAATAAGTAGGGACGACCATTTGATTCTGAAGGGGGGGGGTTTGGAAATAAATTATCTGTCCTCAAAAATAGTTGAAAATAAATAACTGTCTTTCCACGACCGGCAAGAAAATAAATAATCTGTCCTTGACTATTGCTACTTATCCCCCCCCCCCCGTCCCCGTTTGAACTTTTTTTGTTTGTTTGTTTGTTTTCTCAGTGAAGAAGAAAATAAATAATCTGACCTTGATCATCTTGAAAATAAATATAATCTGTCCTTGACTGGCATGAAAATGAATAATCTGACTCGAAAAATTTTGCCAGACCCCCCACCCTACCCCCCCTCCTTAGAATCAAATGGTCGTCCCCTTAATCGATTCAGCAAATTAATCCAATAATTTAGATATCTAATTCTGTGGTTTATGATAGCTACAGCGCTAGCTCACCTATCTTTTTAAAAGATAAGCTTGTACTGACAAACGAGTAGTGAAACAAATTATACATGCATGTATGTAGTACTCAATGGTGATACATATTTTATTATATGTGTGTATAGATAAATAACATTCGGAAATGAAATATAAAATTTTAACTTAAAATTTGAGTCGCTAGGTTAACATGAAAACTCCAAGAAATACAAACTATCTGTAATTTAAATTAACATTTTATTGACGGAACAAATATATTTCAGATTAAAAAACATGGTCAACGAAAATTCTACAACGTTACTATATCGATAATCACTCGCTTATGTCTTCAATATCTCTTTCATTTCGGCAATCCAAATATTGTCAGATATGATACTAGTGTTTAAGGATGTGTCTGTAGATGCCTGCAGACCATAATACAGAGGCGACAAGATCTAACACAGCTACATACTAATCGTGCACTGGCAATACCAGAATTTCCTTCAAAATATATGCAAACGAAAAACACAATTAAGTGAAAGAAGACAAGGTAAACTTTAAGACCCTAATAAAATTTTCGCAAAATTCTTCATTATTTTGAAGTTGTTCAGGCCGGTACAAACGGTGAGATTTGTAGTTACTGTATAATACAAGTATTAGATTTGTATTATAATACTTTCTTGTACACACATTTGTACGTTTTATTAGATTGTTAATAGACTTTAGGGATTTTTACGTGTTTCCCTCGCAATATTTCTCTCTCTCTCTCTTTCTCTCAATAATGGAAAACGAGGTTCTGTTAGCAGTATCTGTTATCGTATTATGCATTGCATTAAAACTGAAAACAACAACAACATTGTAATGGAAACAGCGGCGGAACACTCGTATATGGGTGAATTCAAAAAAAATGACCACCAAACTGAATTTTTTTTGGCAAAATTCAAGTACTTATAACATATTTTTCACTTATATCATCATATTGCAAATGCATTCTAGTTTAAAATTCTGAAGTGGCAATAGAATAGACAATTGGATTAAAAAGTTACAGAATTTTTATTAGTAAGATTTCTTTTGAAAAAAGAAAATATCATTACACCTTAAAAGACTTTCTAAAATACATAATCACAAGAAATTATAGTTTTTTATGCTTCAAAATGGTAAAAGGGGTATAAATGATTAAACCTAGACCTTGAATGAGTATCTTCTCTTGTACATGTGACAAAAAATTGGCTTTTTGATTGTTATTTTACATTATTTTTTCAATTCTGGTTTGAAAAGTTTTAATATGAAAAAAATATAAAGCAATAAAATTCCCCAAAATTCACTTTTTTGTCCGTTCAAGTCAATTCTTCAAATCTAAGCCAAAAAAGAATTGTTATATACGAGTTCTCTTACAAAAAATACTAGATTTTGAAGTGACCCTATGTTACATTATTGTGTTGCACTCCTGACATCTGATATGTATTTTACTTAACATTGTTTTAAAAATTATAACACACAATAACCCATTCTTACTTTGTAAATCAATTTGTCGTGTTGATATTTTTCATCGTTTACAGTAGGTTTTTCATATTTTGAAGACCTTAAAACATGATTATTTGCAAAGTGTAATATATATAAATTTTATTTAAAATATATGTGAAATGATGAAAACTATTCCCTGAATTGACTGTAAAATTTCTGTAATTTGTTGATAGACGTAGTGTTTTGAACATCAAATAGTATCAAGCATTTTTTTCAACTTATTTTTTAGTAAAGGTAGTTAAAAAACATCGGTAATTATGAAGCAGTTTTGTTGCACTCCTGACTGCAGTAAAGTTTAAAATTAAAATCGTAGAACACAAAAATTCATAAAGTGTTGGCAACATCAAGTGGTAATGAAATTGTGCAATACTTATAGTCTGATACTTCATAATTAAAACAGATGAAAGTATTTAAAATTCGCATTTTATCTGGAATTACACCCTATTTTATGCCAAAAAAAAAACTAGCTTAAATGTATAATTAGAAGATAAAATATATTTTAAAGCATATTTTCCTTTAGAGGACAAACACAGTAACCCACCAGAAAAATTCTACTCATCATTTTTTCTTTATTTTTATTCTTATTGGATGATTTATAATTCTAACATATTTGTTGCACTCCTGACCAAAAGCATTGGGGCCTTTAAAGTAGAATTGTGAAGTGAAAATTATATAAGAACTTGTTCTGTTGTTTCAGTGAAGTTGAGGAGGAATTACTTGAATTTAATGACAATGATATAGTGTGTTTATTTTTAACGTTCATAAAAAAAATCACAAAAAAGATAAAAACACATTTGAATTGATAAAATTGAAAAAGAAAGAATTTTAATAATAAAACTATCAATAATTTAGCATTAAATTATACAAAAAGATCATTATTAATTAATGAATACCTCTAAGCATGAATAGACGTCTTTTTGACACACAACTTGAATCTTTAAAAAAATGTGTTGCACTCCTGACCATAGAAATATGGATCTGAAGCACAGACAGATCCTGTAATTGATAAATCTATTTGGTAAAAATGTTCTTTGTGTCTTTATTTTCCAAAATAAAAATCAGAAAATCATATAATGATAATAGTTTTTTCATGCTTTGGAGCAAAACATCAAATGTTGCACTCCTGACATTTTGGGGTATGCACCTATACTTGACTCTCATTAATGCTGCTTGTGATTTATATAATATTTTTAAGTTTTAAAATGTATATCAGTTATTATTTTACACTCTCAAAATTCTTTTTTGTCTTAATTTTCTATCAGAATTTTACAATTAATGTTTTTTTGGCAACACTACATTTTTTCTGTTGCACTCCTGACATGGTATAACATTTTTTTAAACATCAGCCATGACCACAACTTGATTAAACAAAAGTTATGACAGTCCACATTTAAAGCTCAATACTTTGAATATTATCAGGAAAGTCTTTATTTTCAACATGAAGCATTGTTTTTTATTTCACAGATCTCCAAAAAATATTGAAATTTCAAAATGTCACAAAAAGGTGTTGCACTCCTGACAATTTTAGCATCATTTTTGGGCATAACTTTTTTGTTAATTGAGATATCAACGAGATGTTTGGCAGGTATTTAGACACTATCTAAAGACATATGCTGAGACATAGAAATCTATTTTCATTGCTTGTATTTTTAGTGTGGGTTGACAAATATGCGTTTGGTCATTTTTTTTGAATTCACCCATATGTACATGGTGCACACAATCATCGCTAGATGAGGTGCAAAGAGAAGACCCCAGTAGTTATAAAAACTTCTTTAGAATAGATAACGCTGCATTTGAGCAACTTTTACAATTACATGTAGTTACTCCTTTTGATCTTCTTCCCATAAAACAACGAGTTTTTCGATATTTTTTACTGCTAAAATCGACCATTATTTACCACGTGCTTTTCTTTGTTATGATAAAAATAGGATGACTACAATGTGAGTACTTTTGATTGGTTTAAAAATGAAAGGTAAGTTAAGACTTGTATTAAGAAATAGAGCATTGCCCTATTCTTAATACAGTTTTATAAGATTCGAAAAATCTTAGGATTCACCGTATTAAAAGTCTATATATAGTCAGATTGTGTACTTAAATACATATCCGTGTGTACAGCCCTGAAATCCATTGATAGACACAAAGAAAGCATATCGAACAGTGGAATGTCACGTGAGTAAAGTGATTATAATATCAAACAGGTCAAAATAGGTTGACACTCGGTGACCTGTTAATTTAGTAGCTAACCCGACCGTAGTTTGGAGATTTTTTTTTAAAAATTACATATGAGCCGCAAATTGTCCAACATTGCCCTTTGGATATGTATAAGTTTAAATCAAAATACACATTCTGTGCAAGTGAGAAGAATGGACAAGTTGCGGCTCGATGTAAACAATGTCGTTGAAAACTGGTATGCATATGAATAACAATAGAAATGTGACAAAACTGCTAGACCCCTGTCGCAAAAACCAGTGTCGCTCGGCATTATTTAATATTTTTATTTGATATAATATATCAAACCCTGCTCTTAAGATATTATTTAATAATTCTGATTCCAAAAGTTTATAAATTTCGGAAATTTATTATTGGCAAAGCACCGGGATCCAACTCTCATAGCTTAAGTGCACTGATCCTTTAGAAATTTATTATAAAATTAAGGATTACCCCACTCATTCATAGCTCTGATCCTTCAATGTATTTGGCTCCAGTCTTTGACACCCCCTTTTTTCAGCTCTTCAATTTTTTTTTTAAATTAAATATTTCTGATTTCCAAACATCACTGAAGAGACATAATTTTGTCGAAATGTGCATCTGGTGCATCAAAATCGGTACCGTATAAGATTTACATCTGGAAATTATTAAAAATGCGAACGCGTTTAATTGTCACATATCCTTGCACTTTCAAAAGGTCATCTTTATCCATAATACTTAAGAAAAGTAGAAATTTTGTTGTGTAATAATGAAAAATAGAAATTTCAGAGTAGAAATGCGAGAAAGCAAAACAACTCATTGGTATTGTTAGTCCGTGCTCAGTGATGTGTGCAGACTAAACAAACTGAACACACCCGGTAAAACGTAAACTCAAACAATAACAGAGCTCCTGTCCTGTTTAAAAATATGGGTATTTGACGTGATTTCATGAAGAATGTCGTTGTCCTTGAATTCTTAGAATATTCATGTAAGTTCAAGTCATTAAACTGAACTGTAATTTTTGAATAAAAATAGACATTTAAAATTGTAAACAATGCAACTTTGTCTAGGCCCCTCTAACCTTGTCCATAACTTTTGAATTGTTGGTGCTAGGGTTTTCATATTTCACATGAGTGTTTCTTGTGATAAGACCTTACCTTGGGCACCATGGATTTTGACCTTCACCATGATGTTTGACCTACTTTTGAAAAACTTTAACCTTGGCCACAAGTAATAGCATTTGAAAAAGTAAATCAATCAATATCTATGGAACGTATAAGCAAGAGAAGTGCTAAACATTTCCGTCATCAAGGAGCGACATAATTGCGATACTACACTACACTTGATGTACAATTGACTTTCTCAAATGTCATAACCAAATGATATCTAAGACATGCCAGTGTTTGGTCATTTATTATTAGCCCATGGGCTGACTAGTTACGTTGGGAGGAAACTGCAAGTGCGCTTGCGTAGATTGGAATTCTGGGAAAAATAGTTAGACGAGTCGTTCTGAAGAAATTCTTACTCTCTTACCAGAGGGCGTGCTTCTTCATTTACACTTCATGCACACTCTCTGGTCAGTGATAGATTGCTGAAACGACCTCTATTTATAGATTGGTCTGTTCTTCGTCGTTTTCGACGACGAAGTAATTGCGAACAGTTTTAACTTGATGTGCTTGAGACAAAAATGCTTCAATGCTGCTCTACCACGCAAAGTAAATGGCCTGTACACTTTATAGCTAGAGCAAAACAAGATACTAATAACACCCCCCCACCCCCCCACCCCACCCCCCGGACGAAACTCACTTGTGATGATGGTCTTACTAATATTATGGATCAGTTTAAAGTACATCTTCATGCGGATCTACAGTTTTAAAATCGTTTACAGTTTTACTTTTCAATCAATTTCAGAACCTTTCTCATTTCTTCTAATATCTATCCACTATGGGTTTTTTATGAAATGAAAACCAGTACAGATCATGATGTCTTCTTCCTTTTGCCGATTCTTTACTTAGAACCTTATGGGAGTGAAGCCCATTCCTCTACGGGTACTGGCCTACACTTTTGTCACTGTATTAAAAGGAAACCCTTGTTCATCACAAAGCATAGTATAATACGCTACTGGCTGACTTTCTAAGTTTTTTTTTTAAAAAACTAACCTTGTAACGTACATTATTTTGTAATATTGAAAGAAAGGTGGAAAACAGACTGAATCAAGAAGGGATGTCACATTTACTAGTTGGAGGGAGTTTGTTTATGAATGGACTAGTCCACTTATGGGATAACTGGGAACAAAATAGTAAAAATAATTAACAAATCCATTGCTTTAGTGTTGCCTGTAGAAATACAATTTGTTATTTAAAAAATTAGATAAGATTTGCAGTTAATAAAAAAATCTGAAGCTTAAGAATCAGGTTTAAAGAACAAACTTTATTTATTTCCATAGAAGTTATCACACCCATTCAATAGAACAAATGAGAAAAAGGCGCGAAGATAATTTACTTGTGACATCTGGCTCGAAATGATTGTATCACCCCTTTGGTAGAAAACAAATGGACTGATCCAGTAGTTTAGAAACGCAGAAAAACTGTTACACGGACATGTCTGTATAAAGAATCGCAAAGAATAAACAGGTGCATCCAAAAAAACTGAAGGAAGTAAAACATCATTATATTGCATCAGTAATATGATTCTTTCTTCTGCAAACCGTATTTGTAAAAATGCAGGTAACAAATTCTGATGTAAATCAGCTTGCACAAAATGTAGCTCACGAAGTATGATCGCTTAGTTTCGGACCGTGGAAAAATTTATTCTTATACGTACTGCCTGACGCACATGGCGTCAGGCAATAACTTTTCAACGGTTAGTGCTAGCGCTTTCATATTTCACAGGTATATTCCTTGAGGCAAGACCTTTCATTGGATACCAACATTTTTGTTCTCTTGACCTTGACTTTGGAAATCGACTTGCATTTGAGAGACTTTAACCTTCGCTATGAGCTGCCATACGGGGCATCAGTGTTTCACAAACACATCTTGTTCTCATAAGGTATTATTCTTCCTGTTCAATTTTGATGTCACATATTTCCCTGAATTCATCAAATGTACCTTTAATGTATAAAATATCACTCTTTCTTATATTTTCAACAGTGAAATACTATAATTTATTACATTTTCAACAGTGAAATACTATGATTTATTACATTTTCAACAGTGAAATACTGTGATTTATTCATTGAATAAAAGCGATATTCTCTCACAGTGTGAAAGGATACCAAAGTGATATTCTCTCACAGTGTGAAAGGATATCAAACCAAGTAAAAAATAATTTCTGGCCTGTAATAAGATAGAGATAGCAACTAAACCATGTTAATTGAAACTAAAATTGCCAATTTGTTCCCAAATGTGTTGCTTTTAAAATCCATGTTGCAATATTTTCAATCTCACAACTGCTCAGCTATGACATCTCAACTGCTCAACTATGACATCACTGCCTATGCCACTGTGTTAAGAAAAGACAGAGGCAAAGGGAAAATCAAAGAAAATGTAATAAACAGAAAATTCAATGTTTTGTAGTTGGATATGGAATTTATTTAACTCGTGAGACAGGATTTTTTGATATTTTCACTCGTGCTTCGCACTCGTGAAAATATCAAAAAATCCAGTCCCACTCGTGAAATAAATTCCATATCCAACTACAAAACATTGAATATCCTCTATTTATTTATTGAATAAAAGTGATATTCTCTCACAGTGTGAAAGGATACCAAAATGATATTCTCTCACAGTGTGAAAGGATATCAAAGTAAGTAAAAAATAATTTCTGGCCTGTCATAAGATAGAGATAGTAACTAAGCATCTTGATAGAGCTAAATCTGCAAATTCCTTCCCAAATATGTTGCTAAAATACATGCTATGTAATGTTTTCAATCACACAACTGCTAAGCTATGACGTCTCAACCGCTCAACTATGACGTCAAGCCTGTGGCACTGTGTTAAGAAAAAACAGAGGCAAAGGGAAAATCAAAGAAAATGTAATAAACAGAAAATTCAATGTTTGTAGATGAATTTGGAATTTATTTCACTCGTAAGACAAGATTTTTTGATATTTTCACTCGTGCTTCGCACTCGTGAAAATATCAAAAAATCTTGTCCCACTCGTGAAATAAATTCCATATTCATCTACAAAACATTGAATATCCTCTATTTACATGTATTTATCGAATAAAAGTTATATTCTCTCACAGTGTGAAAGCTAGGATAACAAAGTGATATTCTCTCACAGTGTGAAAGGATATCAAAGTAAGTAAAAAAATAATTTTTGGCCTATTATAAGTTGAAGATGGTAACTAAACCATCTTGAAAGAGAGTAAAACTGCCATTCTAATGCAATTGTTTTGTAAAACACATTTTGATTGGCTAATACACTGATGTTCGAGGCAGTAAAACGAGCATTAACGAGAATGAAAGCTTTTTCATAGAGACAACATAAATAGAAGGACGCAAAAACACAATCCAAGAAAATAAGACAAGAACATCAAACAATGCTTATATTGCATTAGAATGGGAATATCTATCTTTTAATTTGATACTTGCGATCGTTAATGCTGATTTAACGGTCGCAAACATCCGTTTTACCGACTCTGCTTACGCGTCGCCGGTAAAACTCAGTTTGCGACCATTAAATCAGCATTAACGGTTGCAAATACCAAATTAGAAGGTAGTTATTCCCTACATTTCTTCCCAAATATGTTGCTAAATCCATGTTACAATGTTTTCAATAAGCTACATGACGTCTCAACCGCTCAACTATGACGTCACAGCCTATAACACTTTGTTAAAAAACTGAGGCAAAGGGAAAATGGGAAATCAAAAAAAAAAATGTAATAAACAGAAAATTCAATGTTTTGTAGTTGGATATGGAATTTATTTCACTCGTGAGACAGGATTTTTTTTTTATATTTTCACTTATAGTTCGCACTCGTGAAAATATCAAAAAACCCTATCCCATTCATGAAATAAATTCCATATCACAAAACAAAACATTGAATATCCTCTATGTATCCAATTTTTAAAACACAGGGGTTTGGAATCAAATTGAAAACAGTTTATTAGTCCATAAATATTCACCTGAAAATTCGCCCCTCTTTAAATTATTGGTATTTCTTTGCATTTTACATCTGTTAAACGCTGTAAACACATTACCGTAAAACTTTGACAGATTTATCATTTTTAAAAACTCGGATTCTATAAAGTTATACTCACTAGATTTGAAAATATCAAATACTGAAATATTGTTTTGTTGCAAAATATTACTAAGAATTCGATGTGTAACACCTAGATTAACTACTAGTATTCTGCTAATTTATGATGCTTTTGCAGCAGAGAATTTGCTTTCAACATCAACGATTCCAATCCCACCGTACTTAATTTACCAATGAGACATTTCTTTTATTCTTATCTCTATTTTTTCCATAAAAAATTTATGAACTTTTTTGAAAAAAATCGACAATTGGATTTTGTAATATGAAGGCATTATACAATATCTTGGAAATCGTTTATGTGTTTATGGATGTATATTTTCCATTACCTGTCACAAGATCTTTCCGAATGATTTTGGTTTTGGACCTTTTGACCTCAAACTTAAAGTTTAACCTACATGTACAGTTCTTTTCAATTTTTTTTTTACATTGGTAAATACTTTTGAAAGAGAAAAGATAATGCTTTTATATTTTATATATACATTACCTGTGAGAACATCTTTCAGAAAACACTATCATTTTTTACTTCATGACCTTGACCTTGAAGTTTTACCTACTTATCTTAAATTTTAACTTTGGCCGTAACTTTTGCTTCAGAAGAGACAGGGCTTTCAGATTGTTTTATTATATTTGACCTCTTAACCTTAATCTTAAAGTTTGATGCGTTTTAGGATCTTTGATCTAGCTTTTATTCATTAAAAAACTACATCTTTCTTTGTACTATGAACAGACAAGACATCCACACAGACAGGACAATTACAATATGACATAAATAATTGCATTCCAACCACTTAGATACCGAAAGCGGGGATTCGTAATTCTTTGAATCTGCTTGTATATTTTAAAGGGGAAGCGTACCTCGTGAGTATATGAAGGTGTTCCGATTAGTTTTGAAAACTTAAAAAAAAAATCATATTCATAAAAACTTGAACCCGCGACCTACCTTAATAAAGGACATTATAAATTCGATAGATCATGATGTTCAAAGTCAAATCGGTTCATATTGTAATTTATGATAGGCCTAGAATATCATCTTATTCCATTTGTTTTGTATATTAAACAAATATAGTACATGCAATCATTCTTAAAGTATTAGTGATTTCATTGTAATTAAAATAACTTGTCTGCTATTAGACTTCCAGATATCGAGACCCCCTCTCCTCCTTCAAATCATATTTTAATAATATCATTTAAGGGGAAAACATACAGTCATGTAATAAAATAGTGAAAAAGGAAGTAGTTGCAGTCATTTGATGGAAGAAGATGGCGCATGCATCAGACAATACCTCTGTTCATGGATGGTGACTAGGATTTTTCTTCTTTCATGTAAGTAAAAAAAAAAGATAGGGTGTACAGTAATGTAATAGATAGATAAAAAATCCATAATTGCACATGTAAGCTCTGTATTGATTATAATTGAAATGTATGAAGTTATACTATATTTTCTTGCCTTTCGGTCAGACTTTTTTTTCACTTGAAGGTATACATCATGCAGCTATATTCTGGCGTGAATTGTTTTTGTTTTGTTTTTTTGTTTTTTTTTAAATAATTGCAACAGCAGTTTTACAATAAAGTAAACGCCGTAATTTATTTATTAATTTGAGATTTTTTTCCCATAGTAATATTATGAAGTCTTTGGTCGCCACTTCACGGTGAATTGTACAGGTAAAAAAATGAAAAAAAACCCTTGTGACATTAAGCTGTTTGCATATCAATATAGTTTAAGGTAGCCCTGCCTCTCTCGAAAAGATATCTTTTAACTTTTTCTCAAATACCCATTTAAACTCTGAGTTCCTTTTAAGACCCAGCCTAGCCCTGTGATAGATATAAAAATAAGAATCTACACTATATTCAAATGCTTGCAAATGACTAATTGTGACCTGCTGTTTTTGAAAAGAATATTTTTAATTATTTTTCCAAATATATTCTATGTTTATATATCTTTATCTTATTTTGGCCTCATACTTTTCCCACGGCCAAATTTTTTGGTACAAATATGTATTTTTCTCCATATTTATATTTTATCTTATTTTAGCCCTAAGCTATGCCATGGCAAAATTTTGAGTAAAAAATATACTTTTAGGTGTAGGGCTGCATGCATAGAGATATGATTTATATTTTTGCCCTGCTATCGAGTCTTTTTGATAAGATTTCCAGCACATTCCCATGTAAAAAGAAAAAAAAAAGAAAAGAAAAAAAAAGCTAATACCCTATTATGGTTTCGGATGCTTATTATTTATGACTGAATACGCCCCCTTTTTTTTGAGAAGATTTCTAAAGATTCCCTTTATTTATTCCCTTGAAGTTATAATCCCTACTAGATCTTAATGTCCCTACCCTGAGTGAATGATTTGAACAAAATAGAATCTACACTCATTAAGTAAGCTTCCAAATATGTCTCATTGTTTTCTGGCTCAATTGTTCTTAAGAATAATTTTCAAGGATCCTAGCCCCCTTTTTTCTATCGTCTTGAAACAATATGTGGCCCTCCTTTGGGCAGATATCGATAAGGCCGCTCAGCGGCCCACTTATTTTCATACAAATAAATTTCAATTTACTTTTTTTTCAAAATTAGTTTAGAATTCAAGATAAATATGTTAACTTTTGTTACTTATATTTAAAAAATTAATTTGAGACAAATTCACACCGTAGTTGACACATGTACCTTCAACGCGTTAACATTAAGCATATGGGAAAATATAGAGGGGCATTCATCCATTGATGTTTAGAATATGAAAAGCATGAGGGACACTCATCAAATTTTGCCCAGTAACTAGATATACACTGCAAAAGAGTCTTAAAATATGATGAATGTCGAGTGCGCACTTCATATCCCAAAAATGAAAATTGCATAAAATTTGCATAAAATTGAGGTCAGACAACACGTTCCTCGAATATCTCTTCATAATATATATAAAAATATTCATAGTTTTCATTATTCGTGATTTTTAAACTGTGTATAAAATGTCTTTAAAAATAAAATCACCAAAATATTTGATATTGACAATTCTAGAGATTTCCAATAGGGTTATATAGAATACAACATCATCTAGTATCTTGCAAAAATGCCTGGTAAGGTACCTCGTTTTTTTTTGAGGAGTGCTGTTTTTAAAAGTGGTAATACTTCAATGACAAATTCGTAGGAAAATTATATATTATTGAGGAACGTGCTTAAATCGCTCCTAGTTACATGATCTGACTCAGCGTTATACATAGTCAGAATTAGATTTTTTTTAATTTAATGAAGTTTTCGAAAATTTTAAAACAGAAAAATTTAAAGTATCCTGTCTTGATTTCGATACCTAATTCATCGCAAGTGCATAAATTTTAGCCCACCTCAACGAAGTTATGGGAGCTTATGTAATAGATGGCGTCAATGTTGTCATCGGATTCCCAGGTAAAAGTTTTTGGAGCAGATTTACTTATTTCAAAAGGTTAAAGTATGTGTTTTACTTTGACATCACAAACATTGAACGTCGTAGATGTACAACGTCATAAGCGACAATCAAAATTCACGCTCACATTGAATAGAAGCTGTTGCAAGGATTCTTCCATTAATTGTAACTTACCCGAAAGATAATTCAGGGATTTTGAATTTTGGGATCAAAGTTTTACATAGAAATATATGGGAAAAATCTTTAACAGTCTTCTTTTCAAGAACAGTAAGGCCACGATTAGTCATATTCATATGAAAGCATCTTGAGGTAGTGTAGATTCAAGTTTGCTCAGATCATGACACCAGGAGGTAGAGTGGGCTGCAATGGTAATCAAAATTTTACAGAGGAATATAAAGTTTGAAAATCTTTTTTTAAGAACAGCAAAGCTATGATTAGTCGTATTGTTATGGTGTTGTGTTACGAGGGTTGTTCGGAAAGTTCGTGGACCATATACCAATCTTCGTTATACTATCTTCAAGAAATTTAAAATGAGCACATTATTATATGTAAAATTATTTATTTTGTTGATTTGAGAAGTTTCATTCTATGTGATTTAATAGAAGTAATGTTATTTAATTTTGAAATCAACATGTTTGGTAACCACGGAGCAAACTCAACAACACTGTAACGTCAACAAGCTAATTCAGAGAATTTGTGTCCCCCGCTTAGGGAAAAAAGACAAGCATGTGCATCTCGGGGGTGGGTGGGTCGGAACCCCCCCCCCCCCCCGGATTTGTAGAATTATTAAATGTATACATGTATATTGAAGCAAATATAAAATGCCAATATGGATATATTGTTTATTCTTTAATATGTGTATAGAAGATTCTTTTTATATAGAATATTTATATATCACACTGTAATAATGATTTTATGAGTTTGTACAAGCCAAACCTCATAACTTTTTTTATTTCATATGCTGAATACTATCATTTAGAAAATCAAAAAAAAAATTCAAAAATGGGAGATCGTCCGGGATTTGAACCCGGCACCTCTCACACGATAAGCGAGAGTCACATGATAAGCGAGAGTCATACCCCTCGACCACGAAGGCACTTGTTTATGTAGCATAATTAAATGCAAACATTAGGTCACATATAATGTTTATATTACCGTTCGATATTGTCAAAATATTACACAATACATGGTGTCTAATTTAGCCTTTACTAAACAGTTCTAACAGATTTAATAAGACCTCCAAAAACCCGTATTATACGTAATAATTCTCAAAAATGTGCCCCTGTGCTAAAAATAGTGCCAAGCGACTTTTAATACAATATATAATCAAAAAATAAATAAATAAATAAAATAAAATAAAAAGATAAAAAAGAATTTAAAAAAAATAAAAAAAAAAAACGGGGCGGTACACTTTGAGAGGGGCGAGAGAGGCCGTAGGGAGTTATAGTATAAAACTTCATTGCAAAAGCTTCTTGAGATATTCAAAATTCAAGGTCGTAAATTCATAAATTCCGTCTGTGTGTTACACTTTCGTTTCCGGGCGATATCTCAAGAAGGTTTTGAGCTTTTGCAATGAAATTTTATACCATAACTCCCTATGGCCTCTCTTGCCCCTCTCAAATTGTCCCGCCTTTTTTTTTTTTATTTATTGTATTAAAAGTCGCTTGGCACTGTTTTTAGCACAGGGGCATGTCGAGAGTTATTACGTATAATACGGGTTGTCGGCGGACTTTATATTCTAATTACATCTATTAGAACTGTCTTGTAAAGGCTAAATTAGACAACATTTATTGTGTAAAATTTTGACAATATCAAACGTGAATATAAACATTATATGTGACTTAATGTTTGCATTTAGGCCTAACATCCTGTATAATCAAGTGCCTCCGTGGTCTAGTGGTATGTTGCTCGCTTAGCAAGCGAGAGGCCCGGGTTCAATCACCGAACGATTCTCTTCTTTTTTTTTAATTTACTAAATGATACTATTCAACATGTGAAATGAAAAAGTTATGATGTCTGGTACAAACTCATAAAACACTATTACAGTGTGATAAATATTCTGTATATAAAAAATAATCTTCTATACACATATTAAAGGATAAGCAATCAAATCTTTATATCCATATTGGCATTTTTTTTTTAATTTGCTTCAATATACATGTATAATTTAATGATTCTACAAATACGGGGGGCAGGTTTACCCCCCCCCCCCCCGAACTGCGCATGCTCTTCTTTTTTTTCCATAAGCGGGGGACACAAATTCTCTGAATTAGCTTGTTACGTATATTACAGGTTGTCGGCGAACTTTATATTCTTATTACATCGATTAGAACTGTTTAGTAAAGGCTAAATTAGACACCATGTATTGTGTAAAATCTTGACAATATCGAACATGAATATAACCATTATGTGACTTACTGTTTGCATTTAATTTGTTCTAGAATCAAGTGCCTCCGTGGTCAATTGGTATGACTCTCGCTTAGCATGTGAGAGGTGTCAGGTTCAAATCCCGGTCGATCTTTTTTTTTTTTTTTTTGGAATTTTTTGTTTTTGGATTTACTAAATGATAGTATTCAGCATGTGAATGAAAAAGTTACGACGTCTGGCTTGTACAAACTCAGTTGTATAAAATCATTATTACAGTGTAATAAATATTCTATATAAAAAGAATCTTCTATACACATATTAAAGAATAAGCAATCAAACCTTTATATCCATATTGGCATTTTTTATTTGCTTCAATATACATGCATACATTTAATAATTCTACAAATCCAGGGGGGGGGATCTGACCCCCCCTCCCGAACTGAACTACTCTTCTTTTTTCCCTAAGCGGGGGACACAAATTCTCTGAATTAGCTTGTATGCCTTTTTCAATGAGGACTACCTATCTTCTAAAATAGATTTCTTTTCAACGAAGCAAAATATTAAGTCATAATTTGGAATATGAAACGATGTAACAGTTCTTAATTTGAACGTCAATTTTTTTTCTGTTTTTGCGCCATTTGACAGAGGATGTGACTACAGACATTATTTAGTGTGTTGATTGTAAATTACGAAATTTTGACCTGCACCGCGATCCGATTTTCGCATTTTTTAACTCCAAATAAGTTTCAAATAAATCACGATATTTTAACATTTTTTCATACACATCATTTGAATTTTTGTTGAAATATTTCCAAAAAAAGTTATGACAGTTGTCCACGAACTTTCCGAACAAACCTCGTTGTATGTAGACATAAATAAATACAATGAATGATATTTACAGGTAGTCCAAATTTTTTTTCTCCAAATCATGAAACCCAAGTGTATGGTGTGGCCACAATGGGGAATCAAATATTTACATAGGAATATATGGGGAAAACTCAGTTGAGCGTTGTAGCCCATGGGCCTCTTGTTTTATGTTGGTCTTGGACTCTAAATCACAGAAATAAAAGACCTACAGTATAACCACTGTGCAACGAAAATATTTACTAAGACAATTTCCTCAATCTTGAGATAGATATGAGGAAAATTGATGAAAAAATTTCATCATTTTTAAAATAAAGATCACCTTTAACCAAAATTATTCAAATTTGATTAAGTGCAGTCAAGCCAAAATGAAATATTTCAAAAGTTGTTTTTCTGGTTATGAGTGGTCGTTTGTAACAGTTTATCAATTTTTTGCACTTATCTCGATACTCTGTATTCACTCCATAAAAACTCGATGATATCGTATAAGGGACCTATTGACATTTAACTATTATTATTGTGTAATGTGAGTTAACATGATTCTTTAACAGAATATTGGTAAAGAATTGTGTTTAAGAAATCACGACTAGTGTAGGCAAATATGCCTACCAGATGTGCTATAACTCTTTCTTTGAAATTCTTTTAAAAGGCCACTTCACAAGTAGAGTGCAGTAAAAAGGGTGAAGACAAACATCCTGTAATCAGTAAGAATTCCGGCCCTGTCGACCAGTCACACCAGTCGTAACCTGGTCAGATAAACGGAGTAATCTAGGAAACTTAGAGTGTTGCAAGGAATGCATGTGTCACCTGCTTTATAGTATCATTAAAGATGATAAAATCTAAGAGTGGTCACCTATGAATTAGCTACTAGCATTATAGTTCATGCATCTGCCTGCAACTAGAAGAAAAATTCAAGGGTAGAAATACTGCAATAGAATCTGACCATGAAAGCTAAAATTATTTATCATTTTATTAAAACATGTTTTCAACAATCCTCCAAAAGGAGATTTCAGTCTGTCTTTACTGCAATTGTCTGTAACCATGGTATTTTACAAAAGCCATAGTACAAGGCAATATATATGTTCAAATTATCATAGTCATATCTCTTATAGTTCTGGATATAATATAAGGTGTAACAGACGGACAGACAGACGCCGAGTAAAGTCGTTCCATTCCGCAGGCGACAAAAATATAATGACCTAGCAATTGGTGTAAGTCATCTTTAAATCAGATTGTAAAAAGCCCTGTAACACCAACTTATTTTTCAGTAGCATACCTCGGTTTTTTAAATTAAACGAACTTGGAACATGCACAAGCGAATCAGCTAGGAGACAAAAACACCATTTGCAGATATTCCTGGAATATTAATATAACATATTATACAGTGCCCATCAGAATTCCTCTAGACTGTTGAGACTAATATAGATAAGTTTAACTTCATAATGTCTAAAATTTTAACACCTTCGATTAATGGCGCCTCTTTTTTGTCGTACACTTCTGATATTATTTCTTAAATTATGTGCGTTTCCCTGCTAAAAGCGTGGTATCCATTAATTAACCATATGTTTTACTTCTCGACTTATTATTTTATTTACCTTTCAACGGTGCCAAACAGCCCTAAGCGGACTTAGAAAGTGTTTAAAAATATGTGCATTCCGACATCAATGTTTGGGTCATGCTGTTTGAGAGTCGGGATCTTTGGATGAGAGCAACTGACTTTTACTGAGGTCCCATGTCACAAAAGGTGCTGGCACGAAAAGGATTCCTCGCAGCTAATTATAAGGGGTCTTAAAGTGCAACCTTCCACGCGCAGTTGATGGCATCCCAGCATGAGTGAAATATTCTCGAAGAGAAGCAAACAACCAACCAACCAACTTATCTGAGTCAAGGCTCAAATTATCTTTCTGATTGAAGAGTGTCGGGCGTTCGTCCGTCATGTGTTGTAAAATTTTCATATTTTTATTTTTTCAACACCGTCTCAACAACCACAACGCAAATTTCAAACAAACTTGCTACAAGGCATTTTTATTTAAAGAGGATTCAGATTTCTTCAAATGAATGGCCATGCTTTGTTTTAAAGGGAGATAAGTAGAAAAATGTGAAAATTTGGAGGCATCGTCAAAAAATCTTCTTTCCAAGAACTACCAGACCAGAAAAGACAAAACTTGTGTGAATTCGTGCTGTTTAGTATAGATTCAATTTTTTTTTCTCAGATCATAACCATTTGGGTTAGAGTGGGACCACAGTTGGGAGTCAAATTAATAAAAATAATGTTAAAAAAAAATCAAAGGATCGTAATTGCAGTGGGGACATATTGTATACAGAAATGAATTGACATTCATAAGAAGAACATGCCGGCAGTTTATAAAGCTCAAATTAGTGATCATATGAAATCACGGACTTTAATTCGATAACTATAATAAGGAGTTTTATTTATTCATCATCAAATATGAATGGTAACACGGGTGAACATTGGTGCCCATGGGCCACTAAATAGATAAGACTTTTGTAAACCCAGAACAAACATTACAAGCAATTAAAACAATAAAAAAAACCCCAAAAAAACACAAACAAACAAACAAACAAACAAAAAACAAATAAACAAACAAAAAAAAAAACCCCACAAATTAAAAAAAAAAAGAAATGGATACATCCACCACAAAATAGTCCAATAAAAAAGGGAATGGAAACAAGGGTAAAGCATATTTGAAACTGGTAGTTTGTTGTCTCGTCATTTGATAAGCTGAAGTTATTAGACAAGTGTTAAAAAATGAGTCTGTCTTCTCCGACCAAACAATCGAGTCAAAACTGTGTAGTTTTTTTTTTTATTGATCCATGTAGCGACAGGGAAGGTTTGCAGTTAAGACAAGGAAGCTTTTTATATATTAAAAAAATCTTAATACTATTGACTTCCTCACGGAAGGCTTAGTTCGGCACTTCTGTCGTGGATCTACTTTAAGCTGTACTCAAGTTAGGCAAAAAGACTAAGAAATATCCTCCTCACGGAAGGCTTAGTTCGGCATTTCTGTAGTGGATCTACAAGTTAGGCAAACAGAACAAGAAATATCATCAGTATTACCCTTAAATCATCTGTTTATAATATGCCAGGAAGTTGAATTTCTATTCTTGGTTCAGAACAATTTATATCTTATTTTCTTCCTCATTCTTATATTACATAATACATATATAAGTACATAATGTATGGCTAGTTTGAAGCATGTTCTTCCTTCCATGTATATGTACTCAAGTAAAGAAATTTCCAAAATAATGTGCAATATGTTTAGTGAAAATGTTTACATAGTGGAATAATTTTTTACGCTGTAGACGAATTTTGCAAAGCCCTCTCTCCCCCACCCCCATATTTTGCTTTGGAAGATGCCTCCGTAGTTTGAGGGTGTTAAACCGAAGTTTTTTGGTCTAGAAAATTAAGAAAACATTTTGAACCCGAGAGAGACTGCCAATCCTTCAGTAATCAGTTGCTAGGGCATATAAAAATTGACTACTTTAAAGGTTACTCGAGCGATGATTGATCGGCGTCCGTCTGTCCTCTGTAATCTATTCAAATGTTCCTCTTTTCCAGAATTACTGGACCAATTTTAACCAAACTTGCCTTAAAGTAACATTGGATAAAGGGAAATTCATATTTCTTCAAATAAAGAGCAACGCCTCTTTCAAGCTGAAGGGTCGTTTGCGGGCCACAGTGATTAGATTCACGTAGTAAAGAGTTGTTCCTTACGTCGCAGGTTTGAATCCCGTTGAGGGACGTGGAGACCTTTCAACCGAGGTCACGTTTCACAGTAGAGGATCTAGCTCTCAATACTCAATGGCCATATGAGGCTAGTACAAGTCTAAAGTCTTGAGTCCTCATATATCTTTCGAAGCAAGCAAACAATAACAACCCTTTTAAGAGAGTTAAAACGTAATCGAAAGCTTTGACATATTGTAGATTTAAGTTTGTTCAAATCTTGGCCACACAGAAGTAGTTGGGCGCAGAATAGGGAATCGATGTTTGACAAGGCAATGTTTAAGAAATAAAATCTTCAATATTCTTCACAAGAACAGCTAGGTCATGATTAGTCATATTAATATGTATAATTATCATCAGGTAGTAGAGTAAGGGTCGGGCCATATAAAGTAAGGATGTGGCTACAAATAGGGGTTTAAGTTTTATATTGGAATATATAAAGAAAATCTTCTAACGAATTAAAGAACATGACCATGATTAGTCAACCTCAGGTAGTGAAGATCCACAAATTTGTTCAGATCATCCCCCTTCCTCCGAGGTAGGTTGTGACCACAACAAAGTATCAAAGTTAACTTTATAATATTTAAGAAAAAGATGAATATTTTCAAGGGCAGAAAGGCCATGCTTAGATCATATAAATGTGGAAGTAAAAGATGAAAACTTGCAATAATCCTGCCAGAAACAACTGAGTCATGGTAGTCATATATATTGATATTGAAGCATCCTCGTGAAAAGTGGATTCTAGTTTGAATATGACATGACACCTGGGGGATAGGAGGGGCCACAATATGAGATCAACATTTTTCATGGGAATAAGAGAATTTTTGTTGAAAATTTTCATCAGATCGACTCAGGTGAGCCTTGCGATCCATGGGCCTATTTTTTTTCTAACTACAAGCAACTGATTGATTACTCAGTCAGATAAGTAAGTTATTTAATAACAAATAATGGTAAAGTCATTTCTTTTTTTTTTAGATCAATCAGACAAATCTTTAAATAGCTTTTTAATCATGCTGAGTGCATGGATACTTTCGATCTGATGCAGATCTGCGATTCCGGAAAGTAATTTAAAGGGGAGATTCTCGATTACATTTACATATATTTCATAAGAATAAAAAAAGAAATTCTTTGAATATTACTTTGAATAAACGGAAAAAAAATGTTAGAAATAAATTCAAACGGGTTCGGTGTTTATAAATTGTCAAATACAGGAAGAAATTTGGGTTAGGCAAAAGTCCAATATAGTTCGGCAGAAGCATCTGAGAACTGTAAATAAACGACTTAAAATCTTATCAGATATTTTCCGTATAAAGGAAGTTAAAAGGGGACTGTCATTTTGAAAATCTTTATTTTATGAAAACAAGAATAATATTACTGTTAATACAATTTAATATACATAAAACGAACGAACGAACAAACAAATAAAACGTAATAGGCATTACAAACACATGAAAAAGAACACCTCCCTAGTTTCGTTTACATTTTATACATTTAATTTGTTAATTCAGTGTTAGCATTGATCAATAAAAATTAAATGGAGAAAAGAGATGGGACGGAATTACGTCCCATTAAAACAAACTTGCAAAATGAACAAATAGTTGAACATAAGACATATGGAGGACCACAGGCTGAAGCTGCACCTTTCAGTCAACTGAATGGTGACTGAAAGGTCTGGAAAGGTCACTGAATGTGAGAGCTCTGCCATTCAGTCACATTTTAGCAATTGTTCAGTCACCTTTCAGTTAACTGAATGGCAGAGTTTCATCCTGTGGACAGACAAAAAATAGAAGTTATATATATATATCATATATAATATAAATGTCATAATTGCATGAATATTTGAATAGATATTTTTAAACGGTTAACTTTAATACTACATGATGTAGAATAAACTAATTGTAATGTGTCAGTGGCACAAATATACATTTTTTATGCAAAATTGTATTTGACAATTAAATGTCGTAGAAAAAAATGTCAAGACACTGCTCCAACGCGGAAAGCCGATAACACCGAAAAGGAAGTGAAACAAAAATGTACTTAGTTCGGCATTTTTGTCTACATATTCTTGAACGGTAGCCAGAAAGTTAGGCATTTTGCGCAAGGTATATATATGCGTGTTAAAAAATACATGTATTTTCTTCCTGGTTAAAAACTGGCTTGCACAAGTATGTAAATAAGAATGTCATAAAAGAATGTCACTGGGCTATCTCTCGATATGGCAGTGTTCAAATTTTGTCCAAGATAAACTTTCAAGAACATATACACCTATGTGTAAATACAATGAATTATATATGAAAGATAAAAGCTTTAAAAGGCTTAATTTATTCTTTAATTGACGCAGTGTTATTTATTCATTAGTTGGAAATATTTACATTCAGTTAAAGAGTTTTATATATATATTTCCGTACCACATAATATCATGTAATAATACGACCAGTGATTAATTATTTAGCTTACATACATACATGCAGGAACGTAGCATCGTTTTTGCAAGTAGAGGGAGGGGGGGGGCAGCCAGAGAAAAAAAATTCCAGCTAATCTCAAAAATCCTATTTCGTCGGTGGGTTTGGGTTAGGGGGAGGGTGGGGCTGGGTGGGCATTCCAACTTCTTTCAGCTTACAGTGCCAAATTTTATTCATACACTACTACATTATCCTTCTTTGAATGTAGCAACAAACGGTGAGGGGGAGGGGGGACAACCTACCTTGCAAATAACATTTCCAATTGTAAAAAGTTATGTTTGGACAGAAGTGGGGGAGGGGGCAGCCTCCCCCCTTCGATGTTACGCGCCTACATACATGTATCTGCTAAACCAATTTCCTCTTTCTAATTTTCTTAACTTTCTGAGAACCATTAGTTATTTTTTTCCATGCTTCAAAAATCTAATTTTATTCTACGCGCCTACATACATGTATCTGCTAAACCAATTTCCTCTTTCTAATTTTCTTAACTTTCTGAGAAACATTAGTTATTTTTTCCATGCTTCAAAAATCTAATGTTATTCTTATTTTCACAGATGGCTTATAAATTTTCTTTAGGAAATCCTGGAAGCCTTTGATTGTTTAAATGTGAGAAGTGAATTCATGTATTCTATATAAAAATTGTATTTTAAAACAGAAAATGTGAAATGTTCCTACGGCGCTTTTCCGTTAAAAAATTAATCCCTGTTTGATTAAAAATATGCAGGTATTTTTTTTAATGCATAAAGTGAGTTATGTTGATCGATTAAATTAAGTTCAATTTTACAATTTCACATTCCCCCCCCCCCCAAGAATATACTAGGCACTAATATTGTATTCGGCAGTAATGAGTAAAATTTGAATGTGCCATCACCTGCCTTTTAGAAAGGAAATGTTTAAATCAAAGTAGTTAAGTATCACCCTTTTGTATATTTAAAAGTGCAAATTAAAAAAGAAAACTTTTCTGTTTGTCGTTCCTTATGTATTTTTTTATTTTCATATCATGCTTGCTAACGGAAGATTTTCACATTATATATATATATATACAAACGAACCAATAATATTGTCAATCTAGGTCTGTAAGATTTATGAGGAAGATTTAGTTCGGCGTTCCTACCCTAAACACCTTCTTCGTGTACACTCAAGTTCGGCAAACAGACCAGAGAAGTAAATTACATGATCAGTTCTTGGCAATGTGCCGGAAAGTTGAGTGTCTTTTCTTGGTACTCGAACAATAACAGTGACGGTCGTGTTAACTTCCTGTTTCTTGCGTTGTACAAAATCTGAAGAAGATAATTTGTATGACTATTGGCTTCTTCTTCCTTATAGGAAATTTACACTCACATGAAAGACTTGCCGTCCAGTGCATTTTTTGAATGAAAGAAAATAAATAAAATGAAAAATAGTATAGTAAATCACTACATAAAAGTACAAAGATTTCAAACTACATGTATACGGTCAGATCCTTACATCGCGAGTTCGAATCCCAGTCCATGGACGTAGAGACCGGTCCTTCGGATGAGACCTTATAAACCGAGGTCCCTTGTGGCAGTAGGTACTGGCAAAAAAAGATCCCTCATTGCTCAAAGGCCCGAAGTGCCGAGTACGGGTCTAAATTTGCAGCCCTCTACCGGCAGTGTTGGTGTCTCGATATGACTGAAAAATTCTCGAAATGACGTTAAACAAACAAACAAACAAACAAACGGTCAATTATAGTACAAATAGGTTTTTAAAAATTAAATGTGATTTCACAGATATCACAGAATGATTATGATACATTTAAATAGATATTACCCTGTAATAACTGTATTAAACATCGTCCTCATGGATCATTTGATTAAAATGGTTTTGAGAGAATAAATAAACTTGAAAAACTGCTGTCTTCAAATCATTTGACTATTTTGAAACTGACAGTTATTGTTAGAAAGATTTCTGTAGGAACGAATATCAAGGACTCAAGTCAAACGGAAATTTTCCAATGGCATTACATGCTTACTATATGTATATTGATGAAATCAACATCTACATATTAAAATTTTTGCCACTTTTTAAATCTTAAAATTTGTTGAAATTTTTCTTAAGCTAAATAAATTATATTCGCATTGAAAGGGAATAAAAATTGAGTTTTATGAACCTTCTTAAAACAGTGCTGATTATCCTAAAAAAAAACCTCACATCAAATAACAGCAATTAACCTTATATCAAAAAATATCTTGTAATTAAAATATGTAATGGGGAAAAGATAACAGCGGAGGTACAAGAGGAGTAAAACGTGGTTCAGGTGAGCTACACATAACCAATGCACAATACTTCTACATGTAAATTATATACCGAACCAATTTTGATGCACCAGATGCGCATTTCGACACATTATGTCTCTTCAGTGATGTTCAGGCCGAAACGTTGGAAATCCGAAATATGTCAATAAAAAAACTTTGAAGAGCTGAAAAAGGGGATGCCAAAGTCTGAAGCCAACTACGTCGAAGGATCAGAGCTATGCATGAGGGAGATAATCCTTAATTTTGAAATAAATTTCTAAATTTTACCACAACAATAAAATATATATCCGTATTTTCAAGCTAGTACCGAAGTACTTAGCTACTGGGCTGTAGCTCTACAATTTCAAGTTCAATGATTATCTCAAACCACGAAATGGTATATGAGGGTCTGTGTACAATACACGTGAAAATGGCCCAAATACATAGAAGTCAAGTAACGGAAGTAATTATGGAGGACAGACTTTTTTATATATATAATTTTGATATGTAACTGCAAAATTCAATTGATATACTAGTATTAGAATATAAAAATAAGGAGGGATTCTCGTCAGGTTTCTAACTGAATTGTTTATTCTGAGTGTGTTTGATTATATGTCTTCTAAATTTAGATAGAAAGGATTTAAAAGATCATATTTTTCTTTCCTCCTCATAGTTCTACAACTTTTAATAGAAATGGTTAACTGAGTTTGAATTCTAGCAGTGACTAATTTTTGGCAGAACGGTGGCGTATGAAAATAACTCCTTTTCTGCTTCTTAAAATTACTAAAGATCGATAAATTAAATTATAATTTTTAAACAATCAAAGATTAAAGGAATTTTCTTTCTTAATAAAATGAATAATAAAGAACTAAAGTTTTAAAATATATAAAATAAATATTGATTTTCCAAAAAAAACACAATCTTGTTAGCTTTTTAAAGTTTCCGATCTAGGTACAGATTTGAGCAAAAGATCGGTAAAAAGTCTAGTATTTCTCTCTCTCAGAAAACAGTCAAAACCTTTTGTTTTTGTATCATTTTGTATACGAAGTGTATAAATATAACTAATATTCCTAAAAATTCAAGAAAAATAGAGGGAATTCGGATAGGCCAATATCTCTTTCCAAAAGATAAATTACTTATGACAACTTAGTAGTATCATCTGATAGGCATTATATGGTAACATTTTTGGACACAAGAAGAAAACATTTTATTTTAGTAGGGCTTACATGACTGCAACAAAATAATTTTTTTTATTCTTAATATCAAGGAAAAAGATAATGATCTGGACATGACCTTGCTTCTGAAATAAAACGGTCAAATCTAATCTTGTTAAAACAATCACTTAGTGATATTATCTTCTTGAATCTATGAACATTTCATTATTTTTTAAATACAATATATATGAGAAAAATCCCTTCTTTAGACGTTGTTCACTATTGTAATTTACAAACACGTGTTCATTCCATACGTTTGTGTACCCACAAAGATCAAGCTTAAGTATATTTTGAATACATGAAATTTAGGGAGTTCATATGACTGCTAGTACGAAACTGCTCATATATACTGTACATGTGAATATCATACACAGTCTTATTTTCAGGCAGTAATATTTTATCATGCAGTAATAACACTTTATATGACATACAGAGAGAAACGTCCTAGTGTGCTCGGTTTGTTCTTTTTAGATTTAAAATATATTTTTTAAAAATTAAGATGAGTTCAATATCATCATTATTCTCAAAACCCATGTTTCACATCCATACAAACAACCTTATCGGACAAATCAAGCTGACATTCTACTGGTAAATTAAATTGTTTCAATTTTTGATAATGCCATACACATATAGCTTTTGGGGCTTGCAAACTGTATAATAATAACATACCAAATTGAAAAGATTACAACACAAAGAAGGTATATGTATTAAAGGTCATTCTGACTTAAGTTCCTTACTCAGATGAACTAATTACAAGCTAAGAAATATAGAAATCTCGTATGATTTATGTTTCGTACATTACATTGAATATATACTGTCACTGATGTATTTCCGTAGGTTGTCAACCAGTTTAACGTTAAAACCGAAAGAGGAAATAATGTGTACCTAGTTCGGCAGATTTTTCTTCGTTTCTTTCATATAGTTAAGAAGTTAGGCATTTTGAATGAGAAGTATATCTTTTATCTCTTTCAATAAGATGCATTGGGTATTTTATTCAGGTCAATATCCGTGCCGGTGTACACAGTACATTCTAATGTAAGATTATGATACTAAAAACAGAACACTTAAAAAGATGAGAGATTCAAGTCTAAATTTTTAAAATAACAGGATAGCTAGAGCCTGCTGTAAATAGTATCCATATGATAGTACACGACAAAAAATAAACTGTACTTATGCAGTGGAGAAACATATTTATATCATAAAAAATGCTACCACAGTTTCCGACGCACAAATACTTAGACATAAAGATTGTATTTCAGGTTCTTGGTTGGAATTTTCACCCCCCCCCCCCAAGGAAAAAAAAAATCTAAAATGATCTTAAACTGCTTTTAAGTGGACCGAATGAAATACCGTATTCTAAATTTTAATGGATGAAATGAGCTAGTGTATTTACAGCAAAATTTTAAAATTAATAACAGGAACATTTTCATATGCTTATATTGAATGCGTATGGTGATATATTTAGGACACACATTTTTTTTAATTCAAAGATACTAGGAAAAAATTATCTCATAGTATCTCGTGCGCACGACATAATCAATATTGACTTAACCTTAAAATTTTGCATTTTCCCCGAACTCTTTCACATAGCATATTTGTTGAAAATAAATGTTTTACAGATTGTTGATGGGTATTCAGCGAATTTGTTTAAAATTTTAAAATGAAAATTTTAATAACAGTAAACACTACTGAAATGTATGTTCCTGTTACAAGATTATAGCAATTTATGACAGGTATACTTTACATTTGGTCAAGGATGGGGCATTTATGTAGGTCTGACAGATGAGACTATTGTTTGAATTTTACATTGTATAGCCAAGGAGCTGTAGTTTCTATATACTAAATAGTCTCTATATTTTCTATATGATCGCTGACCTGGGCAAATTTATCATTAGAAATTAAATATACCAGAAAAAGTTTAACTAATTGGTCAAAGCTATGGTTTTATCCACATTTTCACTCTCAAAGAAAAATACGAATTAAATGCCAAAAGAAAAATATCAATTAAATGCCACGAGTATTTGGCTTTTGATCATCATTCTTGAATTTGGACTGTGTCCTGAATATATTTAACCCCCCCCCCCCCCGTTTAAATCCCTGTTGAAAGAAATCCCTAGTGACCACTTCCCTTGTAATATACGATCTACTTCCATATAAGAAAAGCGCCTTAAAACTCAATCAAAGAAATAATAAATCATAGGTCATGCGCAGAGATATGTCTCTGGTCGTGTGCACGAGATAGTATGTCTTGCGCTCGAGATAATTTTTGTCTCGTATCTTTGAAAAAAAAACCCTATGTCCTAAATGTACCACCGTAAAAGCGAGATCCGGCTTCAAATTGGTGAGCAATCGTCACATGTCGGCGAACTCCGTCTGCCTCGTCATCGTGACGGAATTATACGAAGTTTCCGGTTATTTTCTAAGAAAACCTGGTTAAGTAAAACGTAAAAAAAAAAAAAAAAAAAAAAAGACGATGCTACAGTTAGGCATTTTTAAAAATTCTTTTTATCCTTTATTCAAATTGCTAGTTATTTTGATACTTGATAATTAAACATATCTTCAACTGTTCAACTGAATAAAAGAGATCAACAGAGAGGCTGAGCAATTAGTCCACTACATTGTTGAGCTCGAGAGTTAAATTAATGAGCACACTAATAGATGAGAGCATTTGAATTAATGCGGGAATCAAACCAATTATTGTGCTCATCAATTTAATTGATGCATTCATCTATAAAATGTTATTTCTAAAATATATAGGTCTACTACTTCAATTGAAACATCGGTAGGTTCAAATCGAGTGGAAAAATAATTAATTTAAAAAATCCCCAAAATGAAAACATTAACAATATATTCTGCGAATTATTCCATGTTCAATCAGACACAAGTCTGATTTAAAAATTGTATTATCATTCATTTATTGATTAACAGCGGGATCGGGGTTCAAAAAACAAGGTTAGGCAACTAATTCTTGCTTTCTTACGAGTTAGGCAGAAACTCCTCCCTTCGACTATCTTTTTACTTCCTAAGTACCTTGCGAAAAAAGTTTATCTTTATACATAACTTAACGGTCATGTGTACTCAGTTTTGTGAAGTGTATCTTATGTAAATGTAAACTTTATATGCGGAAGGAAAATAAACTTTACATAAATGCACCTTGACTCACTTTCCTATACACTGTATATATACATGTATAATGGTTTTTGATTGCAAATAAGTAGTATATGTTTCTTCATATAAATATCTTACGTTTTTTTTTTTTTAAAACAAACTCTTCCTCATGGGAAAAGATGTTTTCAGAAAAAAGCTTTTTATTATAAAATTGTATGATGTATCTTGTAAATAGGCAGAATTTCTTTTTGATACTATGATTCAACCTATATTGTTTTATGGTTCATAGCTATGGGGTTTTGAAATTTCAAAATGTCAGTTGAAAATGTACACTACATGCACATCTAAGGTTTTGTAAGAAAATATTAAAATTACCGCGGTACTAGATAATTTAGGTAGATATCCTCTATATATATTTTATTTCAAGAAGAAAAAAAGTTATTGGCTTCATTTGTATTCATTACTTTTATTACGTTTAAATGAGGCTGAATAAAAGGAAAATGGGCAACTGGGAATAAGAAATTTCTTGCATAGAAATCGAGATGTTGGTATTGTATCCCCATTTTTACGAAAGTCTGTACAAGGGTCAGAGATTTATGTGCAAGATTGGAACTGCTGACGATTTACAGTAAACTTAGTTTCATGGTACATATACATTTAAAACACCTTTGAACATTAAAAGCTATAGGTATATGTAAGCACTGTGTACTGATAGGGCCATCTTTAAAAAAATGTGTGTTTACCATCTCTCGACCGACTGGCTAAAATGGCCCGACTCAAAACTTTTTTTTTTAACCTGCACAAAACGATATTTTTTTTTTCCTTTTACTTCTAAATTATTTTCTCATCCCGTCAATATGTATGTTGAAATTTTCCAGGAAATAAATGTTCCTACCTACCGACCCAATTCCTTTGCTCGAGTCGGGAGAGGGCAAACAAACATTATTTTAAAGATGGCCAAGATAAATAATATCTAAACCTAATCATGATCTTTAAATTAGATGTGACAGGCTTAGAGATATTCAAAGAACTGACCGAGTATGTAAATATCGTTTAAAATTGTATTTTATTACATTTTCAACCGTGAAATACTGTGATTTATTTATTGAATAAAAGTGATATTCTCTCACAGTGTGAAAGGATACCAAAATGATATTCTCTCACAGTGTGAAAGGATATCAAAGTAAGTAAAAAATAATTTCTGTCCTGTCATAAGATACAGATAGTAACTAAACATCTTGATAGAGCTAAAACAGCAATTTTCTTCCCAAATATGTTGTTAAAATCCATGCTCTGTAATGTTTTCAATCTCACAACTGCTAAGCTATGACGTCTCAACGTGTTAAGAAAAGACAGAGGCAAAGGGAAAATCAAAGAAAATGTAATAAACAGAAAATTCAATGTTTTGTAGATGAATATGGAATTTATTTCACTCGTGAGACAGGATTTTTTGATATTTTCACTCGTGCTTCGCACTCAAAAAATCCTGTCCCACTCGTGAAATAAATTCCATATTCATCTACAAAACATTGAATATCCTCTAATTGAAAATGAAGTCCACTTTATTATATACTGTGGACTCTATAGATAAAAGAAAAAAACTAAATTATCAAAATATGTACATGTGTTCTCTAAATAGCAAAAACAAAATATTTATTTCAATATGGAGGAAACAATGCCTTAAATGCCTTGGCAAAGTGGCAAAGTATGTTTTTCTAGCTTTAAAAAACAGTTTTATGAAGTTTCAAGAAGGTTGATGCAATACTTGTATACTAACTTGTAAAGATGAATTTGCTACATGATTTTTAAACCTGAAAATGTAAATACATGTGGCTTAACAGTATTTCTTTGTTTAATACACTTATTTCGTTTTTTTTTTTAAATTTTCTTTCAGTTTGAAGACCAGACTTTGCTAACATCCGTGTAAGGATCCTTGGATGAGTAGAGTGACCAGTTATGACTCTTTTTGGCGACCTGGTTCTTCATCTTCCCCGTGGTGAAAAGTAAAACATAACAACAGGCTAAAAACGAATCCATCATCATACTCACATCGAAGACTGTTGGATATTTCATCTGCATAACCGTCGATTTTGAAGTTTTCAGGCCACATTGTAATCAAATTCCAAAATAATGACCAGATTCTATTTTACTATGAAGAAAAGCATTAATACCTTCTTAAAATATTCGTTCTATTAAGTTTTTTTTTCCTTTGGTTTTCTGAAAATATTACAGTTTATGACAATCATAATCTGGTCATTAGTATTCAAAAAAATCTTAGCATAAGACCAATTGTATATGTACACCATTAAAACATAAACATATTTGTTGTCTCTTAACATCATAATGATCTTCTGACTTGTCTGGTTGTCTTTGCATTAGGTCCATTGAATGGAGAAATTATTCTCACTTAAAGAAAACTTTGGCATAATCGCACTGTCGTTCTTTGTCATGAACAAATGCTACATGTGATTTTTCAATGACTATGGTCTACTAATGGTTTGGTTTTTTCTACTGCAATGCTGTCAGTCGGATTTTTTATGAGACACAAATAGGTGTAAAGCCCATTTACTTTCCGTTTGCCCAAATATCTCAATAAATAAATAAATAAAAAAAATAAAATTTAAAAAAAAAATAGGAAAAAAGAAAGTTTGAAACGAAATTAATTTTGAATATTTTGTTCTTTTTATAAACCACCAAAGTGAGGTTGAACTGTACAATCCGAATCTGTAAAATTCAAAACTCAAGATGGTAGATACCTGTTTTTAAAAAGTTATTTTAAGTTATGAAAATTTGCAAACGTGCATGACCAATGTGTGGCACAATCAAAAGCTGGTCAAATATGTGACACGAGTATTCCAAAACAAATGTACTAGTGTATCGGGGATCATTTACCTTAATGATGGATGTGAATGTGAACAACGATAGTAAAGAGTAAAGTTTTATTGGTAAATCATTCTAAATATTAAAAAAAATAATGCTTTGCAAATTAGCATGAAATTAAAGCGTGTACATAGAGGTTAACGTACAGCTACCATCTTTAATGCATGACCAAATGAGACGGGAAAAATGATGGTTCAATAACGTTGACTTTTTATAAATTTTATTTTTGGGCTTTGTACACTGTTGTGTGTTTATATATTAGATGGTAAATTGTATTTCGCATCATTACATTTATGGATATTACCTTTTGTTATAATTGCAACCCTTGTGACTTCAATATTAGGATGGTTATATCAATTGTTTATGGATATTACCATGTTCTCCTTTAGCAAAGTCTTATTTGTAAGGGATTAGGGACTCTGCAAGCTGGAGCTAAACGATTTTGGTTTGAGCGTTTTCACCGTGGTTCTGAATAAATAAATAAAACATTCACTTATAATATTTAAGTTAAAGACATTGGAATCACACTATCTTGACCCAAATTGTTGTGATCTATAAAAGCACATTGCATCAACGACTCTCGACCTCAGATCTGAATACTATAATTTAGTTTTTGAAAAAAGAGAATGATACACTTTTGAAATGCAAAAAAAAAAAAAAAAAAAAAAAAAAAAAAAAAAAAAAAAATTCTTAACCTCTAATCAATACTCAATAACTCAGTCCAATCCTAAAGCCAGAAGACTTTAAAACGCAAGACTTTTTAAAAAAAACCAACAAATTTTAGTATGCAAATTACAGATAATATCCAGAAAATATATTTTGTTGACCCCCTTCCAATTAAAGAGAGAGAGAGAGAGAGAGAAAGAGAGAGAGATCTGATCTACCCAAATCATGGTAAATAATTATGTCTTCATGGGACTATCTTTATTGCAGTAATCAGGACAACTCGCCCCCAAGACAAGTCGCCCCCAACACTATTAAAGACAGCTCGCCCCCAATTTAGGACAACTCACCCCCACTCAAGACAGCTCGCCCCCATTATAAAGACAACTCGCCCCCATTATTTTTTCTTGTGAATTACAAGGGGAAAAATAACTGTTATTCAATAATGTATATTTTATATGCAAATTTAAATTATAATCAGTATTATTTTACGATTGTATATTTATAATAGCTAGGTTATTTTTTTTTTTTTTTTTTTAGGTATTTACATCATATATTTGTATAAAAACACAATGTATGCATAAAAGATTTATCATAATATCCATGCTTTCTTAAATTTTATTCTTATGAAATAGAGTGAATAAATGCATTTTGATTTATCATATTTTTAAAATATATATTTATAAAATATTTGTATTTTAAAAGAGCACATTGTCCTCAGTGTTAAAACATCTTACGTATTTAATGACGAAATTAACGTTTAACTTACGGCTTTAAGAAACTTATGATAATGATTATTGCTAATTAAATTGCTATTGCCAGTACCGACAATAGATGTTATTGTTTGAATTATTTGTGTTGTGTTTTATTTTCAATAAAATAGAAAATTTTATTTTCAGTTGTTTGTTTTAACTTCCTAGGAACATTTTTAAATTCAAATATCTATATAAAATATTTAAATATTTGTTGGTTTCTTAAACTTGGGGCGAGTTGTCTTAAATGGGGGCGAATTGTCCTGAATTGGGGCGAGTTGTCCTGAATAGGGGGCGAGTTGTCTTGGGGGCGACCTGTCTTGGGGGCGAGTTGTCCAACATTCTTATTGCATACTATGTACATTTAGTACTCTCAGTACTCTGATTTTAAAACAGGAATAATAACTCTGCGTAGTTCGTCAGATAACCGTTTTTTTCATATCTTTACTGCGAAGTTCGGCGTTTAAAAAGAAAGTAGCTAATATATGTAATGGGAATTCCATGTGTTCTTTCTTCCGTAATATTTGTTGTCATGGCTATAAACACTTCCTACAACTGATAAACCTTGATTCAGGAAGAATATTATGATAGTCAGAGACGGATGAATTTTATTGACTAAAAAAATTTATATTGGCTGTCAATAAATTTAGGCGGGATACATGTATGTATTTATGTATCAAATATTGATAAAGGTACATTTAGATAATCATTTGAGCAATAAGACAATACAGGACTATCTTTATTGAAATATAAATATTCAAATAATATAATAATATTATATTATTTATGATTTCTGTATACAAGAAAAAAAAATCTGTCACTCATGCAGAAAAAAAGCAAATATGGTAACAATTTATTACTTGAAACTGGAGATTCAGAATGCAAACTATGTGCTTAAATTAGCAACAATTGAATTGTTTTTGCGTTTTAAAAAAATCCTGTATACAGTCTGCGCATTATAAACATGTTAAATATACATAGAAAATAAATGACATTCAATATTTGTTGTCTAGTTGCATAGCAGTATCGATCGATTTCTCATTGTTTACATATGGCACAGATTTAAAACACAAAGTTGTAATTGAAAAACCATTACCAAACACTAAATAACTGTGTCGTAACCAAGTGTGTGACCTAGCTAGCTGTGACTATAGATGATATTTCAGTCGATAGAACTAAATGATTGCAACACCTCTAAGGATTTGATTAACATTCTATTGGAATTTATTGCTTCAATAAAATATTTAACATGCAATTCAGGTTTGGTCATTAGTTTTGATAATGATTATCAGAAATGGCGGAAATCTTTTAAGAATGGTTTTTCTACATAAACTGTCTCCCACTTATCCACTACGACAACGAGTCGACTTAGCATGCGTTTAATTATTACAGAAACTTCGTTTCAAGTTTCATTTTTCTCAATTCACATTACATGAACATCGTTTATTTCCTATATTGATTGCACGAGAAATTATCAATAACTGAAGCAGGAAGCCCTAGCTCTAACTGTTCAAAGGTTATGGCCAAGGTTAAAGTTCTTTCAAAACTAGGTCAAACTCCAAGGTCAAGGTTAAAGGGTCAAAGTTGTTGGTATCCAAAGAAAGGTCTTATCACAAGAAATAGGTGTACGTGCATACTCCTTCTATCAAAGGAGACACTGATACAATTTGGCGACTTTTCGATAATAAAGTGCGAGTAACTGTATTTAATGTACCTCAAAGGTTTGCGAACATACACTGATTGAATTGTCTCTGTAAAGAGACAACATACAAGAAAAATGAAAAAAAAAAAGAAAAAGGAATAGGTATTTTTTTTCTTTTAGTTGTTATGTGAGTATAGTCTTATAGTAAGTAATGGAACCATTCAAAATGGCCTAGTCTCTTTCCTGATACACTTTATTTAAACAAATAAAATATACAACATGACTATCTCTTTTAAGATTTTTTTCTATATATTTCAATGTAAAACTTGGATTCTCTACTGTGGCCACACCCTACCCCCGGGGGTCATGATTTGAACAATTTAAATTCTACAATATCCCATGATGCTTCAACATAAATTTCAGCTTTTCTGGCCCAATGGTTCTTGAGAAGAAGATTTTTAAATTTTTCCCCCTATATATTTCAATGCAAAACATGGATTCCCTATTGTGGCTCCAACCTTTCCCCGGGGGTCATGATTTGAACAACTTAGAATCTACACTATCTCAGGATTCTTCCACATAAGTTTCAGCATTTCTGGCCCAGTGGTTCTTGAGAAGAAGATTTTAAAAGTTTTTCCCTCTATATATTTCAATGTAAAACATGGATTCCCTATTGTGGCCCCACCCTACCCCTGGGGTCATTATTTGAACAATTTAGAATCTACTCTATCCCAGGATGCATATAAGATTCAGCTTTTCTGGCCCAGTGGTTCTTGAGAAGGGTTTTTAACGACCCCACCCTGTTTTGGTCTTTTCTTGATTATTTCCCCTTGTGAGGGGGCTAGGTCCTTCATTTTTTTTTCAATTTAAACTCCCCTTTACCCAAGGATGCTTTGTATCTCATTTATTTAAAATTGGCGCAGTGGTTCTTGAGAAGAAGTTGAAAATGTGAAAAGTTTACAGGCGGACGGACGACAGACGAGTGATCAGAAAAGCTCACTTGAGCTTTCAGCGCAGGTTAGCTAAAAATCCATCAGACGTTATTATTATTGAAGGGGCACAAACATAAGTATAAAGAAGTTATGTTTTCTCAAGTATACTATGTATCGCCAAAATCACTGGGGGAAGGGGGCACGCGGTTCCTACGGCCATGTAGAGAAAGAGAGAGAGATCGAGATCCTGTTCTTCTATTAGCAGTTACAAATGCATTTGCACATATTTCAGAACAGAGAATAAATATTTAAATATAAAATATATCTACAGGACATTTTGTCACAACCAAGAAACAGACGGACAGGGCCTACAGTTATTATCATAAAGATAATTCGATGTGTAAGCATCTTTGTAATTATTTCACTTGTTCATGAAGTTCCATTTTTTAAGGGATATAAAAATGTCGTAATACAGAATGTACATATAATTAGTTTTAAAAAGAGCAAAAACTTAGATATTCATGCCATGACTGACAAGTTAATTTTAGAGCGTTTTAAAATATTTGAATTTAAATTGAACGTGAGAATAATATAATCTCGACCAGGAAGATTTAAACACAGATATTCTGGGTATAGAGGTTCGGCATTTACACTACAAAAGTTAGGTAGAAAAAAATAACAATGATAGCATGTCATCCAAACCACCCAGAGAGGAAGTTTTAATATTAATACATGTATATATCAACCATATAGAATCGGTTTTGTCGGTAGTCCAAGGTCTGAACACGACAACAGACCTGTACAATTAATTTAATATCAGTCATTCTTTTTCCCTCCTTCTCTTCTATTTTATTGTATAATACTACAATGTATATTATAAATTTATAATATAGAAAGTCATCAGAGTTTTTTTTAACTTGATTAATCATTCAAGGTGTATCAGCATTACACACTTTAACAAGAAAAGAAAAAAAAGTGCAACACATGATACACCAGACAGATCAAACACATTAGTGTGCATGGAAGAAAATCATGTCAAGATTGGTACAAAGACTTCAATTTTCTCTCCATTTCTAATGTTTGATGTGCATCTCCTATGCTGTAGTTAATAATCAGAACAAAATGTACTTCATAAATATAATTCACAAATGCCCAATCTGCAGCTTTGTTCATTGTATTGTTTATTAAAGATGAACAATATGCAACTGCCTAATAAAACATCTTTTGCATCCGTCATCTTACAATAAATGATCGAGACATGACACTTAGCAATTTGATTGTTGAGATAAAAAAAAATTACAATATTAAATTATTTTATATAACTTTCTATGAAATTAATTTTGAAAACAAAAAGCTGGCCATCAAGAACTTTTTAATTAGACAAATGCTATAAATTGCAATTTAATAAGAGGTCAGATCTTTAATATCCCAATTGATATGGATAACACCTTCTTGATCGGAGATGCTCCTACAAAAATGATTACAAGGCAGCCTTCTTACATTTAAAACATTAACTGATCTAAAAGTTAACTTGACGGAAGTAATTTGTGTCTCTTATCAAATATCAAACTGAACTTGAAGAAACTCTATCGTTAGATCATAAAAGAAGATGGGCGATCAAAGCGATCCAATATAAATGCCTATAATGCGACAAACATGAAGGTGAAAAATTAAATCTGAATTATAACAAAATTTTCTTTGATATTTCATCTTATATTAAAGTATATTTTATGTAAAAATCTCCACAATTTGGAAAAATCTCATGAAGATTGAAATTATTTGCCTATGAAATAGCATAAACACACTAAAGAGGACAAAAACGACCATTTTCTCAAACTATAACACAATTTTTCGATATGAGAGTGGGAACCGTTCACGGTAGCTCAGTCGGTGGAGCACTTGCTCCGTGATAGGGAGGTCGTGAGTTAGAATCTCGGCCGCGACAGACCTAAGTCAATAAAAAGTGGGTAGCAACTGTTCTTCGCCATGCACTCGACACTTTGAAGTGAAAGTTGCGGGTCCTTCGGATGAGACCTTAAAAACCGAGCAACTTAAACTTAAAAGCTGTCACGGCAGGCGTTGGCACGATAAAAATCCCTCACTGCTCAATGGCCCTGAGTGCCGAGTAAAGGTCAAAATTTGAAGCCCTTCACCGGTATATGGAGATGTCTCTATATGAGTGAAAAATTCTCGAATGGGACGTAAAACAACATACAATCAATCAATATGAGTGGGTCTTCGCTCCTTTTTTTTTTTTTAAATTTATCCTCAAAGTTTGCGTGAAAATGTAGTTATTGGTTAACAAAAACATGGAGAAAAGACCCACTATTCCTCAAAAAATACACTTTTATGACACAACATTCATATTTGTCCGAAAAGTACTTGGTCCATTTAGTCAATGGTCATATCACAAACATGATTTAAATGCCACTATTCATAAGAGTTGTAAAGCGTAGTGGTTAGCGTGCTAGTCTCAAAGGAAAATGATACTCAGGATTTTTATTGGTAGGGTTCAAACCCCACGAATACCACATTATTTTTCAAGAACAGAATAAGTTTTGCCGAGAAAATTTTCCTCAGAAAAGTTTTGTTCATCATAATTCCATAATTATTACACAGATGTATCGACTTCACAGAAAAAACATATTGACCGAGCACGAAGTGCAGAAAAACATATTGACCGAGCACGAAGTGCGAGGGCGATATGCTTTTCAGTGAAGTCGATATATCTAAGGATTTACCGAATGAAAGGGCTACATTTGTTACATTATTTTTTACAGAGATTGACAAAACAAAATTTGAAAATAATGGGAACAAGCCACAAGTTTTCTCTCGTGTTTTTTTTTAAATATAGAGACTAGAGACCAAAATAAACAGGCCCATAGGAAGCGATTTCAGTTGGGGGGGGGGGGGCACAGCCATACATTTTCAGTTGAGGGGGCACTATCAACTAATAAATTCCTTGAAAAGCAAAAAAAAAAAAAAGGTCATCAGATGATTTTATTGAGGGGGTACAAGCGTATAACAGCTATGTTTTCTATAGTAATCTATATCTCGGCAAAATTAGGGGGGCACGTCCCCCGTGCCCCCCCCCCCCCCGTTCCTACGGCCATGATAAATTAAGCTGTTTAATGTAATTGCGTTTCCTTTATACTGATAGAGTAATTAAAGAAATATACTAAATTAAAAGGCTACGTTTTATTATATTATTTCAATTTATGAAAAAAATATCTAATGTTAAGTATATCCTTATTCAAGGCATTGTCACGTCTTTCCATTTATTACAGAATATCACAACTATAAATAGTTGTTAAAGTATTTTTTTCTCTCAGAAACATCAATTCATACTAGGTAACTATTGTGAAGTCATCATTGTTGTTGTTTTATAGAAAATTATTTCCATTTTTAGAAACATCAAGTTGGTATGAGTTTCAAAATCTTTAAATAGTAATACAAGTCTACAAGCTGTTTTAGTTGATTATGTGATCAGGTTTGAGCCAGCCAGAGAGCTTGAAATAATAGAAAAAATAATATTAACACATATAATATTGCTATCTGTAAACTATATAAATTGACATCATATCATTTTTGAGTTATATCGTTATTGGTTACTATTTACTTTCTTTGTGAGTGCCTCTTAGTATTCCAAAGTAAATGAACCCATTTCAGACATAGGGAATGATTGTAGCTCAGAAATACGTAGAATCTAGCAAAGACATACTTGTTGAAACAGTGTACGAGACACTGAAATACCTTTGTTTTGAAAGTGCGGTATAACCCCCTTCCCTTTTTAACTAAGCCTGCATTCTGATAATAATAATTGTTATTAAATTTACAAAAAGTTAGGAGCCAAACCTATATTTTTGCTTAGCAAATATTTAAAGACACGTTTAAATGTTAACAGTTTATTGCAATACAATATCACGAAATTAAGCGCAACTTGATATAGGAAGTTCTAGAAGCGTGAAGGAAAATCAAAAAGCATGCACACTGGTATTTACAATGACAGCGTCACCCCATGGCTCCTCTAAAACCTGAACGTTTCGATGTAATGAAATAAAATTCTACTTTAAAACAAGTTTGATGTGCTATATCTTGAACATTAAATAGTAAGTTCTGTAACATTTTGTTAGTGTAATTTTTATCAGAATTAAAATTGAAAGGAAATATGTAGGGAAAGAACCCAAGTACAAGTATTCAAATTTTTCTAGTGAACCATTAAGCTACTTCTAGTGAACCACTAAGCCACAAAAATGAAATAATTGCATTTTAATCTTTTTGTGATATGACCCCACAAGTCATATACTTCAGAGAACGTTTTACACCAAAATGTAAATGTAATATATTGGATCTTTGTTCTATGTTTTCATGCCGAAAAGTCTTCCGTTTTAAATGCAATGAAGATCCACTCATTGTACATCTGGGTGTATATATGCACCTGATCCCACCTCTAGGTGTTTCCAGGGGTCCTTGTTTCTGCCCCGTTAACAATTCTTTTTGTTTTCTGGATTTATGAGATTGGTCACTGTTCGTTATCTTCATCTTTTACATTATCTACTCCAAGTATTTTGCAAAATTTTAAAATATATCTTTATTGATAATAACACACACGGTATATATCATATTTTGCTACTTCAGGTTTGCAAGCGTGAAATCGGTTAAAAAACAAACAATAATTTGAAATCTTTTATGGTAAGATCATGGATAAGCCGGAAAATTCAAGGCCACAGCGGGGAAGTTAACTTGGTGCGAGAAAGTGTTTTACACTATGCCTTAGTTCTGCGACTATTAATCGGGGTACGGCTCACACATGGCTTTACCAGTTATAGTATTTCTTTGGTTATTTTAATAACAGTGACATAATACAATTATAACATTGACGCGTGAGCAGAATATACAACATATATGATACACTTGTGTTTACTGCATTAAATTTCCAATATTAATAAAAAGGAGATCGGACTTACAATGTTAATAAACGAGCACAGTTCACTTAATAAGCCTACAATTTTAAAGGTGCTTAGACACAGATTTGAACTTAATATTTTCTCAAATTTTCTGTAAAATATCACGACTTATATATTGCAATAGCATTTCACACGAAAATATAATTAAAAACTTATTTTATCTGGAAATTATTGGAACTATGAATTCCGGGACGCGTTTGATTAACACATCTTTGCACTTACACAAATGTTAACTTTATCCTTAACATTTAAGAAAAGAAGCGATTTTGTTATGTATTAATGTAAAATATTACATCTATAATCCAGAAAATTCAGAGTAGAAATGTTCGAAAGCAAAACCAAACCACCAGTATTGTCAGTTTGTGCTCTGTGATGTGTACAGACTTTAACAAATTGAACACCCGTGAAACGTAAACTGTTTTTGTAGACAGGGCACGAGCTCTGTTATTGTTAATGTTTACGATTCATCGGGTGTGTTCAATTGTTAAACTCGGCACACACCACTGAGTACGGACTTATAATACTGTGAGCGGGTTTTGCTTTCGAACATTTCTACTCTGAATTTTCTGGGTTATAGTTTTAATATTTTTCATTAATACACAACAAAATTGCCACTTTTCTTAAGTATTAAGAATAAAATTAAAATATGTGAAAGCGCAAGGATGTGTCAATCCAACGCATCCAGAAATTCGAAGTTTTAATAACTTCGAGATGAAATAAGATTTTTATTATATTTTAGTATGAAATGCTATAGCAACATATAAGTCATGAAATTATACAGAAAATTTGAGAAAATATTAACTTCAAATCTGTGTCCAAGCACCTTTAAAAGAAAACAATTCATTAAATTTGATAATATTTGGTCTTGAAATAATGATTCGGAATATTCAATTTTCTTTCATCTTTTAAGTTTTTACAACATATAGCCTAGAAAAATTCATCACCTATATCGTTTTCACACAAAAAGCCATATTCTATAATCTCTTTTAGTATCTTCCCATCTTCCAGTTTCAATTGGTAATTTATGATTTGAAGTTCTGAATGTAGCTAAATTTCTTATGATTACTTAAGGTACAGTCTATATAACACCGACATCTAAAATTTAATTTCGTGAATAGATTATATGTCACACCTTTTGAAGAATTATTGCAATTTGATTCCAAATTTTGTTTAAACTCATTTAGTAATTTTTTGTTTTAACTTTTATTAAATTAGCTAGGTACAGTGCTATTGCATAATTGGTTCTGATTCCATATATATCTATATCCACAATCGTCTAAAATTGATTTCAAATTCAACTTGCAGCTCTTACCGCTATATACCGAGTACTTGGCAAAATTAAGGGGCCAATTAAGGCATATATAACTGACAAGAATTCGAAGGTAGTAAAGCCTCAGTGAATCCAAAATCATTCAAAAGTCGCACTCAACAGAATTTTCATGAATTTATTTCAAAAGAGACGGTACAAATACGATAAAATAAGCGATTATTTTTTTTGTTTCATCTAAGAAGGCTTGATGCTATTTCTGGTAAAATGTTTTGGTTATCAGCTAACATGAATTTCAAAGGTATTAATTTTTATTAACACCAAACCTCCTTGATGTCAGAACTGAATTATGTTTCCATCAATAAATATATCAAAACATGGAATATTAATTACACACTTTTTGTGATAATAATAAAAACTACAAGAGAATAAACTACTACACGTACATATTGAGGAAACATAGAGTAAGAACGTGAACGTAAGGCAAGTACATATTGTAGATCAAATTATTCAAGGACTAGAGATACTTGAAAATTGTAGACCTAGAAAAAGAATTTAAGGTCAGACGACACGTTCCTCAAATATATATAATTTTTCCCAAGAATATGTCATTGAAGTATTGCTACTTTAACAACTTTCTACACAAAAAATTGAGGTACCTTACAAGGCATTTGTGCAAGATACCAGACGGTCGCATTTCCTATATAATCCTATTTGAAATCACCTGAATTGTCAATATCACAATTTTTTATGTATTTATTTTTTAAGACATTTTAAAAAGAGTTAAGAAATTACAAGATAATGTTAATATTATGAATATTTCTTATATGTTACAAAACAAAACAGAAATTTGAGGAACGTGTCGTCAGACCTTATACAGATAGTTACAATGCTTCCCATTAAAACGCAGTTAGTTAAGTAAAGTTTTTAACAATTAAAAATATTTGTCATGCACAATCATTCAAATGAGAATAAATAAAAATCAAACATGCATTTATATGGCACAATTTTCAAACACTCATATGGCACTAAAATCACAAAACCCACTAACATATACATAAAAGAACAATGCTTCATTTGAATAGATACATCACTCGGGATTTCTATTACTTCAAAATCATAGATTTTCACTTGTTCTTTACTCTTGCGTTGCGTATGGTATTTAAAACTGGAGTTCTGATCTGTTTTCATTTTCCTCAGAAGCCTCCCTCTTCTTCTTTTTTTTCTTCTTCTTCTTTTTCTCTGGTGCAGAATTTTCCACTTCTCCATTGTCTGGCTTGATGGGTTCCAGCTGATTTTTACGAACATTTGGTGTTTCAGGCAAAGGATGTCCAACTGGTTTGGTGTTTAAATAGCTCGCCTCAGTGCCTTTTTCAGTTGGCTTATTAGGAGATTTTTTCCTAATACAACAATAATAAAGCAATATCCTGTTTATAAAAAGCTTTAAAGACAACACAAACAATCATCCCTCAATACAAACTACTGAAAAAGTACATGGACATCATTTATTGTGGTAAAATCTCTTGAATATAAGTATTCTTTTATGTTTCAATAATATAACTGGTATACAGAAATTTCTTTTGGATACAAAGTATTTTACTCCACATGTGAATAAAAAAAAATGTCCTCATTTTCCCCAAGATGAATGACATACTGGTATTTTCAGAACACTAGTGTAGGAGAAAATTGAGTTTACTGGTTTTGCTAAAAATCTATCTGATGATAGATCCACCAGATAGCGAACTCTACACTTTCCACAATATTAAATTCGCATATCTGAAGTTTGACTTTGCTATAATTCCTTTTAAAAATAAGGGACCCTGTTTTTTGTACATTTTTTCATTGCTTAGTCCTATCTCCCCACCTCAAAACCACTCATCATCAATTATTTTATTTTTTTCTTACTGGTCAGAAAACATTTGTGTAAAAAAAATTCCCAGATCTTCATTCATTATGCATTTACAAAAGTGTATAATAGCTTCTTGATTTCTTCATTGTCCAGAGAGGCTTATTAGAACCTTTGTCTTGTGTGGGCCAAAATTCATCGGTATTATATTAAGATCTTTTCAAATCTTTTCCATTTACATATGTTTACAACATATACTGAATTTGCAGATTTGATCTGAACTACATTTGTCATCAACAATGTACATTGTATATGACTTATCAACATCCTGCTTAAATATTTATCAGAATCTGAATTCATCAGTTATTAATAATTAATTAATAAACAAAAACCACATCATAAATTGCTCAAAACAAATCAATCAATTGTGTGCAATAAAGAGCTCTAATTATTTAGTAACAGAGACACTCAATCCTAAAAGATTAATGATAGAATGTGTGATGTTAGTACTAAAATCACCAAAGTTACTAAAATCACCGCAGAGGCAGTGTACATAATGAAGAAAAATAGCTATATCTAGTCATAAACTACAATTAATATAGTATAGAAAAAAGACTAAAATCTAAAGAGTTCTGTAATTTAAAATGTCTTTTTAGAATATTTTCAATTTCAATCTTCATATGAATGGTGGTGAATCCTTTTGTGCTTGTTACTATGTTTTTGGAAAGCTACTTTCATTTTCCCTATTTCTTTCTGAAATTATAGGATACAGTAATACAATGGCTTTAATATGTAACACAAACAGTTATTAAAATTAAATATGGAGTAAAATTATATTTCACATACAGATCGACTTTTAATCACGTTTTTTTTTTAAATCACTGAATGATTATTAATGCAGTTACTGTTAAACATCGCATGCAAAAGTAAATTAAGTAAAAGACAAGCAAAACATGTACTTAGTAATTAGAGCCTCGAACTTCAAAAAAAAAAAAAAAAAAAAAAATTAATGTCATGATATATAGATTTTAGAAAACAATGCCCTGCAAAGTAGCCAGAAATAAGGACCTTTGTTTTGAACTTTTGCAGGCAGGTACATTCAAAGCAATTTCAAAATTTTTCATCATTTAAACTTACATTTCTTTCACCCTTGACCTTGATTTCATTTAAAGGGATTGAACCAAATGAACACAAGACTAAGTAAGGCTTTATTTGTTAAGGCATAATCTTCCTTTTCTCTCTCGAAAAATAGATTTCATCTAAATGTTTCATCTTACTGTTGTGTTTTTATGGCATTACAACGTTTATAACAAAAATGTAAAACCCAAACATATTCTTCAGATTAAGTCATAATTTTTTTTAACAAGCACTACCTCAAATTGAATGAACAAGGATCCTCTATATGTATATGTATTGTAATGCACACTACAAAAATCATAATCTGTGGTATTTTATGCTGTTAGAGTTATCTGTTTTAGGATATAAAATTATTCAATTTGTAAGCAATTCAAGTATTCTTATTTTATTAGGCCAAAGTAAATGAATTGAAACTGTATGCATGTAATTTTTATTTAAGTTTAAAGATCATGTTATTTGTAGTCATCAATACTTTTTTCTTTGAACATTTTCCCTTAATGAATAAAATAATGTTATGGCTGTTGAAAATGAAATAAATACACCCAATATTTACTTTATACAGTATAACTTTCTTAATGTCCAAAGTAAAATTAACTAGGATATAGAGGGCTCTTATCTCTAAATTTAAGAAAAAAATGAAGCAATTTGAACTCTCTTAGTTTGATTTTTGAATTATAAGTACAAATGCATTTAGGCTTGAGCCTTTCGCACCATGTATATTTTGCAATTTGGTGAGATGAATAAAATATAAATATAAAAAGCGGATCTTCAATATATAAACAACTTAAAATACTGTAGACATACATGTACTTTTTCCACATGGGATTAGTTTCTGCATTGTACGCAGGCAAAATTTGTGTACTCAAGTGCATTTAAGACAAACAAAGGCAATTCAAGAAATCCACTGATTGAACAAAAATTGTGATTCCACAAAAATATTACCCTATGAAATATTACATACATTTACAGTAGTCCCATCATATTGCCTGAGCAATGGATCAACTAGTCTAACCATGAATTTCAAATTTTTGTTAGAGGGATAACTGCTCATCAGTTTGCCTCCTTATGTCTACGATAAATGATAGAAAAATTCAAAAGTGTTATCGAGTATTTAAATTTATGATCAACTCATCCCCTCTTTGAAGCCAAAATCCTGTTCTCAAAGAAAACAAATTTCATAATTATGGTAGAAGGTTAATTAGTTTGCTTGCTAATTTCGAAGGAGAAATGTTATTTTCAATATATGACTAAGTAGCCCCACCTAAGACATGAACCAAGATGATTTCACATAAAATGACTAAGTATTTATTATAATCATGCAAACAGTTTGCTAACTAGATGACTGGAGAATTTTTTGAAAAAAAAGCATAAGTTTAAATTTTGGCCCAACTTCCCAGGTCCAAGGGAAGCTTGGATCTATTTTCGATCCAATTAATTCATGTATGCCATAAAATGCAGAGAACTGACTGAAATTCAAAAGCATATGAAAGACAAACAAGGCATGGCAACAGAAAGGGACCTAAAGCAATTGGTCACCTGTAATAAGGCCCTAACAAAGTACATGTACATCTATTAGGGGATTCCCCCCTGAGAATATGTGCATATCGCCTTCATTTTTGCTAATTATGAAATTCTACATTTATCTAAATATGTGGAGATTGACAAAGCAAGCATTTGTAAGTGCAGATTTGTAGCTTATATTTTCTTATTTGCTGTTTATATCAATCAAAGTGTGTGTTTTTCTAAAATGAAGATTAAGTGAAACTACTGAAATTGGGAAAGTTGTGTTTTTATGGAAAAATATTATTTTAATAAAAGGAATACACTAACCATGACTTTCAAAACATGATTTAACGAATCAAGGTTAAAAGAACTCTTTTTAAAACTTACATATTGGTCTGTGAAACCTCCTTAAATGTATCTAATCATTCTCCACTAAAGTACAATTGCTCAACCAATTTAGAAGAATAAAACATTAAATAAAGTTAAGCATTAAATTAAAGCACAAAATTGATGTGTGGTTAATTCTACTGACCAAAAGCAAGGGGAAATAACAGTTTTAGAAACACTGATAGTTTAAATAAAGAGTAACACAGAAGAATTTTTAAACAGTGTTTACATACTCTGTTACTTTAACTGCAGATGCTGATGCAGGGGACCTAAAATCCAAAAAAAAAAGAGGCTATATAAAATTAAACTTAAATGTTATTAACACATTTACTACAAATATTTGACACATTTTTGTTAGCTGTGGAGATCAGAGAACAGATTAGAGCTTGGTATTGTGTCCACTGTCTTTCTGTCTGTTCCTCTGTGAACATTTTTCAAAACACTTCTGCTCCTGCAGTTTTGGTTAAAGGATGATGTGACATAACTGCTATCTGGGGCCCCTTTTTCTACGACGAATTATATTTAATCTACAATGATTTTGATAGTTTTCAAACATGAGTGAATAAATACAACGCCTTTTGAATAGTTTAAATAGTTCTGACACATTTTTAATTATAAGGATTACTGCATTATCTATGATTTTTTTTAGACCCTATGACAGCAAAATACGGCCTGGTTTGTGACAATATGTTCTTTTATGAAAAGAGAATAGGCGGGTCTTAGTACAATAGAGGGATATGCATGTCCGATGAATCTACCTTTTATGGCTATTGTTATTATTTCGCACATAGTCGCTTACTGAGAACAATTGTCCAATCCGATGACAGAACGACAAAACATGCTGATTTACTACATATTTACATTTTATCACAGGCACATGGTTTAGGTCAATTTACACAATATCTCGACTACATTTCAAACTTTTAAGGACATACGCAACGTAGTTTGAACTTTATTGTCTTTTTCCTTGGAGTTGAAGAGTTCCAATACTTAAAGGAACTGTGTGCTACATTTTAATGTCTATATATGCTATTGTACACTTCTTCTAAAACAAGTTTTGATAAACAAAACATCTAGAATATATGCTTAGTAATTTTTGTATATTTTTCTTTGAATTATACAAGAATGTTCATCAATTGATATCTTTTCAAAACCTCTGGTAATGCATGCTGATTTTTTGTCTACAAACATCTGATAGCACTATAATCTTAAATTAAGAATATCTCGAAAAATTATCAGTAGGTAAGGTACGTTGCGTATGTCCTTAATGGTCAGGCAAGACTAGTTATACAACGCATGGAACCTCAGTGTTTACCGTTTTTGGTCAAGAAATGCACATGAAACTTCTATTCACTGATTCTCGGGAATATGTGTAGACCTAGCGAATTGCCAACCAAACGCTTTACAAACTTTGAACTATGTATATTTATAAATCAATTGTTTGTTAATGTGAGCTGAGAAATTGTAGATCCGTGTCTATTTTGTGACTCAAATGCATAAAAAATTGTTTATCGGAAAGCAGGTAAAAAAACAACATTTTTTTCAAGCATAAAATATCCTTAGTATTTTTGTGGTACTCACTAGTAATGCAACTCATTTAGCTGATTGGTCAGTTAGAAAGTATCGCCAGTGCCTCGATTTGCATATGAATTTATTCTTACGTCAGAAAAAATAGTTTCTTTGATCTGGTCATAATGGGAAAGGCCAGCTAGATTTTACAATTTTTTAAAAACAACATATGAGCGCAGTTAGGTACATTTTTCTCCTTTACATATAATAGGTAGATTTCAATAAAATACATTGACCAGCCAAAGGAGAAAAATGTACCTACTTGCGCTCGTATATTTTAAGGGCTTCAAAGAGTGGGGCGGGGCCAAAATTCAATGGGAATTGGATGTAAACATGGTACCCCTACTCAAAATAAAGACATATGTCTTCCAAATTATTTTTCTATTTTCGGTTAAAGTAGTATTTTATGAGGGTAAACATGTCAGTGATTAAGTGCATACAAAAATTAGAGTAAAATTTATATATTTAATTTTTTGTCAATTTACTGGGGGGCCGTATGTCACATCATCCTTTCAATATAGCTTTGTATTTGATGTGAGTATACTAATTTACATCATTCTGTATATCAGAATTTGACTTTCATTAATGGGTTGCCATGTTTACTAAACATGGCATTTTTTGTTAAATTCTTTCAAAATGCTACTCCTGTGATGGTACATACTGTCGTTTTGTACATATTGTCATTGGAGACAATATGTACCAACCCTCACTGCACATAATTGTCATCCATCGGTACATACTGTCCCTGACTGATATTTTAAGTTACACACGTACATATTGTCCCTGGCAACATTATGTAACCAACCCTCACTGCACATATTGTTGCCCCACATATATTGTTGTTTAAAGATTTTTTGTTGTTGTTTTTTGTAGTTTTGTACATGTAATTGGTGTGTAAGTCACACTGATGTGTCTAGTATGCCAATTCAGACAGCGTGATTGTGAAGGTACATATTGTCGTCCTGTTCATATTGTTGCAGGCGACAATTTGTACCTACCTTCACTGCACATACTGCATGTCGTCCATTGGTACACGTCACACGACAATGCATGACAATGCTTCTTTATAAATACGACTTATTATTGCTTTGCTATTCTTGAGAAGATTTTTAAAGAATTTTCCTATATATGATCACCTATTGCGGCCCCACCCTAGCCCCAGGGGTCATGATTTGAAGAAACTTGAACCTACACTACTTGAGGATGCTTCCAAATAAACATCACTAATCATGGGCTTGCTAGCTGTTGTTGAGACGATTTTTAAAGATATTATGTTTACATTTCTATGTAAAAATTTTCATCGCTCATTGTGGCGTCACCCTACCCCTGGGGGTCATGTTTTTAAAAGAACTTAATGTACACTATGTAATGAAGCTTTCACATAAGTACTAAGTATCAACTCTTCTGGTCTAGTAATTCTTGAGAAGATTTTGAAAGATTTTTTTCCTATATATTCCTATGTAAAACTTTGATCGCCCATTGTGGCCCCACCCGACCCCCGGGGTCATGATTTGAACAAACTTGAATCTACACTACCTGAGGATGCTTCCACGTAAGTTTCATATTTTTAAGCACAGTGGTTCTTTAGAAGAAGATTTTTGAATGAGGCCATTAATTTTTCACGAATTCTTAATTATCTCCCCTTGGAAAAAGGCGTGGCCCTTCATTTGAACAAACTTGAATCCCCTTTACCCAAGAATACTTTGTGGCAAGTTTGGTTGAAATTGGCCAAGTGGTTCTGGAGAAGAAGTCGAAAATGTGAAAAGTTTAGAGACGGACAGACAGATGGACTACAGACAAAATGTGATCAGAAAAGCTCACTTAAGCCTTCGGCTCAGGTGAGCTAAAAAAGTGTAAACTGTTCCAACCCAGGTTATACCAGTACATGTATAACTTAGGTACATGTAGCTATTAAATTCATACCTTATAATTTAATTTTTCCATCATTAAGTGTAGAAAATAAGACAATTTCTCCTTCAAAAATACCTTCAAATTGTACATATTTCAAATGTAAAGTAAAGCAGATTGATACATTTTTGACGTAAGTCATTGTGACGTAAGCAACACAGGTTATAGGATATAAACTAATTTTTTTATCCAGTCAAATGATGCCTTATAACCAAAATTAAATTATATAAGAATAACAAAAAATCATTTCCAGGTAAATTACTACTGAATAAAAAAAATTAACATTCAATTTCCAAGTATATACATGTATAATGAGAAAAGAGAATAGGCTAATGTATCAGACATATCAGGAATAACGCCATTTTGGCATATCATAGTAGTGTACACTAATCCTGGACACAATTTTCTGACCAAAACCTTTCCTTCCTACAATATTGCGAGTTATATACTTTGTAGATCCTTCTCTCTCTCTCTCTTCAAGACCTTAGTAAATAATCTTCTAATCAGCACAATATTTGCCGACAATATGCACCAATCATGCGTGACTGTACATTTTGTCGTCCATTATGCAGGAGGAAAAAAAGGCTGGTTGTGGCACATATTGTCCCCGGTGACAATATGTAATGATGAATGACAATATGTGAGGATAGGTACATATTGTCCCTGACAACAATATGTGCAGAACGACAATATGTACCATCACAACTCCTCCTACAGCTTTAGTCCAATATGAAAGCAAAGTTCTTCAGAAAATTTTTTTAAACATTTTTCCTTTCCCTCCTCATTTCCATGAAATTTTTAAGCCCATATTGTGACTCAATGTAGCCCCAACAGGTCACAACATTATACATATATCACATGGCTTCGAGGGTGACATACTGGAATGTTTGCCCCTCGGTGACAGGAAAGTCCTGGAGTGTTATGTCACCTGATGCAGAAGGCAGAGGGTGACATAACACTCCAGGACTTTCCTGTCACCGAGGGGCAAACATTCTGGTAAAGTCACCCGAGAAGTCATGTGGTATATGTTATATAACATTTTTAAATTAAAAAATCGTCTAGAATTGTTTAAGTTTATGCAAATAATCCAAAAATGCTTTCATGACGTTAAGAATTGCACTCCGTTGTTTACGTTTGCTTAGCAACTGATGTCATTAAATCTTGAACCCGAGCTACAAATGTGTAACATAGACATGTGAAAGTGATCGAGAGGGTAACTGTTTCCAGCATGTGACATAACTGTTTCCGGTGTGATACAGCATTCTTCAGAGTTTATAGTGAAACTTATTACATTTGTGATATAATTGGAAAACTTATTGAAAAATGTTATATAACCAAATAAGAATACACTCAACATGGGGATGCTTGAATACAAATATGACTTACATAGCCTTGCTGTTTTGAAAAAATAAACTAAAAAGATTTTGTTTCCAGCAGACATACCTTATCTACGTAAATTCTACCCCACCTCAGGTAAAAACATGAATCCACAACACTTGAATATTTGAATAATCGTATGATTTAGTGCTGCCCTGCTACTCTTAAATTTTTCTTATTAAATTTCCTAAATCATTAATCCACTGGGGGCTATGCTTTAAACAAACTTGAATATGCATACCTGAAAGGTGCTTACATATTAATGTGACTCATCATGGCCCTGCTGTTCATAAAAAAGAAGATCTTGAAAGATTTTTCCTATATATTCCATGTAAATCTTTGACCCCCCCCCCCCCCCCCCCTCCGCCGCCAAAATTTTAACAAACTGGAATCTGCACAACCACTACCTGAGGAGATTTGCAAATGAATTCATGACTAATAATGACTCAGCTGTTCTTGAAAAGATTTTTAAACCCCAAAAATTATTTCCCTACTGTAGTCAAAATAAATTGTGCAAACTTTGATTGAAATTTCATGGCCAGCTGGTTCTAGAGAAAAAGATGAAAATGGGAAAAGCATATCACACAGAAAAATTAGGACAACTTTCAATCAGAAAAGCTCACTTCAGCCTTAGGCTTAGGTGAGACAATAAATCTTGGTGCACAAGTAGACTAATATAATATAATTCTGTATACCAGTTCTTGATTTCAACAAATAATGTTGTTATGGTTAATTATATCAAATATAGAAATCTCTATAAAATTCTTCCAAAAACACTATTCCTCCAACATTTCTTGGTCTGGTTTCAATAAAACTGCATGTGAACACATACAGTAGACAACAACAAGGTACATGTCAACAAAGATGTATACATGCATTGATTTTTAAATGTTGATACACAATGCTAGAATAATTAAAAGAAGCTTAAAACCACATTTTATGAGGATGCTTGCATAACAATAAGTTTCAATGGCCAAAAGGCTGAGGAGTTTTAAGAGTCCTGGGGTTTGTAATTAAGAAAATTATAAATTTCTAGAACAATTAAAATATGTCCATAATTTTTTTAAGTAGGTAATGGTTGAATGACTTTTGGTTTGGCACATGCTGGTCTCCAACATGCATCAACTTTTTTAAATGATACTTGATATTGTGAAAACAAGAGGCCCATGGGACATAATGCTCACCTGAGTAACTTTGGCCCTGCTGATCTTCACAAGATTTTCCCCTTGTTATACCTACTGTTGCCCCACCTACCCCAGAAGGTAATGATTTGAACAATTTAGAATCTACACTTCCCCAGGATGCTTCCACATAACTTTCAACTTTTCCGGCCAAGTGGTTCCTGAGAAGAAGATTTTAAAGATTTTTATGTTCCCCTTCATTTTATTTGCGGAGGTTGCACATACTGAAATGAAATTCAGTATACAAATTTATCATAAAAATATCTAGGTCCATTTCTGTTTTGGGTACCATCGAGCAATTTTTGACAAAGTTATGTCCCTTGGACTTAGAAAAATTCCAATTATTGGGGGGGGGGGGGATAAGTGTTTCACAAACATCTGTTTTTTCTAAATATTTCAATGTAAAACATGGATTCCCTATTGTGGCCCCACCCTACTCCCAGAGGTCATCATTTGAACAACTTAGAATCTATACTACCTTAGGATGCTTCCACATAAGTTTCAGCTTTTCTGGCCCAGTGGTTCTTGAGAAGAAGATTTTTTTAATGACCCCACCCTATTTTTGTCTGTTTTTGATTTTCTCCCCTTGTAAGGAGGCTTGGCACTTCATTTTAACAATTTAAACTCCTCTTCACCCAAGGATGCTTTGGCCCAGTGGTTCTTGAGAAGAAGTTGAAAATGTGAAAAGTTTACAGATGGACAGACAACGGGTGATGAGAAAAGCTCACTTGAGCTTTTAGCTCAGGTGAGCTAAAATGTCAAACTTTACTCAAAGTCAAGTTTTAGTTCAACCTTGTAACCTAGAGACCACCTCCTTTCCCTTGCATTATCTCTTGAAAAAGTTTAATTTTGGCCAAATTTTTTTTTCTTTTGGTTTACGATTCCGCCGACCCTAATTTTCACCAATCATGAAAACAAAAATAATGTCTTTGTTCTGACATATTTTTTCGGATTTTTCTCAGCTGAACTGGTGGGTTTTAAATTTTAGAATGCATCTTAGTCAAATAAACACTTATTAATATATGAGACCTTTACAAACATTTAAGTGACCGTAAATAAACACATGTGCAAACCAAAAATGGAGGTTCTGTTATGTAACAAGGTAATTCCTCACTAAAAGCAATGACACATACTTTAAGAACTTTTTCTGCATGGAAAAGTGAATAAAATCTTGGATGCCTGATCCCTTTCTCCAATTGCAATATCTCAATTGGCTAACTTCAAGCTGCAATATTGGAGAGTGCATGCCCAACCCTGACCTAGCAGACAGTGACACAGATACACCAATAGATAATAGGTCAATTTTGGTGTTGAGAGATGCATCTTAGTTGAAGTAACTCCGACTGGTATTTCACTGGATAAATTCAAATATGTATAAAACATTTGTTAATTTATAGAAGTATATTCAATATACAAATCTTTGCAAATTTGATACTCAATTGAGATCAAAGCCCTTTGAATTACTAAGTAAATAATGAGCATTGCCTACTGTGCAGGTACATAAAAAAAATTTAAAGAAGGTGTCTTGATTGAGAAATTATTAGGCTTTTGTGCCGCATGTTGAACAAATTTGTTAGCTGCATGATCAAATTATTATAACCTTTATTTCAACGTCAATTACTTTTAGTATTGTTAAACAATTAAATTGTATTTTTCTTCAATCTAAATTAAACTTATATTTGGACTGTTATTTTTAGTTTGTGGCGATACCGAGGTTTATAACATATCACATATCACTGAAGAGCACATAGAGAACTTGAACATCATGAACCAAGCATTGACAAACAAAAATCAAACTAAATGAAAATGACATTCAGTCTTAAGTTAGAAATGAATTAAAATTCAATAAAAAGAGTTATGTGTTTTAGACAATAAAACTTAAAAGTACTATTGACGTGTATTATTTTTATTAAAATCAACATTGCTGGTATTTTAAAATGAAATTGTTGAATCCTAAATTATTTTTATTTTTCGACCACCCAATGCATTTTTTTGAGACAGTAAATCGTTAACAAAAAAAAAACAAACTAGAAATATGTCCATAGGACATGAATGCCCCGCCGAGGGTATATTAGTAATGCAACATTTTAACACAAATTGAGAAAAGTGAGGTCAAGGTCAAAGGAAACGTCAAGGTGAAAAAATATTGATGCAGTTGAATAGCTTACATTAGTATGTATCAGCATATGAAGTTTGACACAAATTTAAGAAAAGTGAGATCAAGGTCAAATGAAAGGTCAAGGTCAAAAAAAAAAATGTTTATGCAGTTGAAAGGTTACATCGGTATGTATTAGCATATGAAGTTTGATAAAAATATTATGAATGGTTTTAAAACTAAGCTAAACACTAATTAAAGAAAAGTGAGGTCAAGGTCAAAGGAAAGGTCAAAGTCAAAAAAGATTGATGCAGTTGAATAGCTCTCATCAGTATGTATCAGCATATAAAGTTTGACACTAATTTAAGAAAAGTGAGGTCAAGGTCAAAGGAAAGGTCAAGGTCAAAAGATGTTGATGCAGTTGAATAGCTCTCATCAGTATGTATCAGCATATGAAGTTTGATAACACTATCTTGAATGGTATCTTAAAAACTGAGCTAAAAAACTTATTTAAGAAAAGTGAGGTCAAGGTCAAAGGAAAGGTCAAGGTCAAAAGATGTTGATGCAGTTGAATAGCTCTCATCAGTATGTATCAGCATATGAAGTTTGATAACACTATCTTGAATGGTATCTTAAAAACTGAGCTAAAAAACTTATTTAAGAAAAGTGAGGTCAAGGTCAAAGGAAAGGTCAAGGTACAAAATGTTGACGCAGTTGAATAGCTCTCATCAGTATGTATCAGCATATGAAGTTTGATAACACTATCTTGAATGGTATCTTTAAAACTGAGCTAAACACTAATTTAAGAAAAGAGAGGTCAAGGTCAAAGGAAAGGTCAAGGTCAAAAAATGTTGATGCAGTTGCATAGCTCTCATCATTATCTATCATCATATGAAGTTTGATAAAAATATCTTGGATAGTTTCTTTGAAACTGAGCTTTTAACAGAGCTAAAGGCAAAGTGTGACGGAAGGACAGACGGAAGGATGGAAGGACAGAAGGATGGAAGGACGGAAGACGGACATGACAAACACTATATGCCCCGGCCATATTCATGGCGGTGCATAAAAAAAAATGAAAACTTTGGCCTTTGTTTGTTTGTTTAATGTCCCTTTTGAGAAATTTTCACTCATATCGAGATGCCACCATTGTCGGTGGAGGGCTGCAAATGTTAAACCTATACTCAGCAATCAGGGCCTTGCAATTGAGCAGTGAGGAATAATTTTTGTGCCAGCATGTACTGCTATGAGACCCCAATTTATACCGTCTCATCTGAAAGACTGGTCTCCATGTCCCACAGGAATTTGAACCTGTGACTTAAGGATCAACTCCTTACTGTGACTCTAGAGTAAAAGCTCTAATCACTGCATCATGCGGGCAACTTGAACAATTTTATTACATGATTATCAATTTGTGCATGTTCGGTGAAGATCTGCTAAACAGTTCCTGAAAAAAAATCTTCAAAGCAGATTTAACACCTTTTTTTTAAAAGAAAAATAAAATTGAAATCACTTGCATAATTGGTTCATGGATTTTTTCCTCTTGGTTGAAGGATGTTCTTCGGAAAATATGATTATTAATATTGGCTCAGAGGTTCTTAAAATATTATAATATTAAACTACTTTCCAAAATGCTGCACACTACAAAAATGGCCATAGCAATGAGCAGAAGAAACTACATGACATACCTTGCTCTATCTCCATTTGATCTGTCTGACGTCACCCTGTGACGAAGAAACCAGTTGTACAGACAAAAAATTGAAATGATTGAAATTCAAAAAAATAACCAGAAATATGTCCATAGGACATGAATGCCCCACCGAGTGTATTTTAGTAATGCAACATGAAAATTTGTATTAGTGTATGAAGTTTGATGACAAAATCTTGAATAGTTTCTTAAAAATTGAATTGAAATCTAAAAAATTGCACACAGATGATAAATTCTCACCAAATAATGTATGTGCATAAACCTACATAAAGATATCTTATATGATTTCTTTAAATCTAAGGAAAATGCAAATAAAAGAAAAGTGGGGTCAAGGTCACAGGAAAATGCAAGGTCAAAAGTTTTTGATGCAGTTGAATAGCTCTCAGCATATAAGTTTGGTAAAAATATCTTGAATACTAGTAGTTTCTTTAAAACTGAGCTAAATACTAATTTTAAAAAAATGAGGTCAACATCAAAGGAAAGATCAAGGTCCAAAAATATTGATGCAGTTGAAAAGCTTACTTCAGTATGTATCAGCATATGAAGTTTGATAACACTATCCTGAATGGTTTATTTAAAACTGAGTTAAACACTTATTTAAGAAAAGTGAGATCAAGGTCAAAGGAAAGGTCAAAGTAAAAAAAATGTTGAGGCAGTTAATTATAGCTCTCATCAGTATGTATCAGCATATGAAGTTTGATAAAAACATCTTGAATGGTTTATTTAAAACTGAGCTAAACACTAATTTAAGAAATGTGAGGTCAAGATCAAATAAAAGGTCAAGGTAAAAAAAAATTGATGCAGTTGAAAAGCTAACTTCAGTACATATCGGCATATGAAATTTGATTACACTATCTTAAATGGTTTCTTAAAACTGAGATAAACACTAATTAAAGAAAAGTGAGGTCAAGGTCAAAGGAAAGGCCAAGGTCAAAAACGTTGATGCAGTTGAATAGCTCTCATCAATATCTATCAGCATATGAAGTTTGATAAAAATATCTTGTATAGTTTCTTTGAAACTGAGCTTTGAACTGAGCTAAACACAAAGCACAATGGAAGGACAGAAGGAAGGAAAGACGGAAGGATGGAAGAACGGAAGATGGACATGACAAACTCTATATGCCCCGGCCATATTCATGGCGGGGCATAAAAATCTTCTTTGACTTTTAAGATGAACAGGAAATTTTCAAACTACTTCCCTTGTTTGAAAAATTCATTGCATTAAAGCTGAACATGACTCATGAATAGGCATATGTCATATTACTTTTACTATCTATGATATCAGTTCTGGGATGTACCCTTCACATTCTTACACCTAATTGCTTTATTACAAAAGGGGTGCAACAATTTAAACAATAATAAGCTTTCTTTGAATGTTAGCATCGGAATTAATGTTGCAGCTGTTGCAGAAAAAGTACATAACTCGATCGCATAAGCAAGTTTTAAAAGTACATTTTTTCTGCAATAGTTGGTTAAATTCCCATGCTAACAAACAAAGAAAGACATTTTATTAATCATATTTATATGTGTATTAAAAAAACATAAACAGTAAAATTTAGTATTGAAATGAACAGTATTCAGTCTTGAAAGTCCAATGAAAAGATACAAATATGGAGCAGAGCAAACACAGACCTCAAAATTTAGAGGTGGGATCAGGTGCCATTGAGGAGTGAGCATCCCCTGCCGACTGGGCACAACCCCTGTGTGCTCCTTGTCATGATCGAAAAAAAAACCCCCAGAAAAATCCGTAGACAGTTCAATGTATAAATAATGGCCTAACAATTAGTACAAAAAACGTCAGTCTGCATTTGACTCAATGATAGGTTGTATGTAAGTAAAATATTGTATTTTTAATATGTATGTCACTGTATGTTTCATTGATGGAAGAGCCGCTGCTAAAGAAATATACATGTTTACAGGTGGCTTGCTTATAGTAGCCTTTACTGAATGATAAATGACTTTTGTTTTCATAACAAGTAAAGGAGATAATATTCAGTAGATGTAAATATATCCTCAAGGATAATATACAAACTAAAATTGAGCTCTTGTAAAATCACTTGGGAATCTTGCATATGAATTTTGGATAATTTTTTGAGCAAATAAAGTTTCATGTGTTCTGAAATTGGACTTCGGATTTCTGTAGAAGAACGAATGCTAAGTTTCCATTAAAAGTATCTTCAAAACAATATATTCTATTTGTATAATAATTTTTATCGATATAAAAATATTTTAAAATTATTTTTATAAAGTTTTATCCACATAACATCCTATGTTCTATCTACACAAACTGAAATATGCAAATTAAAGCATGCATTTTCATACATAGCATATATGTTTTATCAACCTCCTTTCCCTTACAGTTCTTTCAATAATTCACGGTAGCTCAGTTGTTAGAGCGCTCGCTTCATGATCGGGAGGTTGTGAGTTCGAATCTTGGCCGCAACTGACCTAAGTCGATAAAAAATGGGTAGCAACTGTTCCTTCGCCATGCGCTCAGCACTTTGAAGTGAAAGTTGCGGGTCCTTCGGATGAGACCTTAAAAACCGAAGCCCCATGTCACGGCAGGCGTTGGCATGATAAAGTCCCTCACTGCTCAATGGCCCTAAGTGCTGAGTAAAGGTCAAAATTTGAAGCCCTTCACCTGTATATGGTGACGTCTCTATATGAGTGAAAAATTCTCGAATGGGACGTTAAACTGCATACAATCAATCAATATCAAATGTGCACATGCAACAGAGAAGGAAAGATTAACACTTGCTCTAATTTTATTGTTGTGCTTGAGTGAATCACGTGTATTTGTGGCAGCGAAGTTGTGTTGGTTATCTTATATTGCCTTTGTGTTTTCAATTATGTATTTTACATGCATGAAATATGGTGATAATGAACAGTATTCAAGCTCAAAGTCCAATTAAACAATACAGATCAGGAGCAGAACAAACATGAACCTACAAAAACATCAGAGGTGGGATCAAGTGCCACCCGGTCACATCCACTGTGTGCTCCCTGTCACAATCAGGGACCCCCCCCCCCCCCCCCCCCCCCCCCGAAAAATCCATAGACAATGCAGTGTGTAAATAATGGCCTAACAATTAGTATGAATAATGTCATTCAGCATTCGACTTAATGATAAGTTGTATTTGCTGACAATTCACTGTACTGACCATTAAACTTGCAAAATGATGACTTCAAACGAGGCTATTGATATCCTTGTTTCATCAACTTGTTTGTAAATAGCTTGCCTCATTTTATAAATTGTTCTCAGTACAGCATGCTCTAGGGTATCGAATCAACTAAGAGACATAAACCCCATAAGCAGGTAATAAGGGTATATTGCTAAATAAGTAAGGTAAGTTGACAATAGAAAAGTTGAAGTCATCACATTTATCATAAAGCTTTGTTGTTAGGTTATCATTAACGTCTTTTTCTAATAAAATATCTAAATATGAAACAGATCTGTCGGACTCTGTGGTATCTTTTATTTCAAGCTCACTGGGATATATCAGTCGACATGTGAATGAAAGTAACTATTGCTAATAGATAATACATCATCAATATATCGAAATGTTGAGTGGAAGTGTTTTCTTCCTCTCAGGAAGAAGTTTTTGAATAAATTCTGCTTTATATGAATACAGAAATAGGTCTGCTAATAATAAGGCACAATTATTACGCATGGGAATTCCAACAGATTGTTGGAAGACCTAATCTCAAAGTGTGTTAGCTGTAACTGTGTTTTACTGTTTATGTAAACATATGTTGAGGGTCTGTTGAATAAAGCATAACCTGTTAAAGAAAGTATTGCTTTATTCAATGGATGATAACTACCACATGAACATATAATATGATTAACATTTTAACATTTTATAGAAAAATTGCAAGAGAAGCATTTTGAAAAAAACCATTTCTTGTAACAGCAGCAGCACTGCTAAAATGTTGCCATTCATAAATAAAATACCAGAGGACTTGTCTTGTGAAAATAATTTAGAGATGTACCAGTAATTCTTGTACTGTAGGCTACAATTGCTGCAAGTTTTTCAATGCAGGCAAGAAATGCAAGAGGAGTAGCTTTTTGAAGGAAAAAAAAACCCCATAAGAATATTCTTTTAGCAGTATCAGCAACACTGTTCATTGAGATTTTAAAGCACATTATATGTTTGTATATGTAAATTATATATCACTTTTGTAAAGATAAATGTCCATTATCTGTAATGAAAAGACCTGCAAGTTCCTGTTTTATCAGAGTGTAAATTCAAGATGTACATGTAACTATAAACATCTGAATTAAAGCCCTATTCTTCCAAATTGGACTTGAGCCATAAAATAAAACTTTTTACCTCTTAATGTATATCTGCTATATATATATATATATATATATATATATATATATATATATATATATATATATATATATATATATATATATATATATATATATATATATATATATATATATATATCAAACAAAATGAATCAAAAATTTCGGCCCTTTAAAAAAAGATTCAGAAAATTTCATATAATTTTCTAAACAATTAATGGATGGAAATCTGACAGCAACATTTGATCTTAGTATCTAAGGTGACTTAATAAAAACAATTTTATCCAAAATAAAAGTATTCTTTTTGAAAATATTTGGCATAATTATCTAAAGTCAAAACAAAGGAATAAGATTTGAATAATTTAGAATCTATGCTATGTTAGAAAGCTTTTATACAAGTGTAAACTTATCTGGTCTAGCAGTTTGAAAAGAAAATTAAAAAAAAATTTCCTACACATCCCTGCATTAAATTTCACCACAGAGAGGATCTTAAAAGATTTTTGAAGATTTTTTCCTATATATATTCTTATATAGAACTTCAAAAATGTTCTTATATTGTTGGCCCCAACCTAACTCTGTGAACAAAATTGAACAATTAACAATCTTTATCAAGAAAATTTCAATTAAGTTCAATTGTAATGATAAAGAATAAAGGTGGGACCAAGTCCGTCATATACTAGTTTTTTTGTAGTGTACCTTATTTTCTTTACTCAAGTCCTCCTACCAAACTGTAAAATTTTAGTCACAAGAGACCAGAATTCAATCCTGGTGGAGCTAAGTGGTCAAAGCTGTATATGCATATACATGTACATATAAACTAAACAGAATGAATATTGAAATGGATAAATATATAGGTTAATAAGGTTAAGTGTTCAAATCAAAGCAAAACTTATAAGCAAATTCTCTACACATTGTACATGTTCAAATCAAAGCAAAGCTAAGCAAATTCTCTACGCATTGTCCATGTTCAAGTCAAAGCAAAACTAAGCAAATTCTACATATTAATATTATTTTACATGTATCAAAACACTATCAATGATTAAAAAATGTAATCTCAGAGCTAGGTTCACTTTATGCATGAAATGGCCCTGTCCTTATATTAATTAATTGACTATCATCCTCAGTCATATTTCATATATAAAAATAAAGTACAAACTTAGTGCTTTCCTATAGCAAAATTTCTTTGAGAGAATCCAGATATTGGAAAACAGGCTGTGTGAAAATGCAATGTTCTTGAATTTTGCAGAAAACAGGTGTTTAAGACTAACTTCAGCAAAGAATTAAAATATGAGCACAACCCTCGATCTATCCAAAAATTAAAACATAATCTTCAGAAACAGATCTTTCATGACATAATTGCATATTTTGGATCAGAGGTTGTGCTCTATATGAAATATTGAAAAAAATTTTGGCCATTTTTAAAAGGAATTTACAGGATATTGTGAAAACGACCTATTTCATGATGTCATAATGCATTGACTAGAGAGAAAATTACATCATGTTAAGTAGATACATGGTCACCAAGGGTTCAAGTGATGAATACTGCATTGTCAACCAAAACTGAGCAGTTTCGATTTTTCTTACCATTCACTTACTTTTTATCAGCAGGTTTGACACTGCATTTTCTAAAGCAATTACTCAAACTACATCTGCATGAAAAATTTGGAAATACATCGCTATTGAACTTTAAATTCTTTGTTTCAAAAAAGTAATGGAAAACAGTGTTGCTGAAGGCTGTATTCTCATAATTTGCAAAAGCTTAAAGCTATGTAAAAGGCATCTACTTTTATCAATATTTCCATTTTTTCTCACTGTAATTTGCGAAAAAAAAAAAAAAAAAAGAAAAAAGAAAAAAAAAAGAATACAATTTGAAATGTTATTTTTAAAGTATTTAAACCTTTATCAATCAATCAATCATTCAATCAATCAATCAATTTTGTTGATCTAAATAAAAAAGGCAAGCATTTGATCTAGATATTAAGAACATAAGAACACTGCATCTAATAATTAGAACAATTAAGACTTATAGTTAAATTTTTAATTTAAAGGGAAAATCTTACCCATCATCTTCATTCCCTAAACAAAAAACAAGAAAAATACAAAATTAGTTCTTTAGTAAGCAAAAACCAATTCTAAATGCAATAATTAATTAGTTCATTGTATCCATAATACTGAAAGTCTCAAGCAGCATGCAGTTTCATTTATACTGTATGTGCACTAGCTAATATCAGAGAAATTTATAGTTTGGTGCTTTTGGTTCCTGCTAGGAACAATCCAACCAAATAATAAATGCATTCAAATATAAAAACAAGATGTGTTTGTGAAACACTATGCACCCGGCGGCAACAAAGTTCGAAAAAACTATTTTTAGCATATAGGTCACAGTCAAGGTCAGAAGGTCATTGACCTTGGTGTCATTTGAAAGAAGTTAATTAGTGGAGTATGCATACCAAATATGAAGTCTCTATCTCCTATGGTTCAAAAGTTATAGCGAAGGTTTGAAAAAGCTATTTTTAGCATATAGGTCACAGTCAAGGTCACAAGGTCATTGACCTTGGTGTCATTTGAAAGAGCTCAATTAGTGGAGTAAGCATTTCAAATATGAAGTCTCTATCTCTCATGGCTCAAAAGTTATGGCGAAGGTTAAAGTTGACAACAGACAGACAAACAGACAGACAGGACAAAAACAATATGCGCCCCCGATCTATCGATCCGGGCGCATAAAAAGGATTTCTGCTCATCAGAAGTATTCAAAGAATCTGCAAGACACATGCATTATAATCAAAATCTAACATATTATATATGATACAATAATTGCTGTCTTTCAGGTAAATATGATGATTATAGCTACTAGAGTAGTACAATATTCACCAAACCCAAAGGGCAACACAAGTGTTGCTATTGTAATATGGTATTGAAATCCCTCCTTACCAAGAAAAAAAAAAGAAAGGACAGTAATTTTTGATTATATGATTCAATGTACACACTTGTGTAAGCAAACATTGTCATCTCTCTTGGTTGTTTAATTGTAATGGAGTCTTTAAGCTGAAGTTTTGAGAGATGCAGGTTTCCTTGGTAGCATTAAATAAACATAACCCGAGAACAATATCAATTTGGGTTCCAGGTCTATTTTTGGTCCAATTCAAGTGAATATAACTTTTTATGATTTTGAGAATGTTGGATTGTAGCCATTAAGATCGAGGGCTTCTGAGGTATCACTCAATCATATAATAAAGCATTGTATTTCCCTATCTGAAAAAATGTCTTAAAATAATAAATAATTTAAAATTACAAATTCTAAAATGATCGAGTAAAATGATGTTTTTCATGCAAAATTCACATAGGAATAAAGCTATTCATTTAATAATTTTAACATTTGATACTTCATGCAGACAACTGTTAGTTATTAATTATAGAAAGTACTTTTTAATAAAGAATTGAATTAATCTAATATCTGCATTACTCAGTATTATAGTGTCAGCATTTCCTTTTAAGCAGATGTTTATGGTGCAACCTGTCCATCTTGTTCCCATTATACATACAAAAAAAATTAAAGCCCTCTTTTTATCTAATACATGCATTTTTTTTTTGTTTTATAAAAAATAAAATACAACATATAGCTTCAACATTTACAGAACAGTTTTCATTTTCAACAAACCACAAGGTCCTGAGGAAGCAATAAATCAACATCTGACATATGTTTTATCTGTTGTTGATAATGTCCAACTGTGTCAGTATGTGAAAGAAAAAATACCAATGCTTTGTCAATCAGACTAATACCTGTGCAATGGAATAGATGACTGTTGCAGATGATGCTGATATTAACTGAATAGTGCAAAATACGCTGGTTTAATAAAAGTTTGCCACAGCACAATGAACAGATGCCTGATGGTCTGACATAGGACAAGCTGACAAACTGTGCTCAGAATACCTCAGCTCAGTTTAGCTGAACACTTAGATTAATATTTAAACACCTAATACTTTTGTTGTTGATGCTTTTTGTCAAGGTTGGTAAAATTTGATAATTTGATAGTCAGAGATATTTATCATTGCATGCACTTATTAGGTTATTAAGTATACTAATAAAGTAAAGAAATTTAGTTATTCAATTTGAATCAGAATTATCAGTTTTGGTAAAACCATTACAAGCAAGTTTCTTAATTTTATCGAAGAATTACCTTATAAACATAATAAACCATGCATAGATTTTGTGAGATTAGAGATTGATGAATGTTTGCAGAGAAGCAATTCCAATATCTCACCTGCATATTGAGTTTATAGGTCTCACATTTGATTTGATACACAAGAGATTCTTCTTCTTATGAACAGTTTTTAAATGAAGCAAGCTACTAACAAACAAGTTGATGATATAAGGGGTATCTACAATGTTGTTTAAAGTCAACAATGGTTGATACATTCATGTTCTTTGGAAATACAATCTTTCATTACACTTAAAATTTTCTGACAACTTTAATAAATAGGCCAATATTATTTTCATAATGAATTGTCAGTTTATCCTATCATGATCAAGAGCACATGGCAGGTGTGTTCAGTGGACAGGGGATCTTCACTCCCCCATGGATCCAGCACCTCTGATGTTTTAGATCTCCATGTCTGCTCTGCTAACAATTTGTATACATGTATTTCAATGCATGGACTTTGAGCTTGATCACTGTTTGTTTACTTCATATTTCATTGTGTTGAATGCTTAGTGTTCTAACATGAACATGAAAAAGATAATAAGAATACTGACTTCACATGTTACGATCTATTGACAATAGTTACACATTATGGCCCCACCCTACCCCTGGGGGTCATGATTTCAACAAATTTGAATCTACACTACCTGAGGATGCTTCCATATAAATATGACCAATCATGGCTTTGCTGTTCTGAAGAGGAATATTTTTAAAGATTTTTCTTATGTATTCCTATGTAAAAATTTGATCACCCATTGTGGCCCCACCCTACCCCCCAGGGGTCATGATTTGAAGAAAATTGAATCTATACTACCTCACAATGATTCCAAATAAGTTTCATGTTTTCAAGCACAGCGGTTCTTGAGAAGAAGATCTTTAATTTTTCACGAAATTATAATTATCTCCCCTTGGAAGAAGGCGTGGCCATTCATTTGAATAAACTTGAATCCCCTTTACCCAAGAATACTTTGTGGCAAGTTTGGATAGTTTTTTTTTTAAAATTCCATCCTTATTTTATAATAAACCTATAAATGTAGAAAATTTCATGCAATAAATTAACAACTTCAATTAATACATGTCCTCATTATACTACGGAAACATAAATTTACTTATAAATTTACTAATTAAAAAACATGCATCGTGAAAAATTGCAATAAACTTTCATGATTTCCACCATATCATTTTACAGATTCTTATAAAATTTTATCTAATTCAATGCCAGTTGCCGTGTGGTGCAGTGGTTAGCGTTTGCTCTAGAGTCACGAACATGAAGGAGTTAATCCTTACATGGCAGGTTCAAATCCCACTGTGGGACGTGGAGACAGTTAAACCGAGGTCCCGTGTCATAGTAAGTGCTGGTCAGAAAAAGACCCCTCACTACTCAATGGTCTGGAGTGCTGAATATAGATCTAAATGACAAGGTATGGTAACGGCTGAATCTGGCCCCTTATTTGATGTAAAAATCAGAACACAGTTAAAATTGTGAGAGTTTGTAGTTAGGAACTTAAAATGATGCTTGTTTTAAAACCAGCATTAATTTTGATTCAAAGCTTACATGGAGGCCACAAGAGGGTGAAATAATAAGACATTTTCCCGAATTTCCTCAATTCTAGTGGAATTTTGTGAAATTTGAGATACTTTTCACTTCGGGAAGCATAGAGCACAAGCTTGCCTATCTGAAATTTTTATACATAAGATACATCTGATACTAGTGTATGAAATACATAAATTTGGTAGATAGGCAAGCTTGTGCTCTATTTTTTTCTGAAACAAAATGTGCTGTAAAATCGCTGAAAATTTGCATAAAAATGAGAAAATTTGGAAATTAACATATTTTCTGACCTTCCTGTGACCTCTGTGTATCCAATAGCTTAGAACCAATACTTATTTTGTGGCAGGGGTGACAACAGGTTTTTATTGATAATCTGTTGCATCATTCTAAAAGACACCCCAAACCAGGGGCCAAAAAGGGGTCTTAACCTATCTTGTTCTTTGCAGCCCTTCAACGGCAATAGTGATGTCTCAATATGAGTGAAAAATTCTCGAGAGGGATATTAAACAAACAAAATCATTCATGCCACTGTCTATCAGTACTTACAGTACTTTGATTTAGATTGGTTGCAGTTTGTTACCTTCATCTTTTCATAAACACTCAGAAAGTAGAGGGACATGTTTCTGAAAATGCTAAAATTAGATAGAAATAAGTTGTGTTCCATCTCTTATCTTGAAAACATTTTTCAACCTGCTTTGATTGGTCTCAGAATGTAATGAACACAACCCAGGGTAAATTCTTGTACACCCTTCATTGGACCTGGATGACAAATTACAATACTAGTTATCCAGACAATTTGTTTCACATTAACACTATTACATATCCTCTAAACAAGGGGATATTTCATTTATGCTTACTACATATTGGTGTTAAAAACCCTTATTATTCTTCAAAATGTTATAAAAATACAAGAGGCCCAAGGACCTTGAATCGCTCTTCTGATAAACTTATCACTTCTATTTGAAGCCTCTAAGTATCCTGTATAATTAGATAAAGCCTTGAAATTCCAAAGGTAGGTCATCATGACCTACATTTTAGATGAAACACTCTGAGAACCCAATATGATTCTAAGCCAATTTGTACCTGAGAGTAGGTCATGGTGACCTACTTGTCACTTGTCATTCTCTGAGGACCCATGGTGCATCAACTAAGTTTGATGATTCTAAGCCAATTAATACCCAAAATATTTTTAAAATTATAACCATAAAATTTCAAAAGTAAGTCATGGTGACCTACTTTTCAGTTGTCATACTCCAAGGACCCAAGTTGCATCAACTGACAAAGTTTGATGATTCTAAGCCAATTAGTACCTGAAATATTTAATTATACTCATATAAATTGAAAAGTAGGTCAAGGTGACCTACTTTTCAGTCCAACTACTCCGAGGACAAAAGATGCATCAACTGACAAAGTTTGATGATTCTAAGCCAAATAGTACCTGAAATATTTAATTAAAGCCATAAATTTTCAAAAGTAGGTCACAGTGACCTACTTTTCAGTCGACCTTCTCCGAAGACCCAAGTTGCATCAACTGACAAAGTTTGATGATTCTAAGCCAATTAGTACCTGAAATATTTAATTATACTCATATAAATTGAAAAGTAGGTCAAGGTGACCTACTTTTCAGTCCAACTACTCCGAGGACAAAAGATGCATCAACTGACAAAGTTTGATGATTCTAAGCCAAATAGTACCTGAAATATTTAATTAAAGCCATAAATTTTCAAAAGTAGGTCACAGTGACCTACTTTTCAGTCGACCTTCTCCGAAGACCCAAGATCCATCAACTGATAAAGTTTGATGATTCCAAGCCAGCCAGTACCTGAAATATTTAATTATACTCATATAAATTGAAAAGTAGGTCAAGGTGACCTACTTTTCAGTCCAACTACTCCGAGGACCAAAGATGCATCAACTGACAAATTTTGATGATTCTAGCCAAATAGTACCTGAAATATTTAATTAAAGCCATAAATTTTGAAAAGTAGGTCACAGTGACCTACTTTTCAGTCGACCTTCTCTGAAGACCCAAGATGCATCAACTGACAAAGTTTGATTATTCTAAGCCAATTAGTACCCAAAATATTTAATTAAAGTCATATAAATTGAAAAGTAGGTCAAGGTGACCTACTTTGTGGTTGACGTTTTTCGAGGACCCAAGATGTATCAACTTACAAAGTTTGACGATCATAGGCCTTAAAATGTCCAAATTAAAATCGAATACCTGCAAAGTTCAAAAAGTAGGTCACTGTGACCTACTTTTTAATAAATACATTTTATGGCCCCAAGATGCATCATCTTACAAGATTTAATGATTCTAAATCTCTCAGTATTCAAATTAATGACCTTAATTGTTTTGAAAAACATTAGCCATAAAATTCAAAAAGTAGGTCAAGGTGACCTACTTTTTAGTTGACGTACTCCGAGGACCCAAGATACATCAACTGACAAAGTTTGATGATCATAGGCCTTAAATTGTTCAAAATATGCCTCTAAATCATTTTGAAAAAGAATGGCCGCAATATTTAAAAAGTAGGTCATTGTGACCTACTTTTTAGTCAATATGATATGAGGTCCTTAGATGCATCATCTGACAAGACTTGATGATTCTAGTCCTTATAGTAAACAAAATATCAACATTTTAATAAAATGTAATTTTTGGTCAACTTTGAAGTGACCTTGAGACCACACCCTTTGCCCCAGGGTGATGCCTTGAACAATTTTCAATCTTAGACTACAACATATACTCGTCCTTTTGTGTAAGTTTGGTGATAATTTGCCCAGTGGTTCTTGAGAAGAAGATTTTTTAGCAACCAGTACTTTTGTTTCTATTTTCCTAATTATCTCCCCTTGTTTAAGGGTCACAACCTTAGTTTTAGTAAAAATGGGAGCCCTTGGGCCAAGGATACCCTGTGACAAATTTGACAATGATTGGCCAAGGGGTTCTTGAGTTATGGCCCATATTCTAAAAAGTTTACGCACACTGCACACCGCACAAATGGCCATAGCATTAGCTCTTTGAGCCTTTGGCTCAGAAGAGCTATTAAAGGTTTGGGAGCAGGATGCACCAACTGCACACTAATGGTTTTCATATGTGCTCATTTGTAAAAGATGACAAAAATATCACTTTCAATGAATTACTTTATTGACATAGAAAGCAAAACAAAACATTAAAATCTAACATGACGGATATGATCGACCCTTTTTCCAAAAAAAGAATAAAAATGACATCCTGGTTTCTTCTTTTGTTTAAAACAAAATAACAATTCTTAGTACATGACATTGAATATCCAACACTATAAGCATGTTCTAAAATTTCTGCATTTAACCCCGACATAGTATATAAATCTCTGATGAGAGTATAGCTCTACTGGTTGATTACTTTTTTTTAATTTAACATGTACAGAACAATGTTTTGATATTTTCAAAACTTGTCCAAGTTTACCAAAAGTGTAGTCAAATAAGTTTGAATTTTAAATAAGGAACTAATTACTATACTACCCCATCAAAATAAAAAGTCAAAAACCTGAAAGCCTTCAACTGTGTCAAACATGAAGACAATTTCATAAGTTCTTTTGAATTATTAATTAAAAATTGTAACAAAATATCATGATTACAGATAGTTTTTGATAGATGTGAATTTCGCTAGAGTTATTTCCTGTTGGCCACCATTTTGAGGGTCAATTTGCTCAGATTTTTGTTATTGGAGTCATCATTTGAAGAAAACCTTGAATTTACACTTTATTGAAATGACTAATCATGCCTTTGCCATTTTTGAGAAGAAAATTTAAAAGATTTTTTCCTACAAATTCCTGTAGAAAATTTTGATCACCTATTGTGGTTACGTACCCCCGGGCATCATGAGTTAAATCTACACTACCTGGCAATGCTTCTACATGTATATCGATATGACTATTCATGCCTTTTCTGTTCTTGAGAACAGATTGGTAAAAATTTTTCCAATACATGTACATGTGTATACATGTATTCCTATGTTAAACTTTGATTCCCCATTGTGGACCCACTTTAACAATCATCATGATTTAAATAAACTTGAAACTAGAGTATGTAATGAAGCTTTCATATAAGTTTCAACTCTCCTGGCCTATATGAGGTTCTTGAAAAGAACAATTTTAAAGATCTTCTCCTATATATTTGATCAACTATTATGGCTCCACCTTACCTCTGGGGTCATAATTTAAACAAACTAATATCTACCGGTATGTTATTTATTGAAGCTTACACAAAATTTTCAACTATTCTGACCAAGTGGTTCTTTAGAAGATTTTTAAAGATCTTTATATTCGTATGCAAAACTTTGATGGTTAACTGTACCCCCATCCTATTCCCAGGGGTAATGATTTGAACAAACTTGAATTTACCCTACTTGAGAATGCTTCCACGTTCCATATTTTCAGGCTCAGATGGTTTGCAAAGATCTTAAAAAGACGGCATTAAATTTTCATTATTCTTAATGATCACCCCTTGAAAGAGGGCACGACTCTTCATTTGAACAAACTTAAATCCCTTCACCAAAGGATGCTTTGTGGCATATGTGTGGTTGAAATTGGCCAAGTGGTTCTTGAGAAAAGTCGAAAATGTGAAAAGTTTACAGACAGACGGACAAACAGATGAATGACAGACTAAATGCGATGAGAAAAGTTAATATGAGCTTTCGGCTCACATGAGCTAAAAATCAACATCAAAATGATAGCCAAAGGAAATAACTAAGTAGGAAAATACTTTAATTTTATGAAAACACCTTTGAAAGTAAGCAATATCATGGATGTCTGTTGTTAAGTTGTTAAAAGAATTGACTCATAACCAGTTAGTCAGTTAAAGAAACTTTAAAGGTTTTAATTTAAATTAATATTTTTCTAATAATCAACATCTACACAAATAGATATTCCATTATCAACACCTAAACATTGCTTTTTTTTAGTATGTTTAGCTTATACATGTATTATTTTCAGTGATAGCACCTTTAGCTGATGTGTTTCTTAATGGTGTTTGAAATCCATTCATAAAAAATATCAAGATTCAAAGCCCAACTAATTTCTTTTGAAAAATACAGTATTGGTATATTGTAAAAGAATTAATTTTAGAAATATAACTGATGCAATTTTATTTTCAAATTATAATTCATTTTCATGAAATTGATGTGTACTTTTGTCTTTTGCAGATGCATCTATTGTCAACAGACACTTTAAGTTTAGTTGTGTAAACCTCCGTCAGATGATCACTAGATAAATGGCTTTGCTCGACACTAAAAATATAGTCTGATGAAGTTTGCTTGCATATATGTTAACTTAAGAATCAAATTTTAACTTATCTATCTAACAATGGCTACACTAAAATCTACATACAAAATAATGTATCTTATTGAGTCTACCTGTGTACCAAATTAACTGAAATTGGCCTATACTAAACTTTAGGAAGTGTAGTATTTTCAAAACAATTCTACTTTTACCATATATGGCAAATCAACTGAATATAATCTTAATTTTCTATTCTGGTGCAGTTTTAATGTGTACCTTCATTTTCATTTTAATCTGATCAATATAAGTAGAAGGAGCATTAATATGAAAAAATTAAAGAATATTTTATTTTGGTGAAATGGCAACAACTGTTCAATTAAAAAAAATCTACAATACTGTTTTTTGGTGCAGGTTAGTTTACTTTTGTAGTCAGTGTTATTTAATTATATATATACTAATTGGTGTAATCTTACATTTCTATCAAGTTTTATCAAAGTTAGGAAAAATGGTTACTGTAGTGGAAATAGCATTTTGAAAGAATTTAATTCATTAATTTAATTTTTTTTTTTAGCTATTAGGGCAACTCTTCTTCAAAAACAAAAACCAACAAACAGAATTATTTATCTATAATTGGTGTACTGGATTTAAATTCATGCACATTCTAAGGAATTTTTTTTTTTACAGATGAACAGACAGAAATTTTACAATTGCATTTGCTCTTCCAGACCAGTAGAGCTAAAAATCCTTGTATATTTTTTTTTTCATTAATTAATAGATGTCCTTAATAATTAATGCTCTGGATAAATGTTCCGATTAAACATCATTAGATGAAAAGATTAACACTGAGTAAAACAAACTGAGCTAATTAAGAATAAAAAATACAACACAACAATTTATAACATAAATATTAATATACCTTCTCTAGCTAGGACAGGTACAACTGAAGCTTAATAATTGTCATACTAAAAAAAAGTTTTGCAAATGCATGACCATGAAGACCTGCAATCAATACACAGTAAAAACTGCCTAATCCAACACCTGTGCAGAAGTCCACCCATATTTACCATTTTATTTTTGTTCTTTACATTGTTCAATTCCACACCCTGTCTATTCTGATCCAAAATTTAATTGTCTCTGAGTGCATGTTGGATTAGACAGGTTTCACTGTTCACAAAGTTTGATCATGACAGATATACATAAATAAATACACATTACATCTTCAGTTAATCAGTCTGACAATCTTTAATTAGTACACAGAGCAATCAACAATTAATACAACATTATGGCAGAACATATTTGTGATTCTTATACAATGTGGCAACAATATTTCTATAACTTTGTGACAACTTTGATACAAATCAATTATATTTATCCATTAAAACTTTCTCAAAATTACCATAAGGTAGTAAGTGGCTGAGTGATTTATAAATTTTTTCTAGCTGCATTTAAATGGAATTGTAAACAATATGCACATAAAATTCAAAGAATGATCACTGCATCTTTACATCCATCATATTGAAAAGTTGCAAATACTTTTGCAATGATTTTGAGACAGGGTATATGTCTTTCTTTTTGATATTTGAGAGATGAACATTGAGATTTTCTCCCTGTGCAGTTTTGAGATTTTTCTTTCTGTAAGTTAGGTTTTCAATGGATTTTGCATTTTGTTCTTATATTTAAATTGAGCCTGGAAATGATTGTAACAATGAAATGATTGCAAGGTGGCATGCAAAAATTAACATGGCCATCAATTGCACAAACACAAAAAAACTCCACTAATATGCCAATTTTCATTTTCTTGAATCTTCCAATAATACATCATGAAAAGATATTTCTCTTGTAATGATTCTTTAACATTATTACACCTTAACATAAATATATTTACATATATACATAAAGAATTACAGTTACAGAGCACAATATTTATCTTTGCTTACTACACTGGACATTATAAGCATACATTATATTCTTCATGTATAAAACCTCTGAATAAGTTGTCATTTGTTTCATCACAAAAAGCTTAATCCACAATACAGAAGTATTATCCCTCACTTCAAAAAAAATATTTTCACAGCTCAAGGTATGTAATTAAAAAAAATACTTGTTTATCTTCTGTATTGAAATCATTAAAAAAAATCATAAAAAATATGGATGCTATAAATGATGCTTTGAATCGTATAAAAAGCATTAGTTGACAATTTTAGTAAAAATGCAGCATATGACTGAATAAAGTAACCTTTCTTAAAATCCTCAGCAATATTGCTTTTTATATTTGACATTATTTTATAGTGAAAATATCGATCTTGGCATTTTTTTTTGCCCATAACTGCATTTAATATAAATTCATTGGGTTTGAAAATCGGTCAAAATCAACTGTTATAATTACCGAAACTGGGAAATAAAAACTTGATAGAAATGTAGACTACACCAATTAGGATATAATTATAATTATTGAAACTGGGAAAGTTCAAAGAAATATATTATTAATTCCTGTGATAAACCAACGCAATTGGCTGAAGAAAAGTTTAAGGAAAGTTACTTAAATTGTTAAGTTTTACAACTGGAAGTATACTAGTGAAGGCCATAAAGACGTACATACATACAGCATATTAGGAAATATTCAGAGACATGCAAATATATAACATGCAATATATATAATGTGTATCATACAATTACATGCATTTTTCAAAGGTCTTCTTGAATACATACATAAGTTTTGTAGACAGATGGTTGATTGTTGTTTTACATCCCTTAAGTGAGAATTTTTTTCACTATATGCCTTTGGAGACCTATATTCAGCGCTTAAAACCACTGGATTTTTTATTGTGCCAATTAATGCCTATGCTGACTTGGGACCAAAACTTTTTAAGATCATATCTTGAAGACTTGTGACTTTCACTTATAAATTGCCAGGTGCTTGGCCAAGGAACAGTCACTACCTATGTTAAATATATATACCTTAGGTTTGATGTGGCACCAGGAATTAGAATCTAACACAGATCTCCTGATCATCAAGCCATTGCTTTACCAACAGGCTACCATGGTTAAGACCAGTTCATTGATTGTATGTTGTTTGACGTCCCATTTGAGAATTTTTCACTCATATACCGATGTCACCATATACCAGTGAAGGGCTTCAAATTTAGACCTTTACTCGGCTCTCAGGGCCATTAAGCACTTGGCGTATACATAACCAAGCTAGATGGAAGAATAAACCTTAAAGTTACATATGCTTGAAAAAAATGTATTATATAGGGATTGCATTTTATGCCGTAATACCTCAACAACTGTACCTTTAATAGGTGAATAAAATTATAAAAACTGTTTAATTTTTGAATTCTAATCTTAAATATTAAAAAATTGTTTAAATGTCAGGAAACACCATAAGCTTCACTAAATTACTACATTGTAGAATTTTAAATGGTGCATTGTGGGCTGTACAGATCAAGCCTCCACTGAATTCAATAAATGATTAAAAATTATTAAAATTAAGCTACAAAATATACATTTATATTCAAGAAGCAATGTTCTAGCTAAGATTTTAAGGATGCATGAATAAATAATAACATGACTGCAGACAAATTTTATATGCTTTCACTGACTCAATGGTTAGAAATTTAAGAAAATAAACTATGCAATTTTTATCAGAAACAAAGGTTATGAAAACATGAGCTTCCTATTTCAAAAAAAAAAAAAGAAAAAAAAAAATAGAATTTTTATATATGAATCAAAAAGAAACAAATCTGTTTTCATTGCATTTGAAATTTGTTGTGTTTGCAACATGAACTTAGGCCAAAAAAGTATACTTATATTTACTTCTTTCTATTTGATATTTCTCTATATTTGCAAGTGAATGAAAATTTCGCCAGGGGAAAGGTCAAATGCTTGATACGCAAGCCATTTTTCTATGCTGTCATTGTCTGACATCAGTGGTGGGGGGAACAAATGCATGGAATAAACATTGAATGCTCCATGTATTTCAATTCTTTGATCTATATTAACAACTTTATTTTACATATAAATGTAAATATAAAGAATCACTGTCTAGTTTGTTGGGTATGCCAGGCATTAACTGCAGTTGGACATTTGGGTAACTTATTCTTAACTGGCATACTCAACAAACTTGACAGTGCTTAATCCTGTGTCAAGGATTTTGTTCATTCACAGAAAATACAGCCAGAGATTGTTACGACTTTCTTGAAAACATTCACATTTAGCAAATCAACAAGCCTCCCTAAATTCTAGCTACATGTATCTTTTTTTCCATTCGAAAATTTGCGAGACTATAACTGGATGGTAGGGTTGGAAGGCTTTGGTAACTTGTTGATTAAAGATGTTTAAATGATTGATAACAATACTGGAAAATATGTTAAAAAAATGACTCTAATTTAATTCAAAAGTTTACCATGCATTTCTTTTTCCATTCAGTGTAAAATTACAGTCAGACACTAAAAAAATACTGTTGAGAAACCTTTAAAACTCAGATATTTTTTGGCCTAAGTTCAACTCAAACATGAATTCCAGCAGGAACCCAACTCATGGATATTCCTGACATTTAATGTGAACAAAACCTAATTTCCACAAGTCCAGTTTAGAGCATATCTTGATACCAAAATTTTTAAAAAGATAGTAGGCAACCTTTAAATTAATAAGCAGTGTTTTTCACTCCTGTTTGAAAAGAAGCCCTTTTCATCCATTTAGGGGAGAACTACATTAAATTCTAAGAACAATTGATAAAATGTTGATTTGGGGAAAAAACCCAAATTTCCTAGGGAAAATTGCTCCTGTGTGACTGTGTGTTAATCATCATTCATGAAAAACACCAGTGAAAAGTGTATATTAAGAAATCTTATTTCAAGTACTAACTGCTATTAAGGTGTCTGGCATTCTTTTTGACAATAAATATCTAAACTATTGACCTTAAATACTATTTTTGTTCATCATAACTTTGCCAAACCTTTTTATTTCACAAACACTTCTAAGAATGCAGGTTAACATTCTGGATGTCCATTTCTCATGCAGTTTATTTTCAATACAGTTGTCCTGATTGGTGAATTCATCTTCGACAAAGGATATAAGACCCTGCATTCTGTAAAGTCCCTATAACCAATTTCACACCTTTGAATTAATGGGGCAAGTAATTCTACTGCAACGTATGTTAAAAAATTGTCGGAAATATCTGAAGTATTACAGGCATATTCATGTTTTTGATATTTGACATGCCAAGAAAACGTCAGAACCTGCATCATAATGAAAAGTGGAAATCCACTACCCCAGACTGAACCCAATTTTAGATACTTGCACATACAAATTGAATCAAATCACAAACTCAAATCGTATCAAAAGCACAATGTTTCTACTTCTTATTAATATCACTTATAAGAAAATATGACTACACATTTGGATAGTCTCATGAGATTTCAAAATATATGAAATCAGAACAAACCTCCGCAGTTAGATAAATTGTTTTCAACTTAAACTAAATAATCAAAGAAAAATAAAAGTGCTATTGGTAAGTGTACTAGAAGCATTGAACTGTTGATAAGATGTAAGTTAGACATTTAATTCAGTTTGCATGTATTGAAAATTGACCCATTTAAAAAAACTGAGTCCAGTTGGAAGTGGCAAATTTCCATTTTTGTAATGGTTTTATTGGCACATCCAATATCAAATTCATAAGAAATGCCTGGAACATGTCAGATTTTTTTTTTTTTTTTTTTTTTTTTTTTTTTTTTACAAGTTCAGTTCAAATACAGCCAAAAAAATTATTCTTTAAAAAATTCACATTTTGAACAAGTAAATACATATTAACCACAATTTGTTTAATCTAGCTGGCTTGGATATCACATTATATTACATGCTGCTGATACTGCTGGTGATTCTTGATTGTTCAAACTCATATCTTGAGCTGTGAAACCCCAGTCTCATTTTTTTCTCTGTTCACACAAAGAGTTTTATTCATATTAAGCAATTACTGTTTAATTTGAAACAAAGGATTTAATGCAATTAAGTTTAAATCAAATACTTCACAACAGTGAAAACAAATGTTCTCGTATGTGTTATTGCAGAATTAAATTTTATGCAATATTTCAGTGATCAGAAATTTACAATTGTAGCCCTTTCATGAGGTCAATTCATAGATATATTGACTTCACAGAAAAGCATCATATTGATCGAATTAGCACAAAGTGAGAGCTAGGTCAATGTGCTTTTCTGGACGTTGATATATCAATGGTATGAATATATGAGAGGGCTACATTTGTTATAATATTTTCCACAAAGGTTTCCTTAATTTTATTAAATTATTTTTTAAAAGGAAGATTGTAAATAAATGGAGTAGAGTTAAGTGGAAGAAAGAAAACTTTTATATCCCTTACATCTCAATATATAAGACAAGTAAGCAAATATACTTTAAATATTTCATTTATATATGTAGCCAGAAACCATGCAAAAAGAATACCTCCTTAAGACTTTGGAATGACAAAGTTATTGACTTTCAATTGGGCATCATCAAGCTGTTCTTAATAATAGTGAGAGCTTATAAATACATTGCTGCAACATACTAAATCTTTTATATTAGGTTTCAAATATAATTCATAAGAATGATGATATAATATACCTTAAAGCAGGCTTAGATGAATGGGATATGATTATGATATGATTGTTCTTCTCTCATGTTCTCTATATACATGGCAAGGAAGATGTCAATGAGGGAGGTGGTAGGAAAAAAAAAAAGAAAATTAAATAAAACAATAGTAAAGAACCTCCGTCATAAACATGCATGCATTGATCCATGTAGGGGAAAAACCCAGCCAAAGTCATTACATGGAGAACTTCTAAGAAGCTGACTGTGAACAATAATGAAAATGCACTGAACAAGAAAAGACAGCCATCATGATTACTTCAAGAATGCAGGGTATTGTACAGATGAGATTATGATCGTACATGTACTACTGTTTCAATTTGATCACCATGCAAGCCATCATTAAGTTACATGCATACTCCATAATTTTTTGCAGTGTATAACTTTATACAATTTTTATAATTTACTGTTAACATGCACTTTTTTAATCATATGTGTATTCCTATTATATGCAATTACTTTTGGAATATATGTATATATTTATATGTTCTTGAACATTTATGATTAATAGATAAATACTGTGCTAATGAGTAAATTTCATAGTTTTAATAATTCTATTCTTAAGGTCAAATGGCACATTCCTCAAATATATGGGTTTTTTTACTCTTGGTATTACATGGTATATAAAAATTATATAATTGTCAACTTCTTTTGATTTCGAAATTGTTTTCAATGTTTTTAAAAATAACTACACCAAAAATTGTGACATGGGCAATTCAAAGATTACCCATAAGGATTTTATAAGAAATAGCACCCTCTGGTATCTTGCATAAAGGTCTGGTAATTAAGGTAACTCAATATTTTGTGAGGAAACTTGTTTAAGTAATAGCAATGCTTCTGGAACAAATTCTTGGAAAAAATTACAGTAAAACACGTACGCTTCTAATGAACACGCTTATAATGAATTGACGCTTATAGCAGTGATTTTCATTATCCATGGCTTAAGAATATAATGTGAACTAAATGTATATAACAAACTACCTTTATTATGAATCAAAATCGCCTGTTCTTGGAACTTCGTTATAAGCGTGTTTTACTGTATATATTTTTTTTTAGGAACGTGTCATCTGACCTAAAAACAAATGTTTTTAATTCAAATGAATAAGCTGCTACAACTTCACTCATACAGAATGTTACATTGGTTGAAGGAAGTTAAAAATTTTTAGTGAATTAGATTAGTTTTGGGATCATATGTTTGCATTTTATACTGCACTTCTTTTGCATTGTAAAATTGAATTAACTTGTTTCCTCAGTTTCAATTTGAATAGCATCAAAATTTTCAGAATTGTAAATTTACGGATACCAGAGGGAGTTTCATGCTGATAAAATATCAAAACGAAAAGTTAAAAAAAAAAATCTTGAGGATATAATTGTTAATAGATAAAACTTGACTTATACAGTTCATGTATAACTGGTTTAGAGAATTTTGCAATTTTTTTCCTGATGTACGAGACACAAACTCACTCAAATTTATACAACTTAACAGGTCCATTGTTCATTAAAAGGAGACTTGGTTTTTATGATCTCTTACGTATCTCTTTTACCATTATCTTTGTCCTGACTTCATTACTTATAACCTGAATACAAAACAATATATTTCTGTAATCATTTATAATACGGCTTATTAATTTATTCAACAAAGGCCCTTAGGCCAAACAATTTTTCAACATGTATTTGGCATAATGATATATTCAACAGCACATAAGCATTAAATTGAGCACACCCCCTAGACAGGTTGGAGGCATTCCATTTTTTTAAAAAAAAATCTAACTGTCACAAATTGTGTGCTGGCCAAATCAGAATCAAACTAGAGAATGTTGTTACCTATGAACTAATGGTATGTTATGATCAAGCCTACAGAGGGCAATTAAATGTTGGTACTGTATCCTGGTTAAAAGCTGAATGAACTTGGATCTAAACATGTTGTTGATCTCACTAATTCTTTTTATTATCTTAATTAACTCCCCTTAGTAATGGAGGCTTTCATGTGAAGAAATTTTATTTCCCATTTATATATGCGATGGTTTGTGGCAAGATTGATCAGTAGCACTTCAGTGACTTGCATGACTTAGAATCAATGGAAGTGCATCAGAGTTTATAGTAATTTCCAAGTTATATAACAGGAAACTCTTTTTTAAAATCACATGTCATGAATGCTCTGATAGCAAATGGATGATTTTACTTAAAAGGACACCCAATTCAATTTCTCAACATTTTAAATGCATAAAAATATGATATTTTAATAAAAGTATTACCGGGTAATATATCATTGGTTTGAGTTTATAAAAGTGGCTGGGAAAAGTACCAGATATAATAAATTTTGTCTTTATATAAAAAGAATGCATCTATGTCTTGCTAGTCCACATTGAAAAAAAAAACTGTTATTAATACTATTTTCTGTAAGAAAGTGTAAATCATATCTTCCCTATTGTACAAATAATTAAATCTAATATCATTCAAATTTGAATGTAGCCCATAGCAGGTGTACTACTGAATTTATACAAGTATACATATATAGTATTGAAAGTTGATAAAATTTAGTGTATTCCATAATACATGTACATATTAGACATTTATGCAATATACACAATTAAAAACAAGAGATCCATGGGCCTTGAGGATCACCTAAGTAGCATAAAGTTCTTAAGCAATATGGCCACTTTTTCACCACCTGAAAATGCACATCTGGCCTCAAAAATTTTACTGTTGTGAGAATTGGCCTTAAGGACCCTCTATACACTGATGAAAAATGTTTTTTTGGACTTTGAGAAAATTATATAGCGTAAAGGAGGACGTTTTGAAATTAACTAATTCATTTTTAATATAGGGAGTGTGCGTTTTTTATCCAGGAAAAAATCTTCAAAGATAATGAAGTAATTATAAATAAAATTCACTTTTGCTTTTTCAAATGGAGAAAATACATGCAAATAAAGTTTTCAACTAATCTATCTTGGTCTAATATGATGTTTAGAATACTTGGATTTATTTTAAACTATGTCATACAGTGCAGGTTAAAATTTATTCTATTTCTATATCAAATGATGGGTCAGTCTAACTACACAAAAGTACCCTGAAATTAGGGTGGAGTGTAGAGAGGGTCCTTAAACAATAATTCAATATATGTGACTTCAAATTAACCTAAATTTTAAAACAGAGAAATAGTAGGAATATGGTTGTGGAAGGAATATGGTTGTGGATTAACTTTAAAATTCAATACAACTGATGACTCAATACAAGTGAGTTTCTATGCATTAAAGTGAAATAAGCTGTATGACCCAACTACCCCATCCTAGGAACTGTACCATATGGATCCAGAGCAGTATATTTTAATCTTATCCACAACATGCTAACTATCAAATTTAAAGACAATTTGCCCATTAGTATTCAAGAAGAAATTGAAAATATTTAACTTAAGTGGATGACACACGATGGATGAAGACAAATGGCAAAAGGTCACTTGACTTCAGTGACTCAGGTGACTTAATTAATTTTAAACAGAAGGCCAATGGAAAACAATGATCACCTGAATAATATTTGCCCTGCTGTTCCTCATCAGATTTTCAAAATACCTCACCTAGCTCCTAGTGGTTATATGACTTAACCAAACTTGAAGGATGCTTCAATTTCAATATAATATATAACAAGCTAATTCAGAGAATTTGTGTCCCCCGCTTAGGGAAAAAAGAAGAGCATGCGCAGTTCGGGGGGGGGGGGGGGGGCTCCCTGCATTTGTAGAATTATTAAATGTATACTTGTATATTGAAGCAAATAAAAAATGCCAATATGGATATAAAGATTTGATTGCTTATTCTTTAATATGTGTATAGATGATTCTTTTTATACAGAATATTTATCACACTGTAATAATGATTTTATGAGTTTGTACAAGCCAGTTGTCATAACATTTTCATTTCACATGCTGAATACTATCATTTAGTAAATAAAAAAAAAAGGATTGTCTGGGATTTGAACCCAGGACCTCTCGCATGCTAAGCGAGAGTCATACCCCTAGACCAGGGAGGCACTTGATTATATAGCAAATTAAATGCAAACATTAGGTCACATATAATGTTTATATTCATGTTCAATATTGTCAAAATTTTACACAATACATGGTGTCTAAATTAGCTTTTACTAAACAGTTCTAATAGATTCTAATTAGAATATAAAGTCCGCGGACAACCTGTATTATACGTAATAACTCTCCACATGCCCCTGTGCTAAAAATAGTGCCAAGCGTCGACTTTTAATACAATAAATAATAACTAGAAAACTGACCAGTCAGCAAGGGCCCTGCCGAGAGGTAGAAATATAAGGGTGCAGCTTAAAGAATGAGAATTTTAATTGATCACAAAAATTTAAAAATATATGAAGGAGAATATGCAATAACAACTGTATTTATAAATTTCAAGATAATTCCTAAATATCCAACAACCTGTAAAGAGTATCCCTGTATTTACATACTGGTAAGGCAGTAAAAAACATATCTATAATAACTCAATTAAATGTATATTTAAACAAGAATAAAGCATGTGTTTTATAAAATGCCAGCCTGCAGTGAATACAAGTATCACCCAGACTTGACCTTAACTTCAAAACAGACATCAGTTGCAGACAAAGATTAATTTATCTTAAAATGACAAATAAAGATAAGCCTAGATAATTTTCTGCCCCAGTCAAGATAATTAATCCCAAGGGATTAATTGTACTGCTCTCTCATCCTTTTCTTCCAAGTTTACAATAAGAACTCTTTCAGTAACGATAGAATGAGTTTATTATTGGACTACCAGTTAAAATTAATAGTATTCTTGAATTTACATATGACAGACAAAAAAAAAATGAATAAATAAATAAAAAAAACCCAAACATATCTTTATGTATATCTTGTTTTTTAGAATTCAATAAATTCATAACTCATTGTATATTTTACCAAAATAAAGTATGAACATTATTTAAATCCACGTATCAGAGAATGTAAACATCATCCAGAATTGACCTTAACTTCAAAACAAACTTCATTTGCAGACAGAGGTGTTAATTAATCTCAATTTGACAGCAGCAGATAATGCTTTGGATTTTCTTCAAGAGGAAAGTTAATTAATCCCATGGGACTACTTGCAGCTTTCATAGTTTACAATAGGAACATTCTCAGCAGTTATCTCTCTTTGTCCTGGCATTCATTCTAATGAAAAGTTAAGGAATCTACCCCACCACCCCAGCTCCAAACTGGACGACATAGAGAACCAAACTTAGCATCAAAATATGTCTTACTGCCTCTTCAACCAACATACCAGATTTGAACTTAATTGGTCAACTACAAAAAAAGTTATTAGAAAAAAAAACAGAAAATTTGTGGACAGAAGAATGACAGACGGACAGACAGACAGACAGACGGGCAGACAGAGTGATTACTATAGGGCACCCGCAAATCCTTGTGGGGCCCTAATAAAACGGGGCGGGACACTTTGAGAGGGATGAGGGAGGCCCTAGGGAGTTATGGTATAGAATTTCATTGCAAAAGCTCAAAAGCCTCTTGAGATATCGCCCAGAAATGTTACAAACAGACGGAATGTATGAAATTACAACCTTGAACTTTGACCTTTTGACCTCAAAATCAGTAGAGTCTTCCTTAGGCCACACGGAGTTGTTAATATGTAAAATTTCATTGCAAAAGCTCAAAGGATTCTCAAGATATCGTGCAGAATGAAAGTGTTAAAACAGACAGAATTTATGACCTTGATCTTTGACCTTTTGACCTCAAAATCAATAGGGTTCTTCTTGCTATGCAAAATTTCATTGGGAAAGCTCAAAGGGTTCTCCAGATATTGCGCGGAAACGAAAGTGTTACAGACAGAAATACAGACGGACGGACGGATAGACAGACCCAAATTAATTTCCCCCACTTTCAGTGAAAGCGGGGGACAATATGGCTTTGCTGTTCTCCAGAAAATTTTCCTTTTATATGTCAGTGCATTATGTAGAAAAATTGATGCCTGAACATCTTTTATTCAGAAAACTATAATAAATGTTTTTTATGATGTACTAGACTGATAATTATGCAGTTGGACTTCATTACCTCAAACTCCAATATCTAAATTACCAGGGACTGTGTAAATTAATGTACATTAGTATAGTCCCAACCACTCTTTCTTTGTGCTTATTACCCTTATCTCAAATCCTCAAATATCTCGAATTTTAATCTTGTATGCATGGTCTTGTTGAGTTTGAGATAATGACGTTTGACTGTATATAGTCTTCTAGGGAAGCCCATGTAGGACCTCTCAAAAAATATTTTTGAATTTGATATAAACAAACTAATTCAGAGAATGTGTGTCTCCCACTTAGGGAAAGAAGAGCATGCTCAGTTTGGGGTGGGGGTTACTATCATTTAGTAAATCAAAAAAAGGGGGGGGGGATTGACTGGGATTTGAACACGGGACCTCTCACTTGCTAAGCAAGACTCATACCCCTAGACCACAGAGGCACTTTAAATGCAAACATTAGGTCACATATAATGTTTAAGTTCATGTTCGAAATTGTCAAAATTTTATGCAATGCATGGTGCCTTTACTAAACAGTTCTAATAGATGTAATTAGAGTATAAAGTCTGCCGACAATCTGTATTATATGTAATAACTCTCCACATGCCCCTGTGCTAAAAATAGTGCTATGCAACTTTTAATACAATAAATATGAAAAAACGGGGCGGGACACTTTAAGAAGGGCGAGAGAGCTAGGCCATAGGGAGTTATGGTATAAAATTTCACTGCAAAAGCTCAAAAGCTTCTTGAGGTATTGCTCGGAAATGAAAGTGTTACACACAGACAGAATGTATGAATTAACAATCTTGAAGTTTGACCTTTTGACCTCAAAATTGATAGGGGCCTTCCTTAGGCCACAGGGAGTTGTTATATAAAATTTCATTGCAAAAGCTAAGCTAAAAGGATTCTCGAGATAAGGCATGGAAATGAAAGTGTTAAAACAGACAAGATGTATAAATTTATGACCTTAACCTTTTGACCTCAAAAACAATAGGTTTCTTCTTTAGGCCATAGGGAGTTGCTATGCAAAATTTCATTGTGAAAGCTCAAATGGTTCTCGAGATATCGCATGGAAACCAAAGTGTTACAGATAGACAGAAATACAGATGGACGGACGGACAGACAGACCCAAATTAATATCCCCCACTTTCAGTGAAAGTGTGGGACAAAAATTTGATACAACAGATCAAATTCAATTAATCAAATTCTAAAATTTGTAATAATTTATTAAATTTGTTAAAAGAAAGTCTAAACTTTGTTACAATGAATTAAAGTCCTTTAATCAAATTTGTCAATTAGGGCCTACAGAAAAGTATTTATAATGAATTCAATATAACGAATTGTGGAATTCATTTAAACGAAGTTATTTGTGATAACAATTAATTTTAAAGTTCATATACGAGGGTTGATCGAAAAGTTCGCAAACTATCTCTATATTTACAAAACCACAATTCAGATCAGAATGAAATTTGGCACACATATAGTTATACACATGTTCTATAAATAGCAGCTGTCATGTTATGTTTTGCATCGTGTTTGTGACGTCACAATGTGAAAATGACGTCAATATGTAGGTGACTTGTGACAAAAAATGGTTAACTCAGTCGTACTCGAGCAACGAACGGCTGTAAAGTTTAACGTATATCTTGGAAATTCATTTGCAGTAATTTGTACAAGGTGTATGAAGACAAAAGACTTACCAGAAGTTCAATCATTAAATGGATTGATTGTTTTAGTGAAGGCAGGGAGATGGTTAAAAATGATGTTTGTTCTGTTGCCAAGCGAAAGCAAGCTGGTAAAAATATGTGTCTTTAGTTGAGCAGTTTGTTTTAAAAGATCGCCAAGTTACAGTTAATAAAAATAGTTGAATATCTTAGCAATAATATGATTATTAAAATCCTAAAATATCTTTTACTTTAGACTTTAAACATATGAGATATGAAAAACAGAAGGCGTCCATACTTTATCCACACTGGATAAACGATGCTCCCAAGACAGAGGACTCGGGTTGTGATGGTTACCGTGCTAATTCTGGGAAAGGATATCATTATCCACCCATCTTATTGCCGAGATTTGGCCATTTCTGACAGATGGTCTGTTCTTGTTATAAAAAATAACTTGCATGGTAAGAAATATAAGACTCGGAAAAATTTCATAGCTTCTGTGAACAGACCGCTACGGAGCATGTCACGTGACTGCCTGGATTACGTGATTCGCGCATGGGCAGAACAATGGCAGATGTTCATTAAAATCGATGAGGACTACTTTAAAAAATAATGAACACTGAAACCTCATTTTATTTCTTTTAAGGAAGTAATTCAATTAGGTCGCGAACTTTTTGATCACCCCTCGTAAAAGAATTCAAAATGTTTAACAAATTTTAAAATCCATTTAAACACATTTAAATTGATATAACAATTTTAAAAAAATTTTAATAACGAATTTATTTCATTGATCAATTAATTTTTTGAATTCCTTATTCAACAAATCTAAAAATCAAGAATGTGTGTTACACTGGCATACTGAAAATATGTCAATACACTAATATACTGGACATGTTTTGATATTTTTTTTAAATTTCTATGTTAAAATGTCTCATTAAGTTTCATCATCCTTCTGATCACTCATATAAAGGCTCCCCTCTGATCACTCATATAAAGTTTTGCTTGAATGCTCAAGATTTTCTAAATGATATCTAATTTGCACACTATTTTAACAAATCTTGCATGGGAAAATTTTACTTTTTAATCTAACAATTATATAGAGGAATGTTAGTCCTTTATCCAAGTTATCACTCTCATTAGCGGGTCAATGAACCATAAGAACCTTAACTGTGATTTAACTTACCTTTCTTGGAAATACAGAGGATGCTGACAATCAGGATAGCTGATAGGAGTACTCCAAAGAGAAAGCTAAGACCAAGAGCAAGTTTCCCTGAGATAAAGTAAAAAAATTCTTCTATATTTCATAATGTTAAATAAACAATGTCATGTAAGAATTTGATTTTCTACATCGGTCTTACCCTATCCCTATACCTTAATTTGAATATTTTAAATTTTAATCTCCACCATGTGAGGGTGCTTGCTTTTAGATATGACTAACCATGTCACTACTGTTCTTAAAAACATTTAATAAGAATTTTTCCTTTATATTTACATGTTAAACTTTGACCTCCCATTATGGACCCCTAGCTTCTACCACTGAGAGTTATGATTTGACAAAAACTTGAACCTTCGAATTCACTACCTGAGGATGCTTACATATCAATGTGACTCATCATGGCCCTTCTGTTCTTAACAAAAAATAATTTTTTTTTCATACTGTAGATAACCAAATGTTCGCGAGACCTAATTATTTTTGCGACATATGTACTTGTTCTTATAAGTGGGACAAATTTTTCATGAATGCTGGTTACTGTTGTATATAACCTATGCTATTATAAAATTATACACATGAGTGAAATTTTTGCAAGCAGACGGTCTCGCGTAAAGTTCGCACGAATAAAAAGTGATTTACAGTATTCATATCAACATATTTGAGTTATGGCCCATATTCTAAAGAGTTCACGCACACCACATAAATGCATGGCTATGGCATTAGGTCTCTGAGCCTTTGGCTCAGAAGAGCTTAAAATTGTATTTGCATTAAGTACCTGAGAATGCATGTATATTATTAAAATAAAAACAGCTCTGCTGTTTTTAACAAGTATGCTACATTTTACATCTGTGAACCTGCTTCTAACAAAAATATTTGCCATCAGTTTCCAGTCACACTAACTCTTTAGCTGTATTATGACAATAAATATCCACAGGCTGGAGATGCTCTAGAATTTTTCTACTATTCCTGCACTAATCTATGGGTTATTTTATAGTAAGTTAAAAGTTTGGGGCTGTAGGGTTATAAATTACTTTAAATATATACCGGTACCACTCATAATAATTGTACACTTATTGTTAAACACACTCTGTTGTGCTATAACCCAAGACCTCCTAAGGAGTTTATAATTCTGCTGTTTTTTCCCAACTTTTCTACAAGACAATTTAAAGTGAGGTCAAAGTCTGAAAATTTTGACACAATAGAACAGGTTTTAACAATTCATATTATGATGTTTGGAAATGTTTAAGAAAATATCTTGATTAGTTGAAAAGTATCAGTATAAAAGTTTTGAAGAAAAATATCTTCAATAGTTGCTTTTAAACCAAGATAAACAGAGAATAGGGAATATTGAGGTCAACATCAGAAAATAATGCCACATAAACATTGAATTCTTATTTTTGGATGTCGTTGGTCCTATAACACACCTGGCCGTGCTGACAAATTGAATACCCCGCATTAGCTCTGTAATTACTATGATAATTTGTGGGCATGGCCAGGTGTGTTATAGGACCGATGACATCCAAAATTCAGAATTCAATGCTTATATTTACATTTTGTAAAGAAAGTGGGCACACTAGATAGGCAGTCGGCAGGAATCACTGACATGAAACAATTCAGGTTTAAATGTCCAAGCATCAGTTTTTCTTTTATATATCTTATACAATGAACCTAGATACTTCATAGGAATGGATATCTGGATTAATGTTTGTTTATTTGTTTTTGTTTCAATTAAAAGGCACCCTGGAAGAAAATTATCTATGCTGGATACATTTAATAAAATATAATAGAAGCATAACACTAAATAATTTTTATGTTCGGTTTTCAAATTGAATGTAAAAGAACGATCGAAGTTGCTAGTTTTTGAGATATATTCAATATTTTTCATTAGGTGTAACTTTGTAGTTACAAGTACATGTATGTTTATTTCTATTTGGCAACGTTAACAGGTACTATAAATGACAGAATGTGAAGCATTGAAAAATAAAACAACGTATTGGAATCTTAAATGCTATGTACTTAGATATGACTCGAATTCAGCAGCAAACCCATGTAGCTACCTGGGACATACATATGAGGTATTTAAATCATTATTTAAAGCCACAGTCCTATACATTTCAATTTTATCCCCAAAACTAAATGGAAGAAGTTTAGATTTTGGTAAATTTGGGTCGTCTCTCCTTTTTCTCTCCATTTTTTAAACAACTGGAATAAAGTTTATGGTTAAAAATACACTAATAACACATTTCAAATTCATGGAGAGAAGACCCAGAAACAACAAAATTATTGAAAAACGGCTTTAAAAGAGCCTATTTTTGCATCATTTGATTTGTACAGCTATATTCAGGTGCATATTCAAATAAAATCAAACATATTCAACCAAACATTTGCCCATATTTTACATTAATTCACCTACAACACAGTCAATGGCTAGGTTTTGAAAAAAAATGTATAAATCAATGATAAATTTTTATTCTTTTTATGTGCCACTATTCCTGCCAAATTGCCATCTAAAGCGCCCACTTTCTCTCTCTTTTCATAATTGTTATCTTGATAATGTACTTTATGAATTTAGCACCTTTCAGAACTGCTGTGCTTATTAGATGTAAGAGCCATTTGTGACGTGGAAAGTTAAATAATGTGATGAACATTGCGAGGCAAAAAAAAATGAAAATTAGTTTAAATGCGCAATTGTTGTATTTTGTACATTAATAGAGTAATTGGTTTTTTTTAATTAAATTAAGTCAAAACAATAAACATTTTGGTGTTCCTAGAGTATTGAAACTTCATATAGTTCCTACTGTGTATTCCACCATGCAGTGACAAGGTTTTGTGTGTGTTATAGAGATCTGAACATTATAGATTTCTAAAGGATTTCATAAAGATAATTACACTGAATGTAAATATTGTTGAATAGTTCACACCAAAATGTATTAGTGTTTTAAGTTTGGTTGACATATATCTTAATATCCTTTTGTTTGTTTGTTTGTATGTTGTTTAACGTCCCTCTCGAGAATTTTTCACTCATATGGAGACGCCACCACTTGCCGGTGGAGAGCTGCAAATTTTGTCCTATACTCGGCACTTATGGCCATTGAGCAGTGAGGGATCTTTTTCGTGCCAGCACCTACTGCGACACGGGACCTCGGTTTATAGGGTCTCATCTGAAGGACCGGTCCCCACATCCCACAGTGGGATTCGAACGCACGACGTAAGGATCAACTCCTTACGCCGCGACTCTAGAGCAGACGCTCTAACCACTGCGCCACGCAGGCGATTATTATCCCCTTGAAACTGCTCTAAATGCAAAGTGTGAAGGAGAGAAGAAACGGTGGAAGAACGGAAGGATATGACAAACACTATAAGCCCAACCATATTCATGGCAGCTAGAGCACAAATAAACTTTGTAGAAAACTAACATCTTAAAATACAGTGTGGACTCATTATTACGATGTTCATTTTGTCACGGTAAAATATCGTAATACCGAGGGCAACGTAATAAAAGTTCCCAATAAAATCCAGTAAAACATCGTTTTGAAAGCTTGTTGTTGTACTAGGAGGTGTACTTTTCTCCTTCTGTTTCCTTCTTCTGTTCAAATTCTTCAATAAAACGCTATATACATATAATTTATTAATAACTTATCTTGAATAGATATCTTCATCATGCTATTTCTTCTATTTCCTTCATTTTAAAAGAAATGTGCACATTTTTTATAAAAACTTCGGCAATCTTCATTTATCTGCCGCCATTTCCATTTACTTTTACTTTCGTTTCTGTCTAGATAATGCGTTTGTAAAATTTTCAATGTCTTCGTATCGTTACTACATAAACAACAACAATACATCACTGGGCGGTTTTGGGTGTTCAATGAGCTTAGAGCTGCAGTGAACAACTGATGAAAGTGGGCAGTGTGATAGGCATATTCATGTACAGGATTTGAAAACACACAAGCTAAATGTCAAAATAAATTTGAATTTTTAAATTACTGAACAGAGTTCAATTAGCAGTTCAGCAATTATCGATTTGTATTTCTGCTGACACCTGTGAGGTAGTCCAAGCCACGTACTATCCAAGCTGTTAAAACGTTACTGGAGTTCAAATTTTGCCACAATTATGTTTGATACCCAAGCTGTCCATTCTGCAGTTTAACTGCAAACGAATTCACATATTACGTATTTAACATACATGCATATGATTAAATATATAACCTTTTATTTAATAAATTAATTTTACTTATTAACCATAGTAAACAGAAAATAAAATAAACTTAACATAGATAGATAAACTAGAGACTACATTTATAAATAAACAGTTTAATTGTTAAACAATGCCTTTGACAAGTCTCCAATTCTGCTGACCTCGCTAGAACAGTCAAGGTGTGTGCAGTCAAGCGTCACTAATCACCTAACGGCTCTGCAAGTTAACACTCTGTCAGAGCACAGGTGTTTCAATGTTTATTTAGCGTCTCCTTAACCGTCGATCAACACTGAATAAACACGGAGTGAAAAAAAATTTTGGACAGAATTTTTACATCGTAATACCGAATCCCGGAATTTAAGGACATCGTAATTAACAGTTCTATTTTGTATAGATTTGTTAAGAAATGGTTTTGTGCTTTGAATTTACAACGTAATAAGCATTCTATCTTATAAAACTGTCACCGTAATAACGAGTCCGCACTGTAATTGTAAACATATATTGGATAAAAAGACAGATATACATGTATAAATAAACTGACAACCAATGCATTCTTTTTGTATTGAATAACTATATTTTTAATACATACAATTGCCACATTTTCCTTGTCCATTTCGTAGACCAAAACCTACAGCAAGTCCAATTGCTATTGCTATTGCTATACTGAACAATAAAATGGTAAGAAACTTCCAATCTGAAATGAGAAATTGTTCATTGTAAAAATAATTTTTCTTACAGGCAGATTGATAATAAATTTCATATTCAGAAGTCATTATAAGATATTTTGAAAAGTGGGTCCATAAAAAATTGGAATAAACTGCACCTCCACAGAATATGATATGCTCATCAAACATTGTTCAATTATCATTGAACAGTTTAGAGTGCCTGGAAGAAAATCATACAAGTATCAACCTTGAAACAAAGATTTCAATGATTTTTCCATTCCGACTGTGCATCTCCTATGGTGCAGTTATTAACTGGAACAAGTGATAATTACTATATTTTCCAGGTGGCTGTGTTACAAGTTCTACAGCTTTGTCTATTATATTTTTTAAGAATGATTAACAATACTATAGCCTAATGAAACATCAAAACAGTCTACTCATTATGTTTATTCTTTAGATTGTAAAACTGTCATCTTAGTGAGACATGGAACTCTGCAATCTGTTGTTGAAATATAAAAATAAAAAAAAAAATTAAAAAATTATACAGCATCAAATTTATTTGTTTTAAAGATATTTGAATGTTAATAGTTCCCTCATATAATATATATGAAAATTATCCAGTTTGTATGAAGTGTATAGAAAATATTGAGGTATTCACCTAACGATGACAAACTGTTGCCAAAGACCACCCTTAAACAGAAAAACAACTTTTGAATAATTTTATTTGGATATAGCTGCATATTCATTACATTTAGATAATTTTGGTTAAAGGTGGTCTTCATATTGAAAATGATAAAAATATATATTCAATTTTTCATCACATATTATCTTAAGATTTAGCAATCTGTCTTAAATTTATCAGTTTGACATCATTGACTTCATTGGCACAGTGGTATGACTGCTGGAATGCAAATATGGTGACTGCTAGTTCAAGTCCCACATTTTTTCCATTTATGCTTTTTAATTTTTTTTTCATTGTGTAGCTTTTTTTTTTTTTTTTTTTTTTTTTTTTTTACTTTTTTACGTTTTTCTTTATTATGTCTTATAATATACATAATTTCAGAAAATTATATATAATTTACACTCTGAAAGTATCTTGGGGAAAAGACAGCCCAAAACTATTTCATTAAATTTTGCATATTCATAGCTACTTGTTTAATTGTTTTTTCTAAATGTTTTGTCTCAGAATTAGAGTACTGAACAGTAAAATGATTGTCATTTGACATACTTGCAACTACGAAAATATAAGACTCGTCCACAAATGATACGCAGTACAGTTAAGGTGCCAAATGGAAATACAGTCAAACTTGTCATAGCAGTCACCTTTATCCAGCGGTCACCTGTCCTATGCGGTCATTTTATTTCCTCCCAATGAATTTTCCTATATAATGTAATTCTATTAAGCAGTCTCGTGATTTTCACCTAGGTAAGACGATCGTTAGGATTAGTCACGCTTCATTGCTCACAACACCTGTGAATTTGATATTAATTCGTATTGTGCGCTGCTTTGATCAACTGAGAACTACATGACTTGTCTGTTTATTACGCAATGATTTATGTATTTTTAAACAAACAATTGTTAATTTTACGTAACTAAACATGTTTTTAAAGATACAGTTTAGATAAAAATACATTATATTTAATTCATGGCATTACATGATAATTTCTTATAATAAAAAAAAAAGTTTTGTTGTTATTTGGATGGAGGATAATGCAATGCCCTATTAAATTCATATATTTTTTGCCATCAAATTTAGCTTGAACTTAATCTTGAGACTATTAAAAATTTATTTAAAAAAAAAACTTAGTGAGACTGTTGATGTCCAATACACATCCTTCTTTAATATTCTATGATGTATGTAGTATATTGTAAAACACCAGAACCATCATTAATTGGAAAAGAATTTTCTTGAAAAAAGATGAACCTCTCTTCAAAGGTCACCTCTCTATAAAGGTCACTTTTAATGATTCCCGAAGGTGACTGCTTAATACCGCGATATCAGTTTAGCGTATCGTGAATTGAACCGTGGAAAAATATACCGCGATATACCGTTAAACGGTTTATCATTGCACCCTTACTATAAATTCCAATTAAGAGGCCAGATTCCTCTGTCCAATTCCCAAGAGCTACAGATAACAACTTTGTCAGAGATGGTCTTCCAGAAATCTTCTTACACTGAATTTCTGAAGTATTAAGAAATTGTTAATTTTCTAGGATGCTCAAACTATTCTATTTTTGCCATTCCTCTTGTAAATCTATACAATTTTAACACTTACACTATACATCCTTGAAAATTCTTGAAATAAAATTGAACTTTATGTAGCTAAACTTATTCATTTTATACTTATATAAACCTTCTAGCATGGTATTTGAAAAAGTACATGTATGTTAGTGGCAAGTTGCCTTCATCTCAGAAGATGATCAAACCAGGTCACCCTTGACATAGGTTTCATTCCAAACCAAATTTCATTAAAAACAGTCAAGGCCAGGTCAACTCTATTGTCAGTATTTAATCATCATAATCCTTTTATCTTATGATAAATTATGATGCAGACATGGTAAAATTTAAAATCATTTTTGCTTTGCAACATCAGTCATCTAGTCAATTAAATGCAAAACCAAGAAATTCTTGTCAATTTTATAAAGAAAAGTAAAGAAATTAAGAAAGAAAATTGCTCTCAGTAATATTATTTATCTATCTTTGTATGAAAGTTGATGAAAAAATCTTGACATTCTCTTAAAACTGATCTAAATGCAAAACATGTGATGAACAGCAAAAGGGACTGCAAAAAACTTTTGACAATTAAATTTAAAGATTTTGACTTCAGTAAATATGGTAAAAATGAAGTGAAATTACTCACTGTATAACTCAAGATAAAGAGTTCTTCATTTTGACTTTTGGAATCATGACTGATTATGGAAAAATGCATCGATTTAAATACCTACTAAATAATCATAATCTTCCTTTCTTTTGCCATTATTTTTTCTTTTTTTACAAATAGTAGTAGAAGTCAGTATAGGCAGAATACACAATCAGGCTGCAGAATTAAGTTACACTGAACTCCATTCATGTTTTATGTGCTGAGTCAACTGTATTTACCTCTAAGTTTTTCATGGAACTTCTCTGGAAATTTTTTAATCATTATGAAGATAATGATGGAGACAAGTAAGACAATCAAGAATACTGGCAGAAAACCATATAAGACAGGGTCTCTACAATCTGAAAAAAAAGACTGTTATGAACAAACACTACAGAGGAAAACTGGAAAACAAATTATTATAACAATAGACTGTAATTATCAAAATAATTGAAATTTTTACTTTAAAATCAATATTAGTAACACTTGGACACAACTTTCTGCATTACTCCAGTAGTATCCATTAAATCAAGGTGAGTTTATTATTTGGTGAACATCTTTGTTACAGTATGTAAATAGAATGTAGTTAGCAATGAGATACATTCGCATTGCATTGTGGGTATTGAAGTAATTGTGGAATAAAAATCATTGAATCAATTTGCACAGACTGAATTTTCTCTTCACTCAGGCGTTGCTTAGAGAGCTCAAAGTATCCAGCATTACTATGTGCAGCTCTTGCTATTAGAAGATTGTATAAGTCGCATACAAATATATTCTCAATTTTATGTTCCATTATGAAATACATTCTTCTTTATTATGAGAAAGTATATACATGTAATGTGATGTACAGAAAGTCTTGATTCAAAATAATGGAAATGAACCAAAATAATGATAAAACAAGAGGCCAATGAGACACATAGCTCACCTGAGCACTTTGGCTAGGAAAAAACAACAAGAGGCCCAAGGGCCTTGAATTGCTCTTCTGATAAATTGTACAACCTATCACTTCTATTTGAAGCCTTTAGGTATCCTGTTTATTTGTATATAGCTTTGAAATTCCAAAATTCCATTTTAATTAAAACAATTTGAGAACCCAAGAGGCATCAACTGACAAAGTTTGATGATTCTAGGGCAATTAGTATTTGGAAGAGGGCTCAAGATGCATAAACTGATAAAGTTTGCTGATTCTAGGCCAGTTAGTACCTAAAATATTTAAATATAGCCTTAACATTTCAAAAGTAGGTCACGGTGACCTACTTTTATTTGATATACTCCAAGCACCCAAGATGCATCAACTGACAAAATTTGATGATTCCTGGCAAATTACTACCTGAAATATTTAAATATTGCCATAAAATTTCCAAAGTAGGTCATGATAACTTACTTTACAGTTGTCGTACTCTGGTACAACATATGATAATTTGATATGCAATGAAGCCCCTTGAGCAGGTAATTGACTTAGTCAATGGATACAATGATCCAAACCACATTCATAAAGAGTATATTTTTATTCAAATCATATCAGAAAAATCTACTTTATAACATTTGAAATTAACAAATACATTGTCTAAATATTCAAGCATATTAATTTTAAAAGAGAGAAATTTAGTAGGAATCTGTCTCTAACAAAATAATATTTACAGCTACGATGAGGTTTTGGAGTGTGTTTAAAACATTTAAAGATTTTCAAATTTAATAAATGACCAATAAATATTATATTTCGTTACTGAATAAAAAATTTAAACAGAAATGAGAATTCTGAAGAACAGAGTTCAAAACAAACGAAATAGTGAAACGTAAACCAGAAGTCTCTGACGAGACTGTAGCTCTACTGGTTGTATTTATAAAGGAAGATAAAAGTAGCACTTGGACTTGAAACTAATTGCAACAGCAATAAATAGAATAATGATCCTTGGTTTAGTCTCTTTTGTGGCAAGATTTATTATTATATCAGACTAAAACTGTAGGAGGAGTAGCCCTTTAAAACAATTTTACACAAATTTTGATTTAAGTAACCATGGCAACATCATTCAACAAAATCAAAAAACAATAACACCAATTATGTATCTCTGTAGTCTACTTGTATGCCACATTATACTGAAATCAGACAAAAAGTGTAGGAGGAGTAGCGTTTTGAAAGTATTTAAAGAAAATTTCTATTTTTAGTAACCATGGCAACACTGTTCATCGAAATCCGAAACTGGTACAGAGAATTATGTATCTTAGTGTACTCTACTTGTTTGTTGAGTTATACTAAAATCAGACCAAAACTGTAAGGGTAGCATTTTGAAGGTATTTCAAGGAAATTTCTATTTTTAGTAACCATGGCAACAATGTTCATCGAAATCAGAAAATCAGTTTAAAGAATAATGTATCTTAGTGTAGTCTACTTGTTTGCCAAGTTATACTGAAATCAGACCAAAACTGTAAGAGGAGTAGCATTTTGAAAGTAATTCACAGAAATTTCTATTTTTAGTAACCATGGCAACACCGTTCATCGAAATCAAAAACCGATAAACAGAATTATGCATCTTATTATAGTCTACTTGTGTGCCAAGTTATATTGAAATCAGATCAAAACTGTAGGAGGAGTAGCATTTTGAAAGTATTTCACAGAAATTTCTATTTTTAGTAACCATGGCAACACCATTCAACGAAATCAAAAAGCGATAAACAGAATTATGCATCTTAGTATAGTCTACTTTTGTGCTAAGTTATATTGAAATCAGATCAAAACTGTAGGAGGAGTAGCATTTTGAATGTTTTTCACAGAAATTTCTATTTTTAGTAACCATGGCAACACCGTTCATAGAAATCAAAAACCGATAAAGAGAATTATGTATCTTAGTGTAGTCTACTTGTGTGCCAAGTTATATTGAAATCAGACCAAAACTGTAGGAGGAGTAGCATTTTGAAAAATTGTTTACAGATGGACGGACAGACAGACAGACAGACACGACGGACGGACGACGGACACCTTACTATTGCATAAGCTCTTCTGGTCTCTGACCAGTAGAGCTAAAAATGACACATTTGATCAAGTATTTATTTACCATTCTTTGTTCATATCTATGTAATTTTTAACTTGCTATAAAAGTTTAATTTTCTCCAATCCTGATGTTGTCTAATCCGGCCAAAAATTTTGGAACCACTGGTCGCCGGATTAGACAAGTTTTACTGTATTATTATTTATAACAGTAACTTGATCCGAAGAGCCGTATCACGTCAAGTTGACAGGCGCAGATCATCAGATCAAAAGAGACGCGAAGCGTCGAGTTTGATCCATGATCCGTGCCTGTCAACGAGATGTGATATGGCTCTTCGGATCAAGTTACTGTTATAATGATAAATTTATTATATACCCCTTTACAACTAGCAAAATATAATGAAATGAAACTTTTTGGATCAATTACATAAGGCCAAATAAAAAAATATGTGTGGTTCCGGTTACCCGACCTTCCCTATTTTATACCCCCGACCCTAAACTTTTTTTGGCAATTTTCATATTTTTTCCGGTATTTCCCCCGATTTCCGTCAATGGCTCCAGTTTAAGTTTTAGTTTCAACAATGACGGCCTCCTTGCAAAAATATAGTGCAAGTGTTTAATAGTGTTAAATCCAAAGCAAGCTAGCATGTAGGTGTCCCCTACCAATATTGACTAGGATATTATCACACCACATCTAAATGCCATTTGCAAAGCAGTGATAAGTATTATTTAGAAAAAATTAAGAAAATCATTTTGTCCAAAAAAAAAAAAAATCCCTACCTGCCTACCATAATTTTTTTGGAAGTGTAACCGGAACCACACATATTTTTTTGTTTGGCCTAACTTTTATTAATTAAACAAATCATTTTGTCAAGGAACATTTTGATGTGTGAGAATAAAAACGTCAATTATCTGTGAACTACGTAATCAGTTTCAGAGAGGGGTGATAGGGATTCAGAAAACCACAGTGTGGTGATCTGGAACTTCGGATCACACCATCACGTGATTGCATAAATTCAACAGTAAAACAGAGTGACAAACAGTTGGTTATATAATAAAGAATGGCAGAAGCCATCATATTAATGCTGTGCAAAAAGGAAATATATCGGCTTGGCCAAGATCAGGTGCCCATTTCCACCCAAATGATGTTACATAGATGTAACTCTTTACAGCTACATCTAATCTAAATGTCTTTTGTTGCATTGCAAAGAGAAGAATGAGAGCTTTCCATTGGTATATAATATCATATATATAGTATCTGCATCTTTGAAAAAAAAAACCCAGAATAAAGTCAAAGATTCATAATTTTTGAAGCGTTATGCTGTTGCACTTGATTTTTTACATTATAAAAAATGGTTAATTTAAAATTATTGTGAATGAAACATTCCAAAATAAATATTCTTTAATAGAGAAATCAATCTGGTTAAGTTTTTTTTCTACAGAAAAGAAAAAGGATAAAAATTGTGGAAAATATGAAGAAATGTGTGCAGATATACCTTTGTTATATAATTTAAGATTTATCAATGTTTGAATAAATGCATAATTTCTAGCAAAAAAGAGCAAATATAATGTGTTTAAAATTTTTTACTTTACTGAAGAAGAAAAGTACTATGAGAAAAATATAGTGGTTATATGGTAAAATGTGTGCATATTTTGTATTTTTATTTCCATACTGATCCAATATTTTGTATAGTCCGTAGCCCCATATTTATGTTCCCCAAACGAAGTTTGGGAACATATTGTTTTTATTAAGGTCTTCCATCTTCAGCGGAAGACCTTACTGTTATTCTTAGGTTTCTTTTCCACTATTTTTATTATCGTTTTTTTTTTTCCTACCGATTTTGTGCACGCGAGTTCTCGGAAATGGCTTGTTTGATTTTCATGAAACTTTTAAGGTCTGGTAGAACATCAAAAAATCTAGATATATATCTTTTTTATTTTGATGACGTCACTTCCGGTCCGGAGATTTCTTCGATTAAGTGATTTTTAGAGGGTCACTTTATCCGCTTGTTTTCTAAAAAAAACACTTAAAATAGGAACTTAATATTTTCAGCGATGATAGAGCAATGTCCATAGATGTCTACTTAGTAGTTCATTTTTCCCAGTAGTCATATTGAGAATATCAAAATTTTTAGCATTTTTTCAAGAATATCTCTTTACTTGTAAATATTTTGTTAAAACATATACCATAATTTTTGGGGTATATGTCGATGGGGTATATAGGTCAAAAGGCTCATTTTCAGCCATAATTTTTAAAAAATCCTTAGATAGGATGAACTCGGAAGATAGGACAAGGCTTTGTTTATCGATTTTCTAGAGATTCCTACGTAGATACTACGTATCAGAACATGTAAACCTCTTTAACTTAACCCGTGATATTAACATATTGATTAAATAAACTGGTATTTTTATGAGCACAGCATTTTAATAGTGATTTATACAAACACAGTTAAAACTTCCTTGAACTGTGATATAACGTATTTTCTCCAACTTGCCTGTTCAATGGCGTCGTAGTTTGACTCTGTCGTTAAACACATAAATATGGTAGTATACAACAGCTATAATTAGGGAAATACCCGAAATCAAACAATAATCATTTCCATTTTAGAACATCATGAACACATTCTTTTATTCCAACATTATTTATTGGGGAACAATATTAACTTCGATGACCGCCATTTATATATTTCTTGTCCAGGGATTTGCTAAAACATGCAATTGACTATTACGTGTAACAGTGAGCAATTGAAATTAATTATATTAACATGCTATAATTTTGCTTGAGATATTGTTGTAAAAAATAAATTTAATTGAGAGTACATTCGCAATTTAACAGTCATCACGAATTTCACAGTTTTGTTTGTTCAATGATGTATAGCACTAATACCCCTGTAACGGCACGTGGATCTGGTCATCATGCCCTGCAGGTGTTTCAACCAACACAGGTGTTAACACCTTTGTGTACACAGTGTATATCCCTTTACCTGTCAGACAATTAAAATTCTATTAGAAGCCAATCTTTGTATAATTCAGTGTACATCCTGGGATATAAAACAAAATAGTTATGACTAGTGGTATATGTGGTAAATAATTTAAGGTATTTACTGGCAACAATTTATTTCACGCATTTTACATTTAAATAAATATCACAAGACAATGAAAAAATATTTAGGTATAATATTTCAATTAATCGTTACAAATAAATGGTAAAAAAAAAAGATTACAATTGAGATTGTGAAAAACTCTTCCTTATTTTAAACTTTGATACGGTTGCAGTTTTATGTAAATGATTGTGACTCCAACTGCACAAGATGGACACAACATGTTGTTAATATACTTTGAGACATTATTTACTAGATGATATTATAAATTTATTTGTACATTGACGGATATTTAATGGAACTTATTTTGTAAGAAATCAATGGAATAAATATTTAATTCTGTATTGTTTATTTTTTCTCAGTAAAATAATTTTAAAAAATATGAAAATGGCACAGATTTGCTTTAAAATTGACGTAAATTTTACTGATTTTGGGGCATTTTTCGTAAACTTGAGCCTTAGATAGGACGATTCGTTAAATAGGATGACCCCAGCGGTTCTGAGAAAAAAAGTATTGTCCTATCTTCTAAAAATTACGGTAGAACAAAAATTGTGCAGAATGACAAGTTCTTTCATTTGATATCAACAAATAGGGGCTGGCCCTTAAAATAAGGGATGTACAGACTGAAAGTGTTTTCTCAATATCTCAAAAACTACTGAGAATTTGTGATACATCAAAGAAGAAAATTGTTCAAAATGACAAGTAGAAGCGAGTAAGATTGTTGAAAGTCGTCAAATGACATCACACTTCTGGCCAAAACAGAAGTAGTCAGAAATGCATATTTTTGCCGTTTTTGACATGTTATTGGTTAATATATGTAACCAGAAGTGGACCATCCAAATTTTTCATCCCTCAACATCACTTCTGGTCAAATCAGAAGTTGCCAGAAATAGCTTATTTTGCAGGTTTTGATGCAAAATTGAAATTTTAAAGTCATTGGAAACGTCTTAACTTATTCCTTTCTTTTGTTGACGTTACTTCTGGTCAAAACAGGATGGAAGACCTCCTCGTTGCTTTGCAACGAGCTTTGCTCTAGTTAAGGTCTTCCGTCTTCAGTGGAAGACCTTCTTGTTATTCTTAAGTTTCTTTTTCACTTTTATTATTATTATTGTTTTCTTTTCTTACCGATTTTGTGCACACGATTTCTCGAAAAGGGATCGATGGACTTCATTGAAACTTTCAGGACTTACGTAACATCATTGAACCTTATGCGGTTTTTTCTGTTTTGATGAAGTCACTTCCGAGATATTGCCGATTGAATGGTTTTCGAAGGGTCAGGTTGTCCGCAGATTTTCTCATATAAGGCTTTAGTTAGAAACATGAAACTTTCAGGTATGGTAGACCTATCTCTGTAGATATGCAGAAGGCATTTCATTTTTATTGGAAGTGCCGCACGTCAGCGCTCGCTATGACCCGAAAAAAGTCCTATCGGGAATTTTAAATTTTCTAACACTTTTTCTATAATATCTTTTTACCTGTAAATATTTTGTTAAAACATGTAGAACAGAAGTTGTGTAGAATGTAGGGGTGCAACGATACACTAACCTCACGATACAATACGTATCACGGTATTCTGTTCACGATACATGACAAGGTTAAAAAGTCTTTCAAGTTTGTCATCATATTTTTCTTTAACTTGACAGGTTTATATAAAATGTTCATATTTTTTAATAATAATTAAAATAAATTTTGTTAACTTGAATTGGATTGTTAGATAGATCTTGGAGTTCTGACAATATTCTAAACCAATGATGAACATTTACAGGGAACTAAGGGGACCTTTCCTAATAATCTTCCTTTTAAAGTGGAATGAAAAAGGAAGACATTCATTCTTTTATTCCTTTTATTTACGTAGAAAACCAGTTGTCATATTTCTAGTGTTAACACATTTTAGTCAACAAGACAGTGAATTTTCATTGAAATACACACGTGATGAAATATCATGCATTACAAAAGAATACGTTTAGATCTAAAGGGTTTATCATTTGTCTTAACATCTATAACTTATAATCACATTAAGTCCTTCTCCGTGTTAAACCTGAGGTCTGTAAGATGCTGGAGATGAGTTAATGCTGTATCCCGCGACCCCACGTTTTGCGCGGAAGCCATTTTGAAATTGTAAAAAAAAGGAAACAAAACGGACGATTCGGATAATTCTAGACTGATTCAACCGAACCGCGATATCAGTTTAGCGTATCGTGAATTGAACTCTGGAAAAATATACAGCGATATACCGTCAATCGGTTTATCGTTGCACCCTTAGTAGAATGTTACGATCTTTCAAAGGATATCAACAATAAGGACCTGACCCCTAAAATTAGGGAGCTAGAGGGGCCAAAACTGTTTTCCTGATATCTCAAAAAGTATTGAGAATTTGTATAGCATTATACAAGCAAAGTTGTTCAAAATGACAAGTAGCAGCTAAGGAGACCATCAAAAGTCGTCAAAATGACGTTACTTATGGTCACACCGAGAGTAATGGTAAATGGCTCGTTTTTGCACATATGACCGTAGAAGTCTCTTGATCTCATTCTCATCTCCTTGAGATTTAGACGGAAGACTTATTTTTTGCTTTGCAACAAGCTTGTCTAGTTAAGGTCTTCCGTTTCCAACGGAAGACCTTCTACTGATTCTGTTGTTTCTTTTCCACTATTATTATTAAGGTCTTCCGTCTTCAGCGGAAGACCTTCTTGTTTTTCTTAGGTTTCTTTTTCTTTTTTATTATTAAGGTCTTCCGTCTCCAACGGAAGACCTTATTGTTTTCGTTCGGTTTCTTTTTCCCTATTATTAGGGTCTTCCGTCTTCAGCGGAAGACCCTTCTATTATTCTTATGTTTCTTTTTCAAGCTTCTTATTATTATTATTCTTTTTTTCTGCACAAGTTTTGTGCAGACGATTTCTCGGAGATGGATTGATGGATTTGCTTCAGATTTTCAGGATTGTTGCTAGGTTATCTGAAGTTAATTCCGGCTAAAGAATTTTTTGAAATTCACTTCCAGTTGAAAGTTATCGCCCTTTTATCAAAATTTAGAGGACCTCCTTGTCTGCGATGGAACTCAAAAACGGCTTAAGCTAGAGCGCTGAAATTTTCAGTGATGATAGAGGACATATTGCGATTCTGCACCTGGGTTTGGATATTTTCCGGAAGTGCCTAGTATGGAAGCTCGGTAGGGGTCAAAATGTAGGACACGAATCATGAGTGAATTTTTGAGACATTTTGTATCATATCTTTTAAAGCATAATTATTTTGTAAAAACATACTGAACAATATTTGTGCAGAATGACAAGATCTTTAATATGATATCAAGAAAAAAGGGCTGACTTGTCATATTAGGGGCGGAGAGGGGCCAAAAATATTAAATCAATAACTCTTTAACGATCAATATTTTGGTATACATTACTGAAGCAAAAATGTTTATCTTAACAATTTACAACCATATATTATGATATATACATCATATGTTACATAACTAGGGGCCATAAGGGGCCAGAAGGCCAAATCTTTGGCACTCTATATCTCAAAAGTGGGAAATATTTTGATAAGCAATATTGAATAAAAGATGTTCAAAATAATGTTTTAAACAATATGCAACCTTTCGATTTTTGCTAAACGTCCCCATTAAGGAGTTGAAGGGCTGGCCCCTAAATATTTCTTTTGCATATAGCTTGGAAACGAAAAAAAGAATTTCTGAATAGTTGTTGAACAAAAAATGTTCAAAATCTTAGGAGCTTTAAAGTGGTATGAAGAAAAAGGGGCTGGCCCCTCAAAATAGGGGCCGAGAGGGGCCAAAAGTCTTTAATCAATAACTTTTTAACGATCAATATTTTGCAATTCATTACTGAAGCAAAAATGTTTATCTTAAAAATTTACAACTATATATTATAAAATTTATATCATATGTTACAAAATTAGGGGCCACAAGGGGCCAGAAGGCCAAATCTTTGGCACGTTATATCTCGAAAGTTGGAAATATTTTGATAAGCAATATTGAACAAAAGATGTTCAAAATAATGTTTTAAACAATATGCAACCTTTCGATTTTTGCTAAACATCCCCGTTAAGGAGTTGAAGGGCTAGCCCCTAAATAGATCTTTTGCATATAGCTCGGAAACGAAAAAGAATTTCTGAATAGTTGTTAAACAAAAATTGTTCAAAATCATAAGAGCTTTAAAGTGGTATGAAGAAAAAGGGGCTGGCCCCTCAAAATAGGGCCGAGAGCGGCCAAAAGTCTTTAATCAATAACTTTTTAACGATCAATATTTTGCTATTCAGTACTGAAGCAAAAATGTTTATCTCAACAATTTACAACTATGTATTATGATATTCACATCACATGTTACATAATTAGGGGCCATAAGGGGCCAGAAGGCCAAATCTTTGGCACTCTATATCTTGAAAGTGGGAAATGTTTTGATAAGCAATATAGAATAAAAGATGTTCAAAATAATGTCCTAATCAGTAAGTAACCTTTCGATTTTTGCTAAACATCCCCATTAAGGAGTTGAAGGGCTGGCCCCTAAATATATCTTTTGCATATATTTCGTAAACGAAAAAGAATTTCTAAATAGTTGTTGAACAAAAAGTGTTCAAAAGCATAAGAGCTTTAAAGTGGTATGAAGAAAAAGGGGCTGGCCCCTCAAAATAGGGGCCGAGAGGGGCCGAAAGTCTTAAATCACTAACTATTTAATGATCAATATTTTGTAATAAATTAGTGAAGCGAAATAGTTCATCCTCACATTCTTTAACTATATACCATGGTGTTTACATCATATCTTATGCAATAAGGGATAATTAGGGGTCATATTATATAATCTTTGGCGCAATAAATCTTGAAAAGGAAGAATTTTTTGATAACCAATATTTTAACAAAAGACGTTCAAAACAATATTCTTAATAATATGTAATCATTCAATTTTTGCTAGACGTCCCCGTTTAGGACTTAAAGGGCCGGTCTTTAATATTTCTTTTGCATATATCTCGGAAACGAAAAAGAATTTCTGAATAGTTGTTGAACAGAAAGTGTTCAAAATCATGAGAGCTTTAAGATGATATCAAGAAAAAGGGGCTGACCACTCATGTAAGGGGCCAAGAGGGGCCGGAAGTGTTTAATCTATAACTTTTTATTGATCAATATTTTGTTACACATTACTGAAGGGAAATTGTTTGTCTTAAGAATTTATTTATAAAACTATTTTTTAATGAAAATCTCAATCAAATTCTTATCTCATCTTATCGAAAATTGGACGGAAGGCCCACTCGTTGCTTGCAATGAGATCGCATCCAATTATTAGGGTCTTCTGTCATCAACGGAAGACCCTTCTATTATTCTATTGTTTCTTTTTCACTATTATTATTATTATTATTATTAGGGTCTTCCGTCTTCAGCGGAAGACCCTTCTATTATTCTATTGTTTCATTTTTACTTTTATTATTCTTTTTTTTTCTTTACAAATTTTGTGCAGAAGATTTCTCAGAGATGGCTTGTTCAATTTGTTTCAAATTTTCAGGGTTGATGGGTCCTTATCTGAGGTTAATTGCGGCATTTCCGTTTTTGATAAATCACTTCGGTCGGAAGTTATCGCCCTTTAATTGAAATTTTAGTGACCATTTTGTCGACACAAAAACTCAAAAACGACAAAAGCTAGAGTGCTGAAATTTTCAGTGATAATAGAGGACATGTTCTAGTTGTGCACCTCAGTTTTCAAATTTTCTGGAAGTACCTAGTATGGAAGCTCGGTAGGGGTCGAGATTTAGAACAAGAATCAGGAGTGAATTTTCGAGACATTTTTTATCATATCTCGAAAACTATGGAGATTTTCTAAAAACATATTAAATAGAAATTGTGTAGAATTACAAGATCTTTTATATGATATCAAAGAAAAAGGGCTGACTTATCACATTAGGGGCCAAAAGGGGCCGAAAGTCTTTAGTCAATAGCTCTTTAACAAACAAAATTTTGTAATGCATTACTGAAGCAAAAATGTTTAACTCAACAATTTACAACTATATATTATAATATTTACATCATATGTTACATAATTAGGGGCCATTAGGGGCCAAAATGCAAAATCTTTGACGCTTTATATTTCAAAAGTGGGAAATATTTTGATAAGCAATATTGAACAAAAGATGTTCAAAATAATGTTCTTAACAATATACAACGTTTCATTTTTCTCTAAACATCCCAATTAAGGAGTTAAAGGGCCGGCCCCTAAATACTTCTTTTGCTAATATCTCGGAAACGAAAAAGAATTTCTGAATAGTTGTTGAACAAAAAGTGTTCAAAATCATAAGAGCTTTAAAGTGGTATGAAGAAAAAGGGGCTGGCCCCTCAAAATAAGGGCCGAGAGGGACCGAAAGTCTTTAATCAATAACTCGTTAACGATCAATATTTTGTAATGCATTACTGAAGCAAAAATGTTAATATAAACGATTTACAACTACATATTATGATATTCACATTATATGTTACATAATTAGGGGTCATAAAGGGCTAAAATGCAAAATCTTTAACGCTATATATCTCGAAAGTGTGAAACATTTTGATATGCAATACTGAACAAAAGATGTTCAAAATAATGTTCTTAAGAATATGCAACCTTTTATTTTTTGCTTAACGTCCCCAATAAGGAGTTAAAGGGCCGGCCCCTAAATACTTCTTTTGCTAATATCTCGGAAACGAAAAAGAATTTCTGAATAGATGTTGAACAAAAAGTGTTCAAAATCATAAGAGCTTTAAAGTGGTATGAAGAAAAAGGGGCTGGCCCCTCAAAATAAGGGCTGAGAGGGGCCGATAGTCTTTAATCAATAACTCGTTAATGATCAATATTTTGTAATGCATTACTGAAGCAAACATGTTTATCTCAACAATTTACAACTATATATTATAATATTCACATTATATGTTACATAATTAGGGGCCATAAGGGGCCAGAATGACAAATCTTTGGCACTCTATATCCCAAAATTGGGAAATATCTTGATAAGCAGTGTTGAATAAAAGATGTTCAAAATAAGGTTTTAAACAATATGTAACCTTTTTATTTTTGCTAAACGCCCCCATTAAGGAGTTGAAGGGCCAGCCCCTAAATATTTCTTTTGCGTATATCTCGGAAGCGAAGAAGAATTTTAGAATACTTGTTGAACAAAAATCTTCATAATCATGAGAGCTATAGGAAGATACCAAGAAAAAAGGACTGGCCCCTCAAAATAGGGGCCAGGACGGGCCAAAAGTCTTTAATCTATAACTTTTTAATGATCAATATTTTAATATACACTACTGAAGCAAAATTTTCGTCTTAATTTATTTTTATCATTATATTTGAACAAAAATCTCAGTCCAATTCTGATTTCATCTTATCAAAAATCGGACGGAAGACCCACTCGTTGCTCGCAACGAGATCGCATCTAGTTCTTATTCTTATTTTTTTGACTTTCTAATTTTGTGCACGTGATTTCTCGAAGACTATTGGACGGATTTACATGAAATTTTCAGGAAAAGTGTGTTGTAACATGAACTTGATCTCTCTGAGAGATTTTTTGGAAATTTACTTCCGGTGCCAAGTTACAGACCATTTTCCGATTTCAAAATGACATTTTGTCCGCAGATAATCTCAAGAATGACAAGAGATATCAATGTCAAACTTTCAGGGATTATAGTTTGTGATAGGTACTAGCCGGGTCGCTACTTTTCGTTCGTCGTCGGCACTTCCGGTCGCTTACGGAAGCGATCAAAGAAATCGTAAAATTTCAACTTTCCTTTCTTAAATCAATACTTACATCACATTATTGCATCTCTTTCGTAGTTTCGAAATACAGTACCAACCAGACCCAACCTGACACCAAAGCAGTCCCAGAAAGCAGTCCCCGGGACTGCTGTGGGACTGCTCTGGGACCGCTGTGGGACTGCTCTGGGACCGCTATGGGACTGCTCTGGGACTGCTCTAGAAAGCAGACCCAGCAGTCCCAGGGACTGCTTTCTGGGACTGCTTTGTTCACTCATGCGTGAAAAAGGTTCTGAGTGACATGATAGCTCCACCCCTTGTGTATTCTGAATTTGCAGCTCCTTGTTGTTGTTTTGTTTACTTTCTGCAGAGAGGTGTTTAAGATAAAACCAAATATAAAAAAAAAACAAGTATTGATTTCTTACAAAAATTAAATAAATAGAGATAGTTATACATGTAATTACTAAATGTCTTCAGAGGGCTGTAAATTTACACAATTGTAGTCTAGAATTAATTTTAAGAAAATAAAAGTAGTTAAAAAGGGAAGTCAGGGGATGATTTTTATCCCTTAAATCAAACTTCAATACAGGTGTTTGAAAAAAAATATCTAGGCCTATTTAATAAATTAATGCTGTCAAATTACATATGTACTCAAAGTTTGCATTAGCACTATTTAAAAAAAACAAAAAAAACTTGTCATTTCAGTAAGATACATGTATTCAGAGGAACGTACTGTACTGGATTTTTTTTCTTAATTGAAAAAGCTAATACCATGCTTAAAAAAGAGCACTCCATGCTATTTTTTACCGCCCTCAAATAAAACCTAATAATTTACTTAATGACCATGAAATAAAATTATTCCACCATTCTACTGTCACATGAACAATATGAACAATTATTCTGGGATTTATTTATGAATTAGTTTTTAATTTATAAACAAGTCATTAAAAGAGTACATTTATTTAAAAAATAAACATTTGAAAATATCGGGAATTGTGACTTGTTTCTTATTTCTTTTGTTTGTGTTTACCTGGCCGGTAAATACAGTGGGATTGTATAAAATGGTGTCAACACCTGAGGTTTCAATCGCCTTTGGGCATAATTAGCAGAAAGTCAATGCATGTTATTTGGGTATCAGTGTTACACATCACTGAACACGCTGGTCAACATTGACACTAAAATCAATCTATGTCATGCAAAAAATCTTAGTTTCAATAATTGTGTATAAATTTATTTCGGGATTAATTAATTTTGAACATAATCTGAGGGTTCCATTTGCGTGATTTACAGATGTACACTCGAACATTTATATAATAAAACACTTAAAACTGAGAATTTAAAGATAATTAAATTGGGAAGTCATTGAAAATAATCATGACTGAAATAAAATACTCGGCAATGTTTAACAAAGAATTTTTCAAAAGCTCCAATACTTAAGAAAAATGCATTCAGAGTATAGTATGGGAATCGGCCTTGCTCTATAATTATCATTATCTATTTAAAGCTAATTCTGGTATAAAATAAACAATTCAAGTTTAATTTTCTATATAAAAAAAAATAAATATGAAAACCAATATCAATCACAAAAAATGAAGAAATTGGTTTATTTTGGTTGAAAATTAATATACCAAATAATTGTGTTTAAATTTTCATGTTATTAATAGGTGTGCACGTCTTCTTCATTCAATAATTATAAATTGTTTCTATACGCGTACTGTGATTTTCTTAACAGTTCAGAAATGACTGTCGCGTAAGAATTGTAAATATTTGTTGATACTACTCAGAAAGAATTGCTCATCAATTTCAACTGCCTTTTATATAGTTACATTGTTTATTGGTAATCTCATTCTGAGTAAGCTCCGCCCATTAAATTAATTAACCCCGCCCACTGGGACTGCTGGGACTGCTTTCTGGGACTGCTGGGACTGCTTTCTGGGACCGCTGGGATTGCTGTGGGACTGCTCTGGGACCGCTCTGGGACTGCTCTGGGATCCGCTCTGGGACTGCTTTAGCAGTCCCAGAAAGCAGTCCCCGGGACTGCTCTGGGACTGCTTTGTGTCAGGTTGGGTCTGGTTGGTACTGTATGTTCGTCCCACCGGAAACAAAAATGTCAACTTCCGGTTATAAGAGAAAAACTACATAATTTGAGTATTTTTCTTTCCCATTAATATCTTTTGTAGATAAAGTATTTGAAATGAATTTTAAATACGATATTCAGACTAAAAATGTCTAGAGTAACGTCAAATATCTTTGTAAAAATCACTTCCGGTCGCGTGTTTTCCTGTCCTCAAAATGAGAAGTTGTGTGAGCAACATCTCGGAAACAGTAAGAGATTATGAAACCAAACTTTTATGAGCAACAGACCTTAAGATGTAGGCAAAACCATTTGGGTTAAGAGCGTCAGCCGTCACTTCCGGTCGTCACAGGAAGTGATAAAAAAAAAAAACCGAAAAATTTCAACTTTTCTTTTTTTAATTAAAAATTGCATCACTTTATTGCATCTTTTTCGCAGATTCGAAAGATGTTGGTCCCACCGGAAACAAATATGACAACTTCTGGATAGAAGAGAAAAACTAAATAATTTGAGTTTTTAAATTTCCCGTATATATTCTTTATTAATAAAGTATTTGAAATGAATTTTAAATGTGCTATTCAGAGTGCAAATGTCTAGAGTAACCTTAAATATTTTTTTCAAAAATTCACTTCCGGTCGCATGTTTTCCTGTCCTCAATATGAGAAGTTGTCTGAGCGAGATCTCAAAAACAGGTAAAAGATTAAAACACCAAAATTTTAAGAGTGATGGACGTTGAGGGGTAGGTGAAATAAGTTGGGTTAAACGCATCAGTCGTCACTTCCGCTTGTCACAGGAAGTGATCAAAGAAATCAAAAATTTTAACTTTTCTTTTTAAATTAAAACTTACATGACTTTATTGCATCTCTTTTGCTGTTTTGAAATATGTTAGACTCCACCGGAAACAAAAAAGTCAACTTCCGGTTTTAGGAGATAAACTACGTTATTCTTATATTTAACTTTCTCATAAATATTGCTTATCGATGAAGTACCTGGAATGATTTTATGCATGTTGTAGATACTGCAAATTTCTAGAGAACAGTCAGAGATTTTTATAAAAGTCACTTCTGGTTGTGTGTTTACCTGTTCTCAAAATTAGAATTTAGTCCCTCAATATTGTTCAGCAACAGTAAACGACTGAGGACTAAAACTTTCAGGACTGATATTCAGTCATCAGTTTATTTGAATCGTGAGAAAATCTTGTATCGCTGTTACTTCCGGTCGTGAAAGGAAGTGATGTAAAAAAGTGAATGGTTAATGGTTAGCACGTTGGATTTTCACGCTGACGATTAGGGTTAAATCTCCAGAGTGTCTGAATTTCTTTTATCACTTTTTCAGCTTGAATTTACGTTTTTATTTTCAGAATCGAACAGAAGACCTCTCATTGCTTGCAATGAGTTTCTAGTTTTTATTCTTATTTTTTTGACTTTCTAATTTTGTGCACGCGATTTCTCTAAAACTATTGGATGGATTTACATGAAATTTTCAGGAATAGTATGTTGTAACATGAACTTGATCTATCTGAGAGAAAATTTGGAAATTCATTTCCAGTGCCAAGTTACAGACCATTTTCCGATTTCAAAATGACATTTTGTCCGCGGATAATCTCAAGAACGACATGAGATATGAATGTCAAACTTTCAGGGATTATAGTTCATCGTAAATACAAGCCTGGTCGCTACTTTTCGTTCGTCGTTAGCACTTCCGGTCGCTTACGGAAGTGATCAAAGAAATCATAAAATTTCAACTTTCCATTTTTAAATCAATACTTACATCACATTATTGCATCTCTTTTGTAGTTTCAAAATATGTTGGTCCCACCGGAAACAAAAACGTCAACTTCCAGTTATAAGAGAAAAACATAATAATTTGAGTATTTTTCTTTCATTATTATTCAATTTTCAATATATTATTCAGACTTCAAATGTCTAAAGTAATGTCAAATATCTTTGTAAAATTCACTTCCGGTCGCGTGTTTTTCTGTCCTCAAAATGAGAAGTTGTCTGAGCAAGATCTCGGAAACGGTTAGAGATTAGAACACCAAACTTATATCAGCAACAGACCTTAAGATGTAGGCAAAAGAATTTGGGCTCAGAACGTCAGCTGTCACTTCCGGTCGTCACAGGAAGTGATCAAAGAAATTGAAAAATTTCAACTTTTCTTTTTTTTTGATTAAAAATGGAATCACTTGATTGCATCTTTTTCGCAGATTCGAAAGATGTTGGTCCCACAGGAAACAAAAACGACAACTTCGGGTTATAAGAGAAAAACTACATAATTTGAGTATTTTAATTTCCCATAAAAATTCTTTATGGATAAAGTATTGAAATGAATTTCAAATATGTTACTCAGAGTGCAAATGTCTAGAGTATCCTTAAATATCTTTCAAAAATTCGCTTCCTGTCGCATGTTTTCCTGTCCTTAAATTGAGAAGTTGTCTGAGCGAGATCCCAAAAACAGGTAAAAGATTAAAACACCAAACTTTTATGAGTAATAGACCTTGTGGAGTAGGCAAAACCATTTGGGTTAAACGCGCAAATCGTCACTTCCGCTTGTCACAGGAAGTGATCAAAGAATTCAAAAATTTTAACTTTTCTTTTTTAAATTAAAACTTGCATCACTTTATTGAATCTCTTTTGCTGTTTTGAAATATGATAGATTCCACCGGAAATAAAAACGTCAACTTCCGGTTTTAGGAGATAAACTACGTTATTTTTATATTTAACTTTCTCATAAATATTGCTTATCGATAAACTACGTGAAATAATTTTATGTATGTTGTATATACTGTAAATTTGTAGAGAAAAGTCAGAGATTTTTATAAAATTCACTTCCGGTGGTGCGTTTACCTGTCCTCAAAATAAGAATTTGTTCTCACAGTATTGCTCAGCAACAGTAAACAACTGAAGTCTAAAACTTTCAGGACTGATAGTCAATCATCAGTTTATTTGAATCGTGAGAAAATCTTGTATCGCTGTTACTTCCAGTCGTGACAGGAAGTGATGCATAAAAGTGAATGGTTAATGGTTAGCGCATTGGATTTTCATGCTGACGATTAGGGTTAAATCTCCAGAGTGTCTGAATTTCTTTTATCACTTTTTCAGCTTGAATTTACGTTTTTATTTTCAGAATCGAACAGAAGACCTCTCATTGCTTGCAATGAGTTTCTAGTTATTATTATTCTTATTTTTTGGACTTTCTAATTTTGTGCATGCGATTTCTCAAAGACTGTTGGATAGATTTGCATGAAATTTTCAAGAATTATGTGTTGTAACATGAACTTTTTCTATCCGAGAGAAAATGTGAAAATTCACTTCCGGTGCCAAGTTACAGACCATTTTCTGATTTCAAAATGACATTTTGTCTGCGGATAATCTCAAGAACGACAAGAGATATCAATGTCAAACTTTCAGGGATTATAGTTCATGAGAGACACTAGCCGGGTCGCTACTTTTCGTTCGTCGTCGGCACTTCCGGTCGCTTACGGAAGTGATCAAAGAAATCATAGAATTTCAACTTTCCTTTTTAAGGTCTTCCGTTTCCAACGGAAGACCTTCTACTGATTCTGATGATTAAGATTATTCTTATTATTCTTTTTTTTTCTAGACGCCAACTTTGTAGCTTCATATCTTCCTCATTCCTGAACAGATTTTGTTCAAATTTTCAGAGCTTTTAGACTTTACAAAACACTATCAGAATACCATAATACAATTCGGAAATTACCTTCTGTTCACGAGTTATTCCCCTTTGATTGAAATTTGAATGCCTTTGATTTCCAGACAAAGGCTCTGAGACTGTAATAACTGGAGCACAAAACCCTTTGAAATTGAAAAGAAGAAGCATTGAAGTTGTGCACATCAGTTTTTCTTTCTTGATTTTTGCATTAAAAATGGCGCTAGAGAGGGGTCAAAAGTTAGAACGTGGAAAAGAGCAAAAATTTTGACGTATTTTCCTTTATATCTTTAAAACTAATAATAATTTGTTAAAACATGTACAATAAAATTCCTTGACAAGCTCTGCTCCTATTTTGTATTGTATAATGGACTTTTGAGCTTGAATACTGTTCGTTATCTCCATATATTTCATTTGTTAAGTGACCAAGCACACTTAACAACAGCATTGTGATGTTTCTCAAAAATACTCACCCTATATATTTCACAGACAGTCTGATGTCATATTCAACTTTAAAAAAAATGTCTATACCACTTGAAATTTACCTTACTAACAATTGTTTCAGTAGCTCCAGCCCTTTTCAGAGATTATTCTGGAGTTTTCTAGTGTGCAACACAAAATTGTATTACCTGTCCCTGCTCCGTGACATTCTACAATGTCATCCTTTAGTTTTTTTTCCCTTTTTCAATGAGGACTACTTATCTTCTGAAATTGATTTCTTTTCAACAAAGCAAAATGTTAAGTCACAATTTGGAATATGAAATAATGTAACAATTCTTACTATGGATGTCTAGATTTTTTCCTTCGTTTTTTGTGCCATTTTACAGAGATAATGACTATAGACATTATCTTGTGCATTGTTTGTAATAAAAATTTCAAATTCAAAACAAGCAAATATATTGTTAAAACATGTCTAACAAATTTGAATACAACTTTTTATGCATCATTTTTAAGTAAAAAAGTAAAGACTCTTTCAAACAGCCCTCATATTAATGCAACATTTTTTTTTGGTAAAGGAAATAATTAAAATTAATACATGGAAAGTTGTATATTTTTTATTTTCACACTGAATATACAATAATATAATTATATACATACATACAAGTTGTTAATTCATATAAAGATTTTCAGTAAAGGTACAAAATTAGTCTACAATATAATTGAATCAATTTATTCCTTCAGAAAAATAACTTACAAGAATTTAACTGCTTATGAATACCTCTGTATATAAAATAATTCTATCATAAGGTCTGATAAAAGCACCATTTATATAATTATTGATGAAAGATAGGCATGATAGGAGTAAAACAACTGTGGATTGAGTTTTACACAATGCTGTAGGTCAGATGAGTCATTTCACATGATAAATATTCAACTACTGTAACATACATCTGCTGATGACTAGGTAATTCATCAAAGTAGGTTCTTGATTGCAATTCAAGTATGCTAATGATTTATAGTGCTAGCTTTTAAATTAATACCGTAAGTCGTGTTAAAATTTCATGATTTCTCAAAAAGTATCAATTGCGATGGTTTCAATTTCACGCTGTGAGAAATTAATTTAAATTTCCTATAAGCATTTAAACGTTTTTAAAAACTAATGATAGCATTCATGATGGATTTAATTCCGCAAAAAAACAAATTGCGAACATAGTGAAATTAAAACCATTGTGATTATTTGCCAATCTACAGTAATATGATTGCATGGGTAAGTAAAATTTGATACCCAAAACAATGCATTTTTAGGTGGAAAATGACTTTGAATATCACAACCAAATTGCTATTTGTATGTTTTAATATTATTTTTGATATGTGTACTGGGTATTTCCTGTGTGGATCTGAGTATGTGTTTTTTTTTATATGTCACATAACATTGTCATATATAAGCAGTGCATGCAATAAAGGCCAACTCTACCTCTCTGCGATAATGTAGAATCTGTTCAGCTAACTCCTCATAGGCACCTGATCCCACCTCTGGAATCTCCAGGGTCCATGTTTTATGCCCTGTTCACAGATTTGTATTTGTAGTTTTTTTTAGATTGATCTTCATTATCTTTACCTTTTTCATTCAGGAATGGAAACAATGAAGTACTAATACTGTGAGTTTGGACGTTCATTATTCTTATAAGGGGTAGACTTTACTTTACCGGTCCCCACATCCGTAAGATCCGCACACTCATTCCACTATGACGTAAGACTTACGTCACTCAACTGATTAGGGTTGGTTTTGCACATTTTTCGACTGGTTAGGGTTAGTCTTGCACCCACCTGAAAGATTAGGGTTAGTCCTTCCATCAGTTTTCAACTGATTAGAGTTAGTCTCGCATCCATCCGAGAGATTAGGGTTAGTCCTCGCACATGGGTTAGTCTAGCATCCGCCTGGGAGATTTGGGTTAGTCCTCGCATACCATCCGTGAGATTAGGGTTAGTGTCTTGTTCTTTTAGATTAACTAAGAAATTCAGTTGCATCTGTATTTTTTGCAAGATCTTAATTCAGCTTCAACGACATCTCGTTGGTTTGTTTACATGAAAAAAATGGCTAAGTACAAAAGAAATGGCACTAAGCATGCGCCGCATGCGCTCCGTTCACAATTATTTTGTGTCTCCTTTTCACTGAATAAACAATAGTTATTACTTTTTTTCAGAGAACGAGGTTAAAAACTTCGTTTAAAAACGAAGTTTTAAACTAAACTTTTAACCGTAGAAGTCGATTTTGGGGTCAAAAAGGCTTAAAACCTCATATTTTTAATTTTTTTTGATGGCTCACGCGATCTCATATATATTGAAGTCACCTACGGTGACACTATATTTTAACACGTTTTTCTGGGGACCGTAAAGTAAAGTTGTTCCCTTATAAGTTTATATGAGAGAGATGAATTCAATTTCATTTGAGTAAACCAACAGAAAAACTACCCCACCCATCTGCATACAAAAAATCAAAAGTTAAAAGGTTAAACATATTACATGTATGTAGAGTCCCTGCAACTTTCGAAATGTGGTATAAAAATACTTCCAAAACAATAAAGGACTTATCAGTGTCAATAAAATTCTGAGTAACGGGTACATATTTAATAATTTTTCAAAAATTACATCTACTTGTAGTAAGTGCTTCAAGTTTTTTTTTTTAAAGCTCAGTTTGATTTATAGCTCAGCTGTATAATTAATTATATAATTATATTAATTATACAATGCATAACTCAAAAGCAATAAGAATTGTACATTATTAATTTTACTCATGATATTAAATATGATAAAATTGCATTAGTAAATTGATTATATTTGTAATGTGATTGAAGATATTTTAAGAATATATCCAAATTTCATTAGATCATTGAATTTTCATTTTAAAACTTGTTCAAAATGTATAATAGTCCAGATTCATATATGAATATTACTACAATTATAGCTGTCAGAAAAGTGTATTAGTGACATGCAGATATATTCTCAATTTTATGCACCAGAGGCATGCATGTATAATTCTGTAGTATATTAGCAAATAAAGTATGAAACATGATACAGAAAAAAGTCTATGTAATTCAAAGTAATGGTAATGGAATACAATTGTACTTTGTTGGGGAAACTCAAACTTAATGACAAGAAGGTGCAACACTCACCTGAGTCAATTTGCTCTAAGAAAGAAAGCAGGAATGATTTGAATTCACAAAAGGTACAGATGTTTTAACTGTGTGTTCATGGACCCAGTCAAACTCATAATAAATGAGCACTCTTATGATGATAGGTAATAAGACTAACGTCCTGCATGAAAAAAGGACTTGTTTTGACAGATCTTCTCAACAATACTTTCACTTAGCCACAATGTTCCTTATACCTTCTTACTTAATTTGTAAAACTGGAGAGCCCCATTGTACAAATGTTAGTGACATGAACAAATCTGTCTCTATTTATTAGTTTGACTGTAGCACTGTCATTGCTTGGAAGGTCATTTTTAATTCTCAAGTGAGTGACTCCTACAGTGGTCCAACCTTAAAACTAACCCCCAAATCAAAGGTACTTTGGGGATGCTTGCATGGTGATTATGTGCATGCTGGTCAATAAATAATTTTTCTCAAAAGATTTTCCCTTTACTAAGTTTTGATTTTCCCTTTATCTTCCCATGTAAACCTTGCCAACAAACTGTTCTCCCTTATTAGCTGGCCTAATTTGGGCTATGAACTGAATCTGATACTTCAAGGAAAAGCTTGCATTTAAAATTTTTTTTTACTTGTGACCACAATTCTCTTAAACTTAGCTTCCATGTAAATCCTTATAAACCTCAGATTAAAACTCCAACCTAGCAATAGGAGTCAAAAGATGAAAAAAAGAAAATTCTATACAAGAAGGATTCCACATTTAAGTTCTTTTTCTTCCAATCTCAGAGCTTTAATGTAAATCTGGAAAGTATTTTTAAATCACCCCAACTTTTCATATTTTCCATCGATTTCCCTTGAACAGGGAACACCCAACCCATGCAGTCCATGTATACTTGAAAAATTCTAAAGGTAGAGAGACTTTGTATGCATTAAAAATAAATATCTCTTAGTTAATCTGATAAGGATATTCAACAAGTGTTGACCCGACCAGCTTCATTCCTGTTGTTTTGCTGGAGGTATACTGCTAAATGATTAATGATGTATTTGAAAATGGCCAAATGCTATGTAACATGTACTGTACAGTACCGACCAGACACAACCTAACAGAAATAGAAAAAAAAAAAATCATACGCATTATTATTTAAATTTCATCTAGTTTATCATGTGAGTTTACAGTTATTGATTTCTTGTTTTGTTTTCTTTCTTGTTTTTATTTATTTTTAAACATTTAGAATTTTGTTTGTTAACATGCAGCTCCAGCATGTATATAGTTGGGGGGGGGGGGGGGGGGTCATGAACCAGCAAGAAACACAAACTTTTAAAATGATCATTTATTTGAAAAAAAAAAAAAAAAAAAAAAAAAAGAAAATTTATTAGGAGAACAATTTTTTTTTTTGGGGGGGGGGGGGGGGGGGGAAATAGATTTTTCTATTAAATTTGCCTTATAAAACAATGATTTATAACATGGAATTACACTATAAATGATCTGTAAAACGAAACTCAAGTTACACTGTGTGAGATTTTAGTGATTATCTTGACCTACATGTAATGGACGACAACCTAGCTTAAAGGTAAACAGCTAAAAATGAAAACTTATGCACTGTTCACACGGAGAGTTTAATTCGAATTAAATGTAAGTTACTGCGAATTAAATTTGAATCGCATTCACACGGAGAATTTAATGCGAATTAGTTTAATTCGAATTAATTTACTGTGCATTAAATTACTTCGCATTAGCTCTGTGTGAACGCTAAGCGAAGCTAATTCGAATTAAATTTTGACGCATGCGTAAGGGCAGCATTAAGTCACAGGCCACATGTCGATGGTCAGATATAGGTACTTGTGCTATTTTTGAGTGGAAAACAAAGGAAAATTATGATTATCACTAAAATGTGTACAGACACTATGACATTATGTCAAATCAGTGGTCAAATGTATCTGCTCGGCACAATGTGACGTGATTCACAAAATGACGTCATAATAGCCTTACTGAATAGCCTTATTGTAAAAATAAAAATTTAATTCGCATTAGTTTACGTCGCATTAGCTGTCGTGTAAACGCAATTTAATTCGCATTAGTTTCATTCGCATTAGTTTACTTCACATTAATTTACTGTGAATTAAACTCTCCGTGTGAACAGGGCATTTAAATAGCATTTTATGTGTACAGTATGTCTCAGTTATTTCATAGATAGATAAGATCATTATTCAGTTGTTTGTCTTTCAAACATTTAAATTACGATTTAGCTATTGCAATTACAATTAGAAATTACAACTGATTTTAAAACTATTCACACATGAATAATGTTAACAAATGAATTTGAAAGCTTTTTGTTAAGATACATGTACTCTTATCAATTTCACTCCATCCATACATCAAAAATAAATTCAACACCTTTTTTTCTTTATTTTCGCGATATACTTGTAAGTTAAGAAAAATAAAAGTTTTAATTCTACATTGAATGCACGGTGAAATTCTGGAAATTTATCAATGTTCTCCATATTTTCACTTACATGTATATGTTTCGATAGCCACAAAAACAACAATGATCGATTTTACGACTGTATTTGGAATATACAAGGGGCGGGGCTTACTGACGGCAAGATTAAAGCTGGGTCTGCTTCACGCATGACTGCGTAAAGCGAACCCAGAAAGTGAATGCAGGGTTCACTCTAGCGGACCCAGAGCTGACCCCAAGCTAACACAGAGCGAACCCAAAGCACACCCGAGGCAAACCCAGAGCGCACCCAAAATTTCTGAAAGCAGACCCCAAGCAAACCCAGAAAGCGAACCCAGGTGCGCTTTGGGTTCACTCTGGTGTTAGGTTGTGTCTGTCGGTACTGTATAATGTGGTAATAAATAGGTCCAATGCTTTGGCTTGTTTGGGGGTTTAGCATGTTTCCATTAATCCCCATGCTCTCCATTTGATAATTAAGTTAGAATGGTTTCTAATATGAGTTATCACAAGAATTCTATTGATGACTTGACCAACAAGCCTTGGCTAAATCTAGTACTGTCTGATCCATGACGTCAGAAAATAAAATGAGACTCAACTTAATTAAAGATGTATGCTCAATGGCAAGTTTGCTTAAAATTGACACAGTATATTTTGAGGTGCTGAACTGAAAATGGTAGATAAATGACCGAAAAGCTTTCCTCAGAGAAACATCTTTCACCAACTTTAGGAAAAAACATATAGGAATTTGTGTCTATGATAATTTTTTTTTCTTTACCCAAGAATGTTTTAGTTTATCAAAACAGAAATAAAAAATGTATTTTTCTAAAAAGAAAGAAATACAGTTTATTCATAGCATAAGTATTGAGAAGAATCATTCACAGTTCACAGATACATTGCCTGATTTCACAAACATACACACTGTATATTACCTTTTCATAAATAGAAGATTTTAAATTCCATATAATGGCAGATTAGAGATACAAGCAAACAAGATTACGGTTTACATAATATACATTTGGATGGTCAGATTTTTATAGGGTATTGCATGCTACATTTTCATGTCCTGTTTCTCCTTGCATTTTTGAAACACCGCCATTTTTTAAAGTCTTTTTACCTCTGCGTTTTACTATAACTATGATGATGATAATTACAATTAGAATTCCACAAACCCCAACAATCAGAGCAATATAACGATCATCTAATGTATGGCTAACAGAGGTAGATGAAGATGTTGTTTCAGTACAACACGTAGTGTCTATAAAGCTAGTAGTTGAATTGGTAGTTGTTTTAGTGGTGTAAACAGTAGTAACTGTACCTGTTAGAAAAAAAAATAAGCGAACTCATTTTTCCACGTAAACATGCCTTATAGTAAACTTCACAAGCAATGATTTTTGAAATTGTTCTAGAGGAGTAAAAAAAATAAACTAGAACTGTCAAAAATGGACTATGTACCCCCTATTTGTTTGGGGGGTTTTTTCAGAAAAGGTATCAAGTCACTAAAGGTATTTTATGGATCTAGAGGTGCATGTTCAAAATTTTTTTTAACATTGCTTGACAGTCAAACTTTAGTTAAATTTAAATTACAATTTAATAAGCTTAGCTAGTACAGGCTTATAAAACATCAATTACTAATCATTATATTGTTTTTATTGATTGTAAAACTTGATGCATTGCAACCATCTGCCATATTTGTGAGACATGATGTTCTGCAATTTGTTTGCTGATATTAAACAAGAGGCCCAGGGGCCACATCGCTCACCTGAGCACTATGGCTAGGAAAAAGCAGAAATCACTTCAATCTTGAAAGGTTGAAAAGTTTAAATATAAAAGTGGTTGGGGGGGGGGGGGGTGTCAGGAATTGAACAAATTTGAATCTACATTATCTGAGGATGCTTCCATTTAAATATGACCAATCATGGCTTTGCTGTTCTTGAGTAGAAGATTTTTAAAGATTTAACCTATGTATTCCTATGTAAAACTTTGATCACCCATTGTGGCCCCACCCGACCCACAGGGGTCATGTTTGAACAAACTTGAATGTACACTATCTAAGAATGCTTCCATATAAATATGACCAATCATGGCTTTGCTATTCTTAACAAATAGTTTTTTTTAAAGATTTTTACTATGTGTTCCAATGTAAAACTTTGATGGCCCATTGTGGCCCCACCCGACCCCTGGGGGTCATGATTCGAACACATTTGTATATACACTATCTGAGGATGCTACCATATAAATATGACCAATCATGGCTATGCTATTCTTAACAAATTGTTTTTTTTTTTTTAGAATTTTTACTATGTGTTCCTATGTAAAACTTTGATCGCCCATTGTGGCCCCACCCTACCCCCGGGGGTCATGATTTGAACAAATTTGAATGTACACTATCTGAGGATGTTACCATATAAATATGACCAATCATGGCTTTGCTGTTCTTGAGAAGAAGATTTTTACTATGTGTTCCTATGTAAAACTTTGATCGCCCATTGTGGCCCCACCCGACCCCCGGGGGTCATGAGTTGAATAAATTTGAATGTACACTACCTGAGGATGCTTCCATGTAAATATGAGCAATCATGGCTTTGCTGTTCTTGAGAAGAAGATTTTTAAAGATTTTTCCTATATATTCCTATGTAAAACTTTGATCGCCCATTGTGGCCCCACCCGACCCCCGGGGGTCATGAGTTGAACAAACTTGAATCTACACTACCTGAGGATGCTACTATATAAATATGACCAATGATGGCTTTGTTGTTCTTGAGAAGAAGATTTTTAAAGATTTTTCCTATATATTCCTACGCAAAACTTTGATCGCCCATTGTGGCCCCACCCGACCCCCGGGGGTCATGATTTGAACAAATTTGAATCTACACTACCTGAGGATGCTTCCATGTAAATATGACCAATTATGGCTTTGCTGTTCTTGAGAAGAAGATTTTTAAAGATTTTTCCTATATATTCCTATGTAAAACTTTGATCGCCCATTGTGGCCCCACCCTACCCCCGGGGGTCATGATTTGAACAAACTTGAATCTACACTACCTGAGGATGCTTCCAAGTAAATATGACCAATCATGGCTTTGCTGTTCTTGAGAAGAAGATTTTTGAAGATTTTTCCTATATATTCCTATGTAAAACTTTGATCTCCCATTGTGGCCCCACCTGACCCCCTGGGGTCATGATTTGAACAAACTTGAATGTACACTATCTGAGGATGCTACCATATAAATATGACCAAGTATGGCTTTGCTGTTCTTGAGAAGAAGATTTTTAAAGATTTTTCCTGTATATTTCCTATGTAAAACTTTGATCGCCCATTGTGGCCCCACCCTACCCCCGGGGGTCATGATTTGAACAAACTTGAATCTACACTACCTGAGGATGCTTCCACATAAGTTTCATGTTTTCAAGCACAGTGGTTCTTGAGAAGAAGATTTTTTAATGATGCCATTAATTTTTCATGAATTCTTAATTATCTCCCCTTGGAAGAGGGCGTGGCCCTTCATTTGAACAAACTTGAATCCCCTTTACCCAAGGATACTTTGTGGCAAGTTTGGTTGAAATTGGCCCAGTGGTTCTTGAGAAGAAGTCGAAAATGTGAAAAGTTTACAGACGGACAGACAGACGGACAGACGGACTACAGACAAAATGTGATCAGAAAAGCTCATTTGAGCCTTCGGCTCAGGTGAGCTAAAAACAAAAAATCATATTACTGTAAAATCACAAATTATTTTTGTGGTTTGGGTTCATGGGGATTTGATTTCGTTGATGAAGAATTGCTGACTAGTAATACATGTGAACAAGAGACCCAAGGGCCTTAACGGTCACCTGAGTATAATACAACAATTTAGAAGTTAAATACACTGATAGATGAAGCTTTGTTGCCCTAAAGCAAGAGAAGTAGGAAGATCAGGATCAACAAAATAATTAGTCTAGTATTCAGTATCAACTCATAACTTAAGTTCTAATCTGTCCCCCACTTAACACTATCACCATGCAGACTATTAACAAACTATTAGTGCTTCTGTACTATTTTAAAACCCATATTAAGACCTCTAGCATTGACCTCTCTTATGGTCTTTGAAGAACTTTTAATAAGATAAGTTATTTTTGTCTCATTTTTATTTATCTATTACTTACAGGTCTGCCTGATTATTAAAACTAAGAAAGTAGTTTTGAATTATACGATAAACATTCTTGCATAATTATCTTATTTTATTAACCTTTCAAATACATTATTTACGGTGATTAATTATCAAAGGTGAATGGAAAAGGGGAATAACTTCTCTCAGTAGAATACAAATTAATAGAGCCCTGCCCAGGACCAGAATGCTTAGACAAATGGTCCAGATGTTCAAAAATCTGGTAGAAATACGCTTACTTATATCATTTAAACTTTTACTCAGTTTGCTTCCGATATGCCCAGAAGCAGAGAAGAATTTCACAGGTACAATGCATTTTCACTACAGATTCAACAAAGCCTTACCCTAACACCAGAACCCCAGACCAAAGGTAAAGAAATTTACAAATTTGGAAGAGTTACCCCCATCATCATAACTATGGACTTCAAAGAACTAACACTTTTCCACTATATTATCAAAAGCCCCCCCCCCCCCTCGTCGTTATGCCAGAACCCCTGACCCTAGGACCACAAGATTTAAAAATTCTGTTTGAAGCTCCCATTTTCATCATAGCTAAGCAATTTATTTATCAGCTCAACACTAAGGAGCAGACAGGATTAATTAATGATTAATTAATAGAATTAATGCATTTTCACTATATAATCAATAGAGCCCCCCCCCCCCTTCCCCCGTCCTCAACAACCCCCAAAACTGAAGCCATATATTTAAAAATTTTGGAAGAGGCATCCTTCCCTATCATAATCATGCCCTTTATTTGTTTAAATAATATCCAGTAGCAAAGAAGAAGATTTTCACAGAATCAATGCATTTTCACTATATAATCAATAGAGCCCCGCCCTAACACCAGAACCCCTGACCCTGGGGCCATGAAATTCACAATTTTTAAAAAGGCATCCTTAAGCATCATAACCATGCACTTAGTTTGTTTAAATAATCTCCAGTAGCAGAGAAGAAGATTTTCAAAGATTAATGCATTTTCACAATATAATCAATAGAGCCCCACCCTAACACCAGAACCCCTGACCCTGGGGCGATGAAATTCACAATTTTTGAAAAGGCATCCTTATGCATCATAACCATGCACTTAGTTTGTTTAAATAATACCCAGGAGCAGAGAAGAAGATTTTCAAAGAATTAATGCATTTTCACTATATAATCAATAGAGCCCCGCCCTAACACCAGAACCCCTGACCCAGGGGCCATGGCTTTCACAATTCTGGAAGGGGCCCACCTCCTCATCATAACTATGTACTTACTTTATCACCTCAATGCCCAGGAGCAGCGGAGAAGATTTTCAAAGAATTAATGCATTTTCACTAGATAGTCAATAGAGCCCCGCCCTAACACTAGAACCCCTGACCCAGGGGCCATGAAATTCACAATTTTGGAAGAGGCACTCTTGCTCATCATAACTATGTACTTAGATACTTTATTTAATACCCAGGAGCAGAGAAGAAGATTTTCAAAGAATTAATGCATTTTCACTATATAATCAATAGAGCCCCGCCCTAACACCTGAACCCCTGACCCTGGGACCATGAAATTCACAATTTTGTTAGAGGCTCTCTTGCTCATCATAACTATGTACTTAGTTACTTAATTTAATACCCAGGAGCAGAGAAGATTTTCAAAGAATTAATGCATTTTTACTAGATAGTCGATAGAACCCCTGACCCTGGGGCCATGAAATTCACAATTCTTGAAAAGGCACTTTTGCTCATCATAACTATGTACTTAGTTACTTTATTTAATACCCAGAAGCAGAGAAGAAGATCTTCAAAGAAAAAATGCACTTTCACTATACGATCTATAAAGCCCCACCCTGGGGCCAGAACCCCTGACCCTGGGGCCATGAATTTCACAATTTTGGAAGAGGCACTCTTGCTCATCATAACTATGTACTTAGTTATTTTATTTGATACCTAGGAGCAGAGAAGAAGATTTTTAAAGAATTAATGCATTTTCACTATATAATCTACAGAGCCCCGCCCTAACACCTGAACCCCTGACTCTGGGGCCCTCGAATTTCACAATTTTGGAAGAGGCACTCTTGCTTTTCATAACTATGTACTTAGTTACCTTATTTAATACCCAGGAGCAGAGAAGAAGATTTTCAAAGAATTAATGCATTTTCACTATATGATCTATATAGCCCTACCCTAGTACCAGAACACCTGACCCTGGGGCCATGAATTTCAAAATTTTGGTAGAGGGTTCAATGCTTATTACAATGATGCCAACAGTTTGACTGCTTGATGTCCAGGAGTAAAGAAGAAGATTTTTAAAGATTGCATTATTTTTGGTGGTTTTAGCCCCACCCCTCAGGCCCCAGGGGGGCAGGGACCATGAAATTCACAATTTTTGTTCCCCTTCACCCATAGATGCTATATGCCAAATTTGGTTGAAATTGGTTAAGCGGTTTCAGAGAAGAAGCTAAAAATGTTCAAATGTTAACGCACGACGACGGACGAGAACGGATAGCAATAGGTCACCTGAATGACTCAGGTGACCTAAAAATAGCTTTTCATGGTGGACATGAATTTGTGGGTCTCTTCATACCTCAAAAACAATGAAAATTAAACCCCCATGAAAATTAGTGATTTCACAGCATACAAAATCAAATTAAATCTTAATAATTTAATCTATACCAATTTAATTTTGAAAATAAATGGCTGGCCATCAATCTAGTGACATTTAACCATTGAATCATTATTTTTCTAAAGATATGGTCTCATAACTGCAAGGGTGTGTGCAAACAAATTGAGTAACATGCATTAGCGTGTTATGAAAATTTGTTTGCACACACCGTTGCAATTATGAGACTTTATCTTTCAAAAAATAATGATTCAATGCTTATATTTACATTTTTTAATTTCTTGCCTTGACTGCAAATGTTATTTTTATTTCAAAATCCATGTATTATCCTTTGGGTAAGTTACAATTAATGGAAGAGCCATTGCAACAGCTTCTGTTCAATATGAGCGTGAATTTTGATTTTTGCTTATGACATTGCACTTCCAGGCTGTTCAACATTTGTGACGTCAAAATAAAAATGCATACATTAACCTTTTGATCCCCTGTCCATATTATGGTGTTTTTTTTTAATGCCGTAAACTTTCCTCACACTTTATGAGCAAAATACATGTGGAACGTAGATATATAATGCTATAAACTGCAATTAAGAAAAAGGCCAGTTCTTCTGCCCAATTCCCAAAGGATAACACTTGCTTGATCAGAGATGCTCTAACAGAAATGATTGAGACAGCTAGCCTTCCTACATTGAACTCTTTAATAAATCCTTGACTGAATTCAATGCATGTCCACTAATTACTCAGAAGGGATGAATTGATTTGCATAATCTGCTTTCTAGTCTGTATGTAGTACAATAAAAATGCACATTTATGTCATTCTGTTGGAAACAAAGATTTTTTAAAAAAAATTTTTATAAAGCTTTATATAATGAAAAAAAAAAAAAATAATAAATAAATAAAACTATAATCTTGATAGAACATTTTTAAATAGGTTACTATATGCTCTTAGATTTGTAGGGACTATCTACCATAATTTTTTTTAAATACTTGGTGATTGTTTTTAGAGTTTAAATGAGTAGTTTTAAGCTATCACTTTTTTGTACAGATGTACCAAATGGCAGTTCTAGACTCTATGTCTCAAACCTAAATGAACCCAAAATGACTGTCAACAAAAAATTAAAAAAAAAAAAAAAAACTGTAAAAATGCAGAAAAATTACTCAATCATGATGAAAATACCAGGTGCACATCTTTATATGGTGAATAATTAGTGTTTAAATTTTCAAACAAATCTGTGCAATAGTCTCCAAGAACAGATCTGGACAAAATCACTTAATAAAAATGAAAAACAATGGATATGCCGATTCCAATACTTTCATTTGTGTGTGGGGGGGGGGGGGGGGGGGGGGGTATAAAAAAAAAAAACATTAATGTATTCAGGGAGATGGTCCAACAACTTTGATATTGGATAGGCTATTTGATATGCAGATATATTTATCAAACTTCAAATTAACTGGACTGCATGCTCTTTAGAACTTCTTAATAGTCTAAAGGAAAGAAAAAGCCTTTTCATTAACAATATAGAGATAATTAGTACAATTTTATATTGGATATGGTTATTACATGTTTTATAAAGTAATATCAAATACTAAATTGAGTCTCCAGATAAGATATATTATACAGTTCTATTTTACATTTGACATATAGTGGGTATATATACATAAACCTTCATCAATATCAAGTAATGTGCAGTAGTATTCAATACATAATATAATAAAATATCTGTAACAAACATGAATTATTTTTACCATAATATAAATTCATTGAAGCAAAAATAAAACATTCATTTTAGAAGTTCTTATCAGTGCACTATAATAATAAATGGTTTACATTCATCACATTTATGATGTTTTGCTCTATAATTATGAACTTCTCTTTATATTTATTGCAACCATGATAGTAAACACCTTTTAACACAAACCCTATATCTCCATTGAATAAAGCACTGCAATGAATAAATAATAGCTTTATACCATAGAGTCATGTTTTATTCCAAACAATTTCAACATCAATATCAACAAGGGAAAATTGACATTTACATGTGGTGTCAAAGAAAAAAAATTGATTATACATAATGTTACATTAATAAAATATCCTAATGAAACTTGTCAATAATATCATCAAAATAATTAATATCAAAGCAAGTAAAATGTTGCATAACATATTAAAAGTATAAAAAATAATAATAATTTGATTCTAAATTACTAATAAAAACAAAATTATATAGGGTTACAAAATTACCATTTTCACTTCACTTCATCCTAGCCTAATCATATTATTACACTAATATTGATATCCCATACTTCCTTCAAACTTCAGATATAAATCATTCTGTTCTTAAGGTGTGTGACTTTTTTCAACTTAGAAATTGTTAAAAAATTTCAATAACTTTCTTCTTGTTCAAAGACTTTGGATGAATGATATGGTAATAACTTTGATTATCAAGCTGCAATATTATGTTTCTGACCTTCATCTACATCCTTGTCCTTCAAGACAAGCTCTTTTCTCATATTGGTCAATTCTTTCATCCTTTCTCAAATGCAGTAGTACTTTAGTACAGAGTATCAGTCCAGTAGCTCTCATAGTCTCCTCTTCCATGTCCAATCCTTCTCTCCAGTCCATCATCAGTGTATCTATCATGCCTGGAGTATGAGTTTGGGTAAAACTGCTGCATCCTGTATGGACCTGTTGTACTGTATCCTAACAAATCCTCACTGTATCCATTTCCTGGATATCCTTGATTATGCATGACATTCCTTGGATCTGTGTAGGGATGATAGTATGCATAATTTTGCTTTCTATAATAGTGTTGATTTTCATGAAAATATTTCAGTTGGTGATAGTTTTTGGATCTTGGAAGTTCAACTCTAATGGGCATCCTATCTCCATACAAAATATCATTCTGTGGATGTATCTGATGCAAGTTTGTACCTCCTTGTAATTTTCTTCTTGACTCAGCAGAGTATTTTTTATTTTGTTGTTGATCACAGTTTGAATTTAGATCTTTATTGTTTTTGTTTTTAATATGTAACTTTCCAGAAATATTCTTGTCTTTTTTGTCTGCAGTGCCAGTCCTTCGTTTGCAGCAAAACACAACAATCACAATAATCACTATTAGCAAGATTCCTCCAACTGCAGACCCAGAACTAATAATGATGATCATTTCCTCAGACAATCCTGAAGGTGAAGTAGTTGTTGGAGCTGTTGAAATTTCTGACTTAGTGCCCACTGATTCTGTACTTCCAGAGAGAGTGTTACCTTCTAGTGTAGATTTATCACCTACAGTAACTGTACTCTGTCTAGATGATAACAACTCGTCTGATGATATCTTGGTAGGAGTTTCTGACACAGTACCTGTAGTTTGTGTTGTTTCATTATCTGTTGACTCAGATGTTGTTGCTGAACCTATAACGTAGATATGTAGGACAACTGCCTTTTGAAAATAACACAAACACTAATACTTAGAGGGCGAACTGCTCATTATGATTATTCCTCATATATTTCCATCACTTGAAAATAACTTGAAAGAATACAATGAATTTTTAATATGCTTAAAAGTAGTTGTGCCTTAATTCTCAACTAAGGATATACAACTTACACTTTCAGAAAGGGATAACTGCTCAGACTGATAAGAGTGATTGGGAAATGGGTCAATTGCCCTATATAGTAACATTGAAGTGAAAAACAGCTTATTAAATCAACAGTCCTCAGTGCCACATTGCAGCTTCAAAGTCTCAGCAATTTTCATTGGAAATATATTTTTAGTATGACTTGCTTAATTGCCTCACTTTTACTTTAAAATCATATTTCATCAGTGATTTTTTTTTGGGTTTTTAAAATACCACCCCATCCTTTTGAATTGTGAAAAAGTAGTGACATTGTCCTCCAACTGGGAAAAAATCACTTTAAGTTAATAAGAACGATTGCAGAAAATAATCAAACATAAGGAACAACAAATGTGTTTGTTTAAGGTTTACTTCAGAACTGATTTGATATAAAATAAATGACTTTTAAATTTTTTTAACATTAAATATATTGAATATTGGTAACTTAGGGATGTGCAATTTTATTAGTATTCAGGTATATCATGATTTTTAATTGCTTGATGTGTATTGTGATATGGAGACTTAAATACCGGTATATGGTACATAATTATAAGTTCCAGAAATTATTCATTTATTTGTTCAAACTTTCATATTACAATTACAGAAGGTGTAAGGCCAAAATTAAAAAATTGTTTCTTTGCCCTTTTCCGACCCAGATTTTTAACAATGGGTAGGTAGGTAGGAAAAATATTTAGTTTTTCTTCAAAAAATTATAACAAAAAGCATAAGGGTCACAATGCGCTACTGAGTCACTTTCACTATTGCTGCTCTTCAAAAGGTTTTTCAAAGATTTTCCTTCTACATTCCCATGAAAAAGTGTGGGTCCACCCTTAAGGTCCAAGGGGTTATGATGTATTCAACCTTTAATCTACACTACATGGAGATTCTGAATATCAGTGTGACTAATGTATACTTGCTATTATAAAGGAAAAATGTTCAGCAATTTTTTCCCTATGTGCATGATTGTATTACTGTATATAAATTTGTCCTGAGTTTGAGCCCCAACCTAGCCCCCATGTCACACTTCGAACAAACTTGAATCCATAGGACATGGGATTTTTTTTTTGCATATCAATATAATTTATTGTTGCTTTGGACTTCTTTCAAAAGTTTTTATTCAAATTTGTATATATATATATTCCCTTGTAAAATTAAAAATACTTATTTAAGGGCTCAAAGGGGCCATAATTTGAACAATTATGAATCTGCACTATATTGGGATGCTTCTATATTAATGTAAGTAATTTTGTCATTTCTGTTTTGAAAAGGATTTTTATATATTTGTTTCCTACAGTGTATATATTCCATGTGAATACTTTACCCCTTATTGCATCTCCACCTAAACTCCAAGGCCTTGGTTATCGGTCCTATCTAAATCATGTATATATATAGTGTTCAATCTATACTAAAAAGTAATGCTAATCTATAGGAATAGGCATGTTTTCTGTTGCATGTTTAAAATTTACAAGGTCTTGAGGTGGTTATTTATTTTTTTGTCTGCTTGTACTATTTTGTGTAAATAAAAACAGCAAAAAAAATTCAATTTTTTTTTCTATGGAAAATAATATATAAAGTGAAAACTCATCATATCAAAAAAAAAAATGTATTAAAAAATTGATGTAAACTTCTTTCTGACTTCAAAACATTGAACCTGCGGGTATCAACTTAAAAGTTTAACAATTTCATTATTTAATGTATTTACCTAATTGATACTCTGTTGTGTCCATGCATGCAAGCCCATTTCTCATTCAATTGTAATTTTCAGGACATTTGTGTATAAGTTGACTTAATGTATTTAAGGTAAATCAGCAGCCTTGTTTTCCACTTTTCCTCATCATCGATGTTTTTTTCTATGTTTGGTTTTAAACAGCAACCCCAAATTTTCATAACTATTTTCAAATTTTATTTAAATTATTTAATTTAGAAGTTTGATGCTCCTTACAAATTCTTGGTCTTTATCTTCTATCCCCTACAGCTGCATGCTTTTGTCAGCTGTGTGCGTTCAAGCTAGATTTCCTGTACATTTCAACCCTGATTTCACAACTTTGTGTGCATTAAATCTGGTAAGGGGCTACATGCACTGAATGAATGAAAAAGCTTGTCCAGGATTAACACAGATTTCACCTGCAATTACATTATATTTATGTTTATAATCAGATTAAAACAAACTGGGTTGAGATGGTTCAGATAAAAAAAATTGTAAATGAAAAGAGCAATAAAATATTTTGAGTCAGGCTTATTTTTGTGGACCGGTCAGCTTAAAGGACAATATTTTACTTTAGGCCTAAATAATGTTAAAACCATAAAAGAATTGCATCCTAGCATCCAAACATGCTCTTTATAATGTAAATAAAAAATTAAGTTGTATGTTTTTCCAGCATATTTGTAGAAAAAATAATGGATAGTCATTTTAAATCATTGTAACAATTGTGTGTAAAAATATCATGATATTATCATGATATTTTGAGAAATTTTCGTGATATATCATGATACGAAATTTTTGGCGATATCCATTCCTATTAGGAACATTACTTATTTTAGTGACACCCTGTATAACTATTATTTATTTTCTCGGAATTACTTATTGTTTAATTTCATTAAAAAAAATTACCAGTATTTGGACTCATAATCCAGAAAATTGCCTTTCAATAATAATCAAGCTTGAACAGAACATCTTTACTGATTTTATTGAAACCCTATAGTGTTGTCTCTTGCATGTTATTAGCCTGAACATATATTTAAATGGTGGTCAAACTTAAAATGTCAACAACAGACTTGTAACTGCAGGCAACTACACTGTATAGTAAGCTAAATATCTGCTTATACATTGGTTACCTCCATTGTTTTACACAGTCATAACAAAACCTTTTGCACTTGAATAAGACTAATGTAAAAAAAAACATACTTACTCTTTGTCAGCAATTTCAATGACATTTAAATTTCGAAGTAATTTCCTAACATTTGAAATTGGAAAAAACATATTAATAATTCATTATTGGTAAAAAAAAAAAAAGCTAATTTTTGTAAGGGGGAACAGCCAAATATCAGTAGCATTTTGGCCCATAAAAAAGTCAGTTAATTTTATACGAGTCTCACTGATAAAATTTTAGAAGTACAGTGCAGGCAACACGGATCCAGTATTTCCCGTGCCCCGTCGCGGTATAAACATAACGCGGGATTTGGCCAGGTGAGTCAGGTAAACCGCGTTCCCTCCGCAGGAAATTCATCACCTACCTGACCCCGCCGCGGTTAAATCATCGATCAGCTAGTATCATAAACAAACGGGAGTTATTTCCCCTAAAAGGAATTTCGCAAAATTCCCTCTTAAAAGAAAATTAAAGATCTGACTGCAGTGTATGTATATTTATGAAAGTATTTTCTTTTTTTTTGCAACAGTGAGGTTAAAATAATGAACATCCTCAAAAAAAAAAAAAAAAGAATTTGTAAAGCAGAAGATATTTTAAACGTTTTTTAAAAAAAATTATTTATTTATTTATTTTTTAATTATAATATCAATACTAAAGTGAAATCTAGTATCAAGAAAACTATTTATAAGCCATGTATTTTGAGAGTTTAACATGACAAATTTTAATGTCAGAAATATAAGTTCTAAGAATTTCTCTTTTCAAATTATATGGAACTGCAATAATAATACATACATGTGCTAAACAATAGTCAGTGCGAGTTCTGATTAACAGTTTTCAGCATTCCTATGAAAAAAAAAGTGCATCTATACACTTAATCAAAAGTTAAGGACCACCCACTTTGATATGAAAATTAAAAGTAAAAAAAAACATTTTTGATTGAATATATCCAGACTTACTTGTCAATCAAACGTCTTTTTATTATTTGTTTTTATGTTATATCGATATCTCCATTCAAATACTTGTAAAACCGGTTTCTTCAAGGCCACCAATGCATGTTCGAACAATGCAGTTTTATTAATTGTATTCACATCCATGTTCGCATGAGCTTAACTGATAGAAAAAAAGTTAAGTTTTGTGCAACCATGCCTCGTCGGAAACTCTCGGATGCTGAACGCTGGCAGGCCATTGGAATGGTAAGAACTGGAATGACGTGTAGAAGGGTTGGCGAACACTTTAATGTCAGTCATACTGTAATTTTGCGTCTGGTACAGCCCTGGAGAAGAACTGGGGGTGTGGAGGAAGCTAAAAGATCTGGAAGACCCCGAAAGACTACAGAGAGGGAAGATAGACTTCTAAAACGACTAGCTAAACAGAGTCCTTTTGACACTGCAAACACTCTGAGAAGCAAATGGAACACCCAAGCTCGAATCAGCAGAAGCACAGTTAACAGGAGGATAAACAAGGAACGGATGCGATCATGTCGGCCAATAAAACGTCCACTCTTATCCCAGAGACACAAAGAAGCAAGATTACTATGGGCACGACAGCATAGGAGGTGAAACATTCGGTCGTGGCAGAGAATACATTGGTCAGATGAAAGCCGATTTTTGCTTCACCCGGTAGACGGCAGAGTTCGGGTATGGAGACACCCAAATTCTGCATACAAACAGCAACATGTATTGGGAACAAAGGCCTTTGGTGGAGGCGGAGTAACAGTATGGGGATGTTTCTCTTTGCGGTGTAAACTGGAGCTGCACATTCTTGATGGCACCTTAACTGCTCAAAAGTACAGGGACAACATACTAAGCCAATTAGTTGTGCCTCATTTCGATGATCATTCATTAGCAAGTCGACCTGTACTAATGGATGACAATGCTAGACCTCATCGGGCCCGAATAGTTAAAGACTATCTTCGCCAAGAAGCCATTGAAACTATGCCCTGGCCCGCCATGTCCCCAGATATGAACCAAATTGAACATGTGTGGGATTATCTTGGTCGTAGAATTAATCAGAGGACCCCAAGATGTGAAAACTTACAGGAATTAAAAGACACTTTAATTCAGGAATGGAGACAGTTCCCCTAAAACCGCCTAAGACGACTTGTCCACAGTATGAGAAGGCGTGTAAAAGAACTGTACAAAAGTCGTGGTGGATATACACATTATTAAATATCTATGCTTATAAAATATTGAAAATTGATGACTCTTTAAATGCCAATAAAGTTAAATATGCTTATTGCTAGCAACTTTTGTCAACAACAAATTAAAGTGAAACTTTAAATCCTACATTTTTTGACTTGCATTCTTTTCATTGGAAAATTATCATTTGCATAAAACAGATTAGTTATCAGATGATTTCGAAACATGGATTGACTAAGGAGAGTTTAGATCTACTCAGATTTAAAAACAAAAATTAAATAATTAATTTGATTTGTCTAAGAGAATGAAAAGTTTAAAGATTTTTCACAGAAAGAGTGATGGTCCCTAACTTTGGAGTAAGTGTATATATACTGTTTACGTTTTTGTATTTTTACAAAATTTAGAACAGTGTAATTCATTTAATTTTAAATTTCACTTTATTGTATACATGTGCAAGCATTTCTCTGAAATTGTAAAATGACCGGAAAGCAGTATTATTCGATGGTGAGAGATTTGCACTGAGTGGGCGCGTGAACGTTATACAAGATATCAATAAAATATAGCATAATTTTTCTTTTCCTCCATATTTACTTCTTTGGTAGATAGTGTTTTGTTTTTAATTTAATTATTTCTCCAATTACAGATGTTAGGATGTGTATGGTTATGAACTCCACAAAACAATTAAAACGAAAGGGGGGTTTATTTCACTAAAACTTATTATTCTTAATAATACTCAAGAAAAAAAAATCAAATGCCAAGTTTTCTTGAACAAACTCTGTTTCTTTGTGTATAAAGTATTAGTCGCGATCATTTCCTGTGTATAGGGATTAGCAGACCAAGAGCAGGAAACGGCATGCCCTGGGGGAATTACACCTGTCCTAGAGTACCTGGGCAAATTTCTCTGAATGTGTAATGCATTGTCTAGCCAAACAACACACCAGTCCCTTCAATGTTTCATTATTTCTTCATTTTCAAATGAAATTACAACGGTACTATGAAATTTACGCAACTCAATATATACTCGCTAATTTTTTTTTTTTAACCCTGTGTGTATATTAAAAGGAAAAAGATCAATTATACTTTTAAAACGAATTAATAGAGTTCGAATAAAATAAAATAAATCAATCAAATTTTGTTTTATTACTTTTTTCTGTAAATGCCGACGGGCTTGACATTTATGTTTCTGTTTATATATGTACATGTGTATGTACTATGTAAGTAGAATTAAAAAAAAAACAAGGTACAGAATGTTATGGCACGTGCATGGTTTTTCCTTCTATCAGCTTATTGATTTATCGAGTCCATCGATTAACACTGATTAAAACAAACTATTTGTGATAAAATTTCAATGAAATGAATTGATATTGGATTATGTTTTTTTCAGTTTCAAAATAGTCGTTTCTGTGAACAGAATCCATTCTGAGATAACATATAGATTATACTGTGGCCGATTTATCAATTTATTGACCATGCAGTTGTGGACTTTGTTTAATTCTACGATCGAGTTTCTGAAAAACACGGAAACAGTAACAGCTGCAGACACTCTTTTACTAAACTAACTGCTTCCAAGACATTTATTTATTAGATCGCCAATACTGGTTCACGATGTAAGATTACGCAATCCAAAGGTATTGCAGGTATCTTGTTGGGGTTACACAGACACCTGAAAACTCGTAGCCTATCGCTCTAACACATTTGGTCACTGATTATAATAAGTTTATTTTTTGTGTCGTATGTTCAATTTATTTTAGGGCCCAAAATAAGCTGATAAAAGGGTCTTTCCAATTTGCTGATGCGTGTAAATGAAAATACTGATGAGCATGAACATACTAATTTCAAACTGAAAGAAAATGGAAAATCTAGCTTTGAAATTATCTAGAATATATAGGATATAATGATTTTATTAACAACAATAATGAAAAAAAAAGATCATGTTGATCTATTACTTCTACAGTATCACATGTTTAGCACATAATATTAGTGGTTATAATGGTGCAACATATTCCTAAATGTACACGTGTTTAATACTGTTACTATCTCTATCATCGTTTTTCATTCTAATATTTATATCCAAAATATATATATATATATATATATATATATATATATATATATATATATATATATATATATATATATATATATATAAAATAGAAAGGCATCTTTTTTTAAGAAACCAAAGATGGTGATCGAATCTCGCAGAAAAATAGACGCATTAGCTACATGTAATTGAGAACGCAACTGCACGGGCTAATCGCGGACACTGCATTTTAATGCATTACGAAACGATGGCATTAAAAAAATTCTAATGTTACAATGTACTGTTATAAGGTGGATAATTTAGCAATTTCAAGATAATTTATGTTGGAATTATTGAGTTTAAATAAATATATACGGTTAATGAGCTGATGATATTTCGTCCAATTTTACCGCACGTACTGGCAATTATATGCTTTTTTTTTAACTTGAGAAATAATCAAATTTGAGTGACTATTGATTAAAAAGCATATTAAATAAATAAATATTATAAAATTTAATAATACTTGAAATTAAATCAAAAATTCATTTAATGGTATTCACGATATAATGTAGGCCATGATCTTTAGTAAATTACCCCCCCCCCCCTTTTTTCGTCGCAATTAAAAATCGACAACACTTTACAGGTAAGAACTCTAAGCTGAAGAAAAACAGTAGTTCAGACTCCACCACGGTGTAAACACGGTTGCAGGTAAGTACAGCGATCAAAACCCACAACGGTGTAACGCAGAAAGGATTAACACAACGCCGAGGGGACGCGATCTAATACGGGATCCGCGTTGAGTGTACTGTAGGTCACGCTGATCTACATTTCAGTCAACTTACTGCGAGGACCCAAGATGCATCAACAAAGTTTGATGATTCTAAGCAAAGAACTAAGTACATTATGTATTATTTGAAGGCCCACAATTTTTATTGTATTTTGACATACACGTTTGCAAAAATATAACTACTATGTACATGTAGAAGAAGATTGGTAATTTTGATATATATGCATAACAGAAATTCGCAAGTACGTTGATTAGAGGTATTCACAGGATTAAAACATCCGTTCTTTCCGGAAATTGCTGTTTTTTCCACTATTTTTACAAAAAATTCACAAAATTGAAGTTGTGCACACCCCTCGAGCAAAATAAAACATATATATTTGAAAATAATTTGATAAAAGACAAGCAAAAATAATGGTAAGAATTTGCTCGAGGAATGTGCAGTATGTTAATTTTGACATTTCATGACAATTTCCGGTGGAGGATACAAAGTAAGTGGAGAGGCAAATTCTTATCTAGGAGTAAAAATAATGGTGTATTTCATGTAATAATGTTAAAAAATAAATTTATCATTGATTGACCATATTTATATTGCTCATACAAATATATTTGTCATGAAAATAGCATAAAAACTAAAAAAAAATGTTCTATAGAAATGACAAATTGCGATATTATTTTATACAAATAAGCCTTACACTTGATAAATGTTGCCAGCAAGAAGGGAAGAGATCAATTTAATATACTAAAGCAATAAAATAAAAATGTTCAGCTGACAAATGAAATCACTAAAAGTATTATTGCAGAAAAGAAAATGCTTAAATCCCAGCCTTTATTTTATTTAAATTGCTACTGAAAAGGCCTAGTTGACGTCTGCATGTATGTAAATAAATTACGCAATAAACTCAAAGATGACGTCGCAATAGGTCCCCTTGCAAGACATTTTTTTTTGGAGGGGGGGGGGATAAATTCCCAATCTTTTGGGTGTCCTTGGTCAGGACTAATCCGATTAATTAATATTCTGAAGTCTTGTATTTTCAGTCATTATACAAGTGCATGGTTGAATTGTTTCAATTATACAGATTTTATAATCCTTGCACAATATAAGCGTGTTGCATCATCTGCATATAAGTTTATATTGTAGACATTGTCGATAACCTTATGCATATAAAAACAAAGGCTCATATATTTCACCAAGTAAATTTTAATTTTAACTTGTATATTCTACTTAAGATCATTCCACATATACCAGAGTTGTTATTTCTTACCTCTCAAGGATCCAGTGAAGTTAAAAGAATACTGGAATGAGAAAGCGACAGAAAGGTCAAAAAAGAATTTTGGACAAAAGAAAGAATAAATAAATAAAAAAGCTGTATCCGATGAGGGGTTCACTTTTCAGCAAGGTTATCTGTCACTAAATTCTTTCACCCCATTATGACAGTGTATGTGTATCACACAATTAAATATAAGTATATACTGTGGAACAAAATTATCTGTCAGTGTGGACAATTTAAGTCTGAAAAACAAGTTATTTATCAGGCACGAAGAATCAGGGATGCAGGGCCACTTCCCACTTTTTTTCCAAACTTTGAAAATGTTCATTGAAAGACTGCCCCCCCCCCCCCCCCCCCTTGGTTTGCTGTAGCATAGGTAAAGTTTAGGAATATAGGTATTGGGAGAATATTGGTTGTGAAAAAAAGTTGAACCTAACGAGATATTTTTTGAAAATATCTTTAATGCTTTCTCATAAAATTTTATAAGGACTCTGACATTCTATAAAATAATGTTAAAAGTTTTAATGCAATCTTAAAAACAAACCAAGGAATTTGCATAAACAAGAGGCCCAATGGCCTTCACGGTCACCTGAGTACAATACAACAATTTAGAGGATCCATTGAAAAATAAACCTTTGTTGCCCCAAAGCAAGAAATATAGTATGATTAGCGTCAACAAAATAATTGGCCTAGTATCTATCTGTCCTCCATTTATCACTATCACCATGCAGACTATTTAACAAAATGTCTACTTTATTACTTCTCACATTGGCCTTTCTTGGCCTTTGAAGAACATTTAAAAAGATAAGTTATTTTTGTCTCAATTTTATTCATCTTTTATTTCCAAGTCTACCTGATCATTAAAACTGTGAAAGTACTTTTAGTATTTTACAATAAATATTCTTGCATAATTCTTGTATTCTATTAACCTTTCAAATACATTGTTTACAGTGATTAACTAGAACTGTCCAAAAGGGACAAATACCCCCGCTGGGTTTTTCAGAGAAGGTACCAAATCACTAATGTTTTCTAGATGTGAGAGGTGTTCACAAATTGCTTAAACATTTAGAGTGAAAATTTAATTACTCATTATATTTTTTTTAATGACTGAAACTAAGGTGCATCCTAATAAAACATCAATACTAACAATTACAGTGTTTTTTATTACATTGAAAAAATAGTTTGCAACTAGCTATCTGTCATCTTTGTGAGACATGACACTCTGCAAATTGATTGTTGAAAAAAAAAATCATAATTAATTATACAAAGTCAAATTGATCATAATACCTTTATATCAAACTCATTTTAAAAATAAAAGGCTGGTTCCAGTAACTATGTATTTTGACAGACATAAATTACAATTAAGAGACTTAGACAACAGAGATCTTTATTTCTTTCTGCCCAATTCCCAGGAGATATAGATAAGACCTGCTTGATCAGAGATGCCCTAACAGCTTCCCACACTGAATTCATTAATTAATCTTTAACTGGATGCATGTCCACTCATTACTTCCAAGGGACAAATGGATTACACAATCTGCTGTGGTATGGAAGGGAATTACCGCCAAAAGTCTATTTGTCTTGCTTTTATTCTTATTCTGCCTACTTCTTTATTCTTTGTTATTATTGTAACTATATGTCACTTTATTGTTTTCATATTCGTCTTTATTACATTTCACTTGGAACTTTTTTCATTCTTCATTTTGTCCTTACTTCTATGTTGCTTTATTCTTATAAATTCGTTCTTCTTTCTTTTAAATTGATACAGTTTCTTTAATAAATAATTATGATCATCTCTATTACAAATGTAAATTCAGTCACGCAAACCACGAAGCGCATTCAACGAAGACGAATGCAAGTAGTGTTAATTTAATGCGGCATTATAAAGCTAGGTGGCAGGGTGTTTGCTGCGAGTGTTGGTAAAATTAGGTACGCAAACCCGGGCCGGGGTTATTCGAGATTTTTCAATTTTCTGTCTTAATACTTTATCAATCGAATCCAAATTTTCAAACGATGTATGTTATAGGTTCAGGCATGTACCCGGTGTTGTTCCCCCTGAAGTCTGGCTAGATGGTAAGACTTCCCCCGGAAGACTAGATATATAGTGAGACTTCTCCAGGGGAAGTCTCGCTATATAACCAGTCTTCCTGGGGAAAGTCACACTATATAATCAGTCTCCCCCCTTCATAGCGAAACTTCCCCCTTTAATTTAGTTTCCGAATATTTTTTTACTGTAAAACAATGTTTTATACTAACGTTTTCAGTGTTTGCATAAAATTTCTCCGTCCTATATGAATGAATAAATAAATATATGAATAATTAATTAAAACATTTTGATAGTGATTTTTATAAAATTTAAAACATCTTAACCATGCAGGTAAACATAGGTAAACTGCACGTTTCTACGGGTAATGACCTCTTTACTGTTAAACTAATTATGTCTTTTTTTCTTTTGATAAGAATCGTCTCGGAACAATACAATAATCTGCTGTGCACGATAAATTTTTAATGCACACTTTTATATGATTCATTTGAAACTAAACATCTTTTTTTCAGATATATAAGATCATTACCTAAATATGCAATATATACATCGTTGATGTAAATAACATCCAAACAAAACTGGAAGGGGAAATCTCACTATGGTCGTTTAGGACGGAAGACTCACTATATAGTCATTCCCCCCCCCCCCCCCCCAACCCGGAGGGGAAGTCTCACTATATAGCCAGACTTCCGGGGGAGGGGGGGGGGGAAACTCACTATGGGGAAAGTCTCACTATATGACACCGGTAGTGGGGGGGGGGGGGGAGGGGGCTGGTCACCAACATTTTTCTAGCCATAACTTTTTACTACTGAAAATGTTCAATGAAAGTCTGGTTTTCCCTCTCCCACTTTTTGTTGCAGTTTTATCAAATAGGGGCAATGTACATAGTGATGTATGAGTAAACTTTGAAAGAATGAATTTGAAAGATGTTGGACCCCCTTCCCCCAAAAATAGAATTTTCGAGTTTGAAGAATTTTTCTCTCTTTTTCTGTTTTTGTTTGTTTCTTTTTTTTTTTTGTTTTTTTGCTTGTCAAGAGTTTTAGGTAGGTTATTTTTTTTTCTCTGGCTCCTCCTTTCAAAAACAATGCTACGTCTCTAAGTTTTATCTGTATTCGCTGTAAAAATTGCCAATATTTATACATGTATACATGTGTACATGTATTTATATTTTGAAAATCTCAATATTTTAGATTATTTTTGGCGATATTTGATTTCCAATTTGCTAAAATAGGTAGGCAATATCAAGACGACATTTGACGTATTTTTTTGCCAAACGAGACATTGACAAAATAATTTTTTTTTGAGTTATTCTGATGTCAAACACTGTGTGCTTACTAGAGATATTTATTTCTTTATTGAAAAGTGCTATTTCTATACAAAAAATTAATACATATTTTCATAAAAACCGGGGGAAGTTTCTATAGTATGCCCCGGTCTGGCCTGGTTCTGGCCACGCCTACCCATGACTTTCCGCACTACTTTGCAGAGCATTATGGGTTGGCCGAAACCAAAATAGCCCCGGTGTCATATAATATATTGAACCCCGCGATATTTTGAACCCGGGTTCAAAATATTGCTGCGAAATATTGAACCCCCCTATAAAATATTGATCCCGGGGTTCAAAATATTATGGCCATAATATTTTGAACCCGGGGTTCAATATATTATAGCCTTAGGGCCATAATATTTTGAACCCTGGGTTCAATATATTATAGCCTTAGGGCCATAATATTTTGAACCCCGGGTTCAATATATTATAGCCTTGTGGCCATAATATTTTGAACCCCGGGTTCATTATATTATAGCCTTATGGCGGAATAATATTTTGAACCCCATTACAGACATTCTCTGTTTAAAGCATAGAGGTTCCTAAGATTATATGGCCTTGAAATGTTGTACTTCCTAATTTAAAATTTTTTTTTGGTAGGGTGGGGTGGAGGTTTAAGATAGGATTTATGGCTGTAAAATGTTGTACCCCCTATTAGACATATATGTGTTTAGGAGGTTGTTTTAAAAATTATTGACCTAAAAATAATTTTTGAATGGTAAGAGGGGGTTCAAGATATGGCAGTGAAATGTTCAACCCCACAACATTTTATAAAGGATAGAAAATATGGCTGAGAAGTATTGAACCTCCATTTAAAGGCTACTATGGAAAAGGAAATGAAAGTATCTAACACCTGTCTCAAACACACTAACTTTGATTTAATTGTTAGATCTCAAGGGTTGGGTATCTTTATATTAAAATTGTATTTTTTTTCATGTCTGTGCAATACCTAAAGAAGTGAGAGTAAAATAATATAATCAAAATATTGAAGTCTGAAATTGCCATCAGGAAATTAAAAATAATTGTCTTTTACCATCAAACCCCAAATTTTCTACATCAAATAACTAAAATAACTTGATGGAAAACAATTATGAAATATTTATTTCTCTGTCTTTTATCCCATCCCATAAGGTATTTATTTTTTTATTTATTATTATTATTTTTTTTTTGTATATAAATTTACAATTTGAAAAAAGAAAATTCAAGGAGCAATGTAATATCTCTCCTTTGAGGAAGTAACAGGGATATAGTACCTGTGTATTGTGTGTACACAGGGAGGTGTCAGTGCAGGTCAACAATACCAACTGTCTATTGTTTCCCCTTGATGGTTTCTATATTATTCAATACAGTGTTTAGCGAGTGTAAAAAATTTGGTAGCCCAGTTTGAGGGGTGTTTAGCTTACATACATCATTCTGGTGTTAAAATCGAGCTAATCAAAGCAAATACAATCATTTACAACGTCATCTTCAGTACACAGATCAGGCTCCGGGGCCATAAAACTTAGATGAGCTCACTTTTGATCTCAATCTCACTTTTACTAAAGGAATGTATAAGGGAAAAGTGAGACTGAGATCAAAAGTGAGATCATATAAGTTTTGTGGCCCCGGAGCCTGGTTAATTTCCTCGATAGTCCATCAGACAGACGAGAATGGCCAGTCAACACAAAGGGCTAGAGATTCAATAGTTCATCCCATAGAGTGTAACTGGAATATTTGGTGTTTTATGAAGGGAGAGAGCAACATTAAACAGAATTGAGTACCTAAGGAAGTCTAATTGGGGAACAATATTTACCAGCCATATTAATTTGAACCCCTCTTTTTGACCACTGAAGTAAAAAAAGGGGAGGGGGTGTCAGAATTCTGCAACGATAAAATCTTGAACCCCCACCCACCTATTGAAAAATTAAAATGTAAGAGGGAGGGTCAATATTTTGAAGCCATTGTATCTTGAAAACAGTTTCCATGAACCTTTAAGTGGGGTCAATATTTTACAGCCATGATATTTAAAACCCAACTCCTCAAAAGTGTAACAGAAATTCAATATTTTTGCAATCATAATGACTTGAAATTATGACACTCCTCATGAAAAAAAAAAAACCACACACACACATACAATAGGGTCCTCAATATTTTATGATATCTTTACTATTCAATCGATATACCCAACCCCACAATTAACCTTTAGGGTGAGGTTGTGTTTAACAGCCATATTATTTTATTCCCAGATTTTGAGAACTCTTACGGGGTTGAATATTTCACAAACACTATTCTGCTGAACCCCAAAAGACAAAAATCCAGAGGGCCATCAATATTTTATGGTCATGATATCTTGAATCCCCTCCCTTTCTAAACAAGCATAATACCGTAATACTTTAAAACTCCCTCTTCCTGACCACTAAAATGTAATGGAGGACAGTACTTTGCAACTATAATATTTTGAATCCCCCTCTTAAATCAAAATTTTTCGGGAATCAATATTTTATGGTCATAATATATTGAACCCCCTCTTTCAACTGAAGAAGACTACCGTATATACTCACCTATGAGTCGGTCCGCCTATAAGTCGGTTGCATTTTTTAAGCTTATATTAGAGGGATTGACCCTCTAAAATACCAATCATTTTATGACTCGCCTATAAGTTGGACGCAGAGTTTTGGACCAAAGTTTAACTCCCAAAAAACCGACTTATAGGCGAGTATATACAGTACATGGGGACACCACTTGTTCTCCCCAAATAAAATAAAAATTGTGGGGGTTAATATTTTGCCACATTAATATCTTGACCCCTCCCCCTTTAAATTTAAAAAGGTAGGGGACTCAATATTTTATGGTCATAATATCTTGAACCCCCTCCCTCTTAAATTAAAAGGGTAGGGGGACTCAATATTTTATGGTCATAATATCTTGAATCCCTCTTCCTCTTAAATTAAAAGGGTAGGGGGACTCAATATTTTACATTCATAATATCTTGAACCCCCCTCCCTCATTAATTAAAAGGATAGGGGGACTCAATATTTTTGGTCATAATATCTTGAACCCCCTCCCTCTTAAATTAAAAGGGCTGGGGGACTCAATATTTTATGGTCATAATATCTTGAACCCCCTCCCTCAATAATTAAAAGGATAGGGGAACTCAATGTTTTATGGTCATAATATCTTGAACCCCCTCCCTCTTAAAAGGATAGGGGGACTCAATATTTTACATTCATAATATCTTGAACCCCCTCCCCCATTGATAAAAAGGATAGGGGGACTCAATATTTTATGGTCATAATATCTTGAACCCCCCTCCCTCTTAAATTAAATGGATAGGGGGACTCAATATTTTATGGTCATAATATATTGAACCCCCCTCCCTCTTAAATTAAAAGGGTAGGAGGACTCAATATTTTATGGTCATAATATCTTGAACCCCTCTTCCTCTTAAATTAAAAGGGTAGGAGGACTCAATATTTTATGGTCATAATATCTTGAACCCCCTCCCTCATTAATTAAAAGGATAGGGGGACTCAATATTTTATGGTCATAATATCTTGAACCCCCTCCCTCTTAAATTAAAGGGTAGGGGGACTCAATATTTTATGGTCAATATATTATAACCATAATATGATGAACCCACCGGGTTCAATATTTTATAAGGGGGTTCGTTATATCGCAGCGAAAAAATGAACCCGGGTTCAAAATATTATGCGATATATTGAACCCGGGTTCAATATATCGTGGCATCAAAATATTATGCTACACCGGTCCCCAGAATCATGCGACTGCGCTTGAACAGTTACTACCCTGAAATAAAGAAATATCAGTTCAGTGGAAGCTAGCTAATATATAGGGGTCCTAAAAAACCACTCAATTTATAAGGGCATACTAGTAATTATCAAAATATTTAATATTTTTTATATCAATAAAACTGAAATTCAATCATCCAACAAATAACGTGAATATAGAGTTATATTTTTCAGGTGACAGAAACTACTCAATTATTTTGGAGTTTTCTTCATCATTGGTCCGGTTTTAATATGACCCAGGTTTTCTTAAAATGTGTTATTTAAAGCAACAAAAGCACATTTGAAAGAAGAAATGCTTATAAATAGTTAAAATATGATGTTTAACATCAGAATAATTTGTAAATTTATTAGCTTTTTGTATTTAAAAAAAAAAAAAACAAAAAAAACAAAAAACAAAAAAACCCCAAAAAAACCCCACTAAAAATGTCAGCTTTATACTGCCTTCCCATTTTACCAACTTGGAAATCAAATATCTTCGAAAAAAAAAATCTAAAATATTGAGCATTTCGGGGCAATTTTACCGTGTATATAAATAAACTTATAACTAACATAACTTGGAAATTTGGGCTCGATTGATAAAGTATTGAGACAGAAAATTGAAAAATCTCGAATAACCCCGGCCCGGGTTTGCGTACCTAATTTTACCAACACTCGCAGCGAACACCCTGCCACCTAGCGTATAATGCTGCATTAAATTCACACTACTTGTATTCGTCTTCATTGAATGCGCTTTATGGTTTGCGTGACTGAATTTACATTTGTAATAGAGATGATCATAATTATTTATTAAAGAAACTGTATCAATTTAAAAGAAAGAAGAACGAATTTACAAGAATAAAGCAACATAGAAGTAAGGACAAAATGAAGAATGAAAAAAGTTCCAAGTGAAATGTAATAAAGACGAATATGAAAACAATAAAGTGACATATAGTTACAATAATAACAAAGAATAAAGAAGTAGGCAGAATAAGAATAAAAGCAAGATAAATAGACTTTGGCGGTAATTCCCTTCCATACTGTGTAATGTAAAAACTATTTTTAATACTTTGTGATTTTCTTTTTTAGTTCTAATGAGTAGTTTTAAGCTGTAGTTCACATTTTTGTACAGATTCTAGATGTTCTAGATTCTATGTCTCAAACCTTGGACATGAACCCGAAATGACTAAGTCAATAAAAATAAAAAAAAGAAACACCTGTAAAATGCAGAAAAATTATCAAATAATGTTGAAAATACCAGGTGCACATCTTCATATTGTAAATAATAAGTGTACAAATTTTCATACAAATCTATGCAATAGTCTCTGGGAACAGACCCGGACAAAACCACATAATAACAAGAGGCCCAAGCGCCTTGAATTGCTCTTCTGATAAACTGTACAACCTATCACTTCTATTTGAAGCCTCTAAGTATCCTGTATATTTAGATAAACCCTTGAAATTCCAATTCACATTCTGAGAACCAGGGCTCTCACACCACTTTTTGGGACTGGGGCCAGGACCGTAAAAATTGGGAAAATTAGCGACCTTTTGGGTAATTTTGGGAAAATCATAACTAGACATTACGCATTAAATTCATGATATATTGAGTTTCTGGTGGTGGTTATCAACTAAATTTCTGTTTCGTAATGCAGAGAAATATGAATTACAAGTTTAGTAACTATATATCTTACTAAATGTTCTTTAATATTTGGGGAAGTGACAGATTGGGAAAATAAATACATTCAATTGGGAAAAAAGGTGCCTTTTTTGATTGGGAATGGTGCCTTTGAACAGCCCCAAATATAGAGAATCGAGAGCCCTGAGAACCCAAGATGATTCTAAGCCAACTAGTACCTGAGAGTTGGTCAGGTGACCTACTTATCACTTGTCATTCTCTGACGACCCATCAACTAAGTTTTATGATTCTAAGCCAATTAATACCTAAAATATTTTTTAAAATTATAACCATAAAATTTTATAAGTAGGTCAAAGTGACCTACTTTACAGTTGCTGTACTCCAAGGACACAAGATGCATCAACTGACAAAGTTTGATGATTCTAAGCCAATTAGTACCCATAATATTTAATTAAAGCCATAAATTTTCAAAAGTAGGTCACAATGACCTACTTTTCAGTCGTTGTATTCCAAGGACCCAAGATGCATCAACTTACAAAATTTGATGATTCTAAGCCAATTAGTACACAAAATATTTAATCAAAGCTATAAATTTTCAAAAGTAGGTCACAGTGACCTACATTTCAGTTGTTGTATTCCAAGGACCCAAGATGCATCAACTGACAAAATTTGATGATTCTAAGCCAATTAGTACCTAAAAAATATTCAATTAAAGCCATAAATTTTCAAAAGTAGGTCACAGTGACCTACTTTTCAGTCAACCTACTCCGAGATCCCAAGATGCATCAACTACAAATTTTGATGATTCTAAGCAAAATAACACGCGAAAATATTAAAATACAGCCATAAAATTTCAAAAGTAGGTCACCGTGACCTACTTTTCAGTTGTTGTACTCTAAGGACCCAAGATGCATCAACTGACAAAGTTTGATGATTCTAAGCCAATAAGTACTTAAAATATTTTATTAAAGCCATAAATTTTCAAAAGAAGGTCACCGTTACCTACTTTTCAGTTGTTGTACTCCGAGGACCCAAGATGCATCAACTGACAAAGTTTGATGATTCTAAGCCAATTAATATCAAAATACTTAATTAAAGCTATAAATTTTCAAAAGTAGGTCAAGGTGACCTACTTTTCAGTTGACCTACTCCAAAGACCCCAGATGCATCAACTGACAAAGTTTGATGATTCTAAGCCAATTAGTACCCGAAATATTTATTTAAAGCCATAAATTTTCAAAAGTAGGTCACAGTGACCTACTTTTCAATCATTGTACTTTGAAGACCCACGATGCATCAACTGACAAAGTTTGATGATTCTAAGCCAATTAGTACCTGAATATTTAATTAAAGCCATAAATTTTCAAAAGTAGGTCACGGTGACCTACTTTTCAGTTGACCTACTCCGAAGACCCAAGATGCATCAACTGACAAAGTTTGATGATTCTAAGCCAATTAGTACCCATAATATTTAATTAAAGCCATAAATTTTCAAAAGTAGGTCACAATGACCTACTTTTCAGTTGACATTTTTCGAGGACCCAAGATGCATCAACTTACAAAGTTTTATGATCATAGGCCTTAAAATGTCCAAATTATGCCTCTAAAATGCTTTGAAATCGAATGCCTGCAAAGTTCAAAAAGTAGGTCACTGTGACCTACTTTTTAATAAATGTGTTTAATGGCCCCAAGATGCATCATCTTACAAGATTTAATGTTTCTAAACCTCTCAGTATTCAAATTAATGACCTTAATTGTTTCGAAAAAGATTAGCCATAAAATTCAAAAAGTAGGTCAAGGTGACCTACTTTTTAGTTGACGTACTTTGAGGACCCAAGATGCATCAACTGACAAAGTTTGATGATCATAGGCCTTTCATTGTTCAAAATATGCCTCTAAATCATTTTGAAAAAGAATGGCCGCAAAATTTAAAAAGTAGGTCACTGTGACCTACTTTTGAGTCAAGATGATATGAGGTCCTTAGATGCATCAACTGACAAGATTTGATGATCCTAATCCTTATAGTAAGCAAAATATCAACATTTTAATAAAATGTAATTTTTGGTCAACTTTGAAGTGACCTTGAGACCACGCCCTTTGCCCCAGAGTGATGCCTTGAACAATTTTTAATCTACAACATATCCTCATCCTTTTGTTTAAGTTTGGTGATAATCTGCCCAGTGGTTCTTGAGAAGAAGATTTTTTAGCAACCAGTGCTTTTGTTTCTATTTTCCTAATTATCTCCCCTTGTTAAAGGGTCACAACCCTAGTTTTAGTATAAAAGGGAGTCCTTGGGCCAAGGATACCCTGTGACAAATTTGACAATAATTGGCCAAGGGGTTCTTGAGTTATGGCCCATATTTTAAAAAGTTTACGCACACCGCACAAATGGCCATAGCATTAGCTCTTTGAGCCTTTGGCTCAGAAGAGCTAAAAATGAAAAAAAAAAACACCTGTAAAGTGCAAAAAAATTATCCTATCATGATGAAAATACTAGGTGCACAACTTCATATGGCGATAATAATAATAAGTGTACAAATTTTCAGACAAATCCTTGCAACAGTTTCCAAGAAATGGTCCAGACAAAATCTCGTCTACTGACAGACAGACAGACGGACATGCTGATTCCAATATACCCCCTAAACTAGTGATAAATAAGTATAATTATCAAAGGTGAATGGCAAAGGAGAATAACTTTGCTCAGCAGAATACAAATCAATAGAGCACTGGCCAGGACCAGAACACTTGACTAAATGGTCCAGGTGTTCAAAATTCTGGTAAAAATACCTTTGCATATTAAAACTTCTACTCTATTTGTCTTGAATATGCCCAGAAGCATAGAAGATTTTCAAAGAAATGCATTTTCACTATATTATTAAATAAATAAAGCCCCACCCTTACACAAGAACATCTGACCCAGAGGCCATGAACTCACAATTCTGGAAGAAGCACCCTTGCTCATCATAACTAAACACTTGTTTCTTTGCTTTATAACCAGTAGTAGAAAAAATATTTTAAAAGAAATTATGCATTTTCAATATATAATCAATAGAGTCCCCCCATCTCTTCACCTAACCCCAGACCCAGGGGCCATGAATTTCACAATTTGGAAGAGGCATTCTTCCTTATCATAACCATGCACTTCCTTTGATTGAATAATACCAAGAAGCAGAGAAAAAGATTTTGAAAGAATTTATGCATTTTATGCATTTATGCATTTTCCCTATATAATCAATAGAGCCCTGCCCTAACACCAGAACCCTTGACCCAGAGGCCATGAAATTCATAATTTTGGTAAAGGCAACCATGCTCATCATAACTCATCGTCACTATGTACTTAGTTTAATATCCAGGAGTACAGAAGATTTTCAAAGAATTAATGAAATTTTACTATATAATCAATAGAGCCCCGCCCTAACACCTGAACCCTGACCCAGGAGCGATAAAATTCACAATTTATGAAAAGGCAGCCAGGCGACATAAAATTCACAATTTTGGAAGAGGCACTCTTGCTCACCATAACTATGTACTTAGTTACTTTATTCAAACCCAGGAGCAGAGAAGAAGATTTTTAAAGAATTAATGCGTTTTCACTATATAATTAATAGAGCCCCACCCTTACACCAGAACCCTTGACCCTGGGGCCATGAATTTTATAATTTTGGAAGAGGCACTCTTTCTCTTCATAACTATGTACTTAGTTACTTTATTTAATACCCAGGAGCAGAGAAGAAGATATTCAAAGAAATAATGCACTTTCACTATATGATCTATATAGCCCTACCCTAGTACCAGAACACCTGATCCTGGGGCCATGAAATTCACAATTTTGGTAGAGGGCTCAATGCTTATTACAATCATGCCAACAGTTTGACTGCTTGATGTCCAGGAGTAAAGAAGAAGATTTTATAAGATTGCATTATTTTTGGTGGTTTTAGCCCCACCCCTCAGGCCCCAGGGGGGCAGGGACCATGAAATTCACAATTTTTGTTCCCCTTCACCCATAGATGCCATATGCCAAATTTGGTTGAAATTGGTTAAGCGGTTTCAGAGAAGAAGCTAAAAATGTTCAAATGTTAACACACGACGCATGCCGAGGGATGAGAATGGATAGCAATAGGTCACCTGATGTGACTTGGGTGACATAAAAATAGTCTAGCTTTTAAAAATTGAACTTTTGCTTGAATTAGAATGATAGAATACTTATAATAAAACATACTATTAAATATGAGTTATGCTTCTCTCTCTACCTCCCTCTCTTCTTTTCTCTCTCTCGTTTTAAAATCATATAAATTAATCTTTCATTTGTACGTATATTGTTGGACCCAATGTTTGTCTGAGGCCGTTATTTAACCGATGGATGGGTCGACAAAATGCATTTTGCCCGAGAACAGAACATAGTCAATAAATGTTTTGTTTTACATTTGTATCTTGTGCCAGATTCCATGATGTAAATTTACTTAAACCACTGCGATTAAAATTGGTTAATTTCATCACTGTCAAACACCAACGAATGCAAATGAGATTTAGCCGATTCCACCCACAATTTTGACGTAAGCAGTTCAATTTCTCATCGATATGTCAAATATCTTACTCCGTGCCCAAACATTGATTTTTTTTTTTATGACCGCTCAGTACAACATTTGGAATGTGCATAGATTTATATAGAAACCAATTTTTAAAGGTATAACAAAATTTTGTGTTGTACTCTGGAAATCTTGTAAAATACTAAAATATTGTAGGGAGCAAATGTCAAAAGCGATTTGTGCATATGTGTATAAATGATAGAGGCTGTATTCGAATGATAAAAACTCTATATCAGGCAAGGGCCGTCTGTGAGAAAATGGATCATTTGTAAAAATCTGAACAGAAACTTTGAGTTGGTAAAGTCATGGAAAGAAAAAGGCGCTTCACAGTTGCTGTTCTTGTAAATGCACAGTTATGCAGTAAAATAAAGAAAATAAAACATGGACAAACAAAATTAAATTATGCTACTGGTACGATTGTTAGCAAAATAAATTAAATTTGATAGAGAAATGTTTTTAATAATTGGCTATTGGACCAAACTGTGTGAAATGTAAAGGGGGATTTTTTTTTTTAAACACCATGATGCAATGTTTTTTGACATTATAATGTAGCTCCGGGGTTACAAAACATGTTGATTAAGTAAATTAATTTCTGTTAAATCAAATGGAATCAAACTTCACACATCAACAAAATAAATATTTTTTATACATGTATAAAAAAACCTGTTCTTTTTTTAATATTTCTTGAGAGTAATATAAAGAACTTTCCGACAACCCTCGTATTTGTGTAGCGTCGCTAGGTTGACGTCATAATGTCATTGTGTTATTTTCCAAAGAAACTATCTATATTCAGAGAGCTTTGTATGAAAATTGCTTAGATATAATTACAAAATTAAGCTGAATTAAAAAGAGGACATCTTAGACATGCTTCAAAAAAATCTTCGTCAGATTTGGGTACAGGGCCGATTTTGGTACATAACATACTTTCTTCTTAGTAACTGAAACATTTAATTTAAGCCATAAATATTCAAAAGTAGGTCACGTTGACGTACTTTTCAGTCGACTTACTCCCAAAATGCACCAACTAACAAGTTTGATGATTCTTAGCCAATGAGTACTAGAAATATTTAATTATAGTCATGTAGATTGAAAAGTAGGTCATGGTGACCTACTTTTCAGTCGACCTACTCCAAGGACCCAAGATACATCAACTGACAAATTTTGATGATTCTAAGCCAAAAAGTATCCGAAAAACATTAAATACATCCATAAAATTTTAAAAGTAGGTTACAGTGACCTACTTTTAAGCTGTCATACTCCGAGGACCCAAGATGCATCAACTGACAAAGTTTGATGATTCTAAGCCATTTAATACCTGAAATATTTAATTTAAGCCATAAATTTTCAAAAATAGGTCAAGGTGACCTACTTTTCAGTCGACTTACTCCAAAGGCCCAAAATGCATCAAGCAACAAAGTTTGATGATTCTAAGGCAATTAGTATTCGAAATATTTAATTATAGTCATATAACTTGAAAAGGAGGTCATGGTGACCTACTTTTCAATTGACCTACTCCGAGGACCCAAGATACATCAACTGACAAAGTTTGATGATTCTAAGCCAAATAGTACCCAAAAACATTAAATACAGCCATAAAATTTCAAAGTAGGTCACGCTGACCTACTTTTTAGTTGTCGTTTTTTGAGAACCCAAGATGCATCAACTTACAAAGTTATATGTTCATAGGCCTTAAAATGTCCTATGAACGATATGAGATCCATAGAGGCAACAAGGGTATCCTTGGTCCAAGCCTTGCTTATTAAAACTTTTACTTCGTTTGCCTTTGATATGCCAAGGAGTAGAGAAGATTTTCAAAGAAATAATGCATTTTCCCCTCACCCTGGGTCCACAAAGTTTTAAAAATTTTGTAAGAAGCACTATGTTTATCTGCTCAACATTAAGGATTAGACAGGATTATTTAACAGAATAAATTAAATGTATTTTCACTAGATAATTAAAGAGCAACACCCTAACACCTGAACCCCTGACCCAGGGGCCATGAAATTCATAATTTTGAAAGAGACACTCTTGCTCATCATAACCATATACTTAGTTAGTTTATTTAATACCCATTAGCAGAGGAGAAGATTTTCAAAGAATAATGTATTTTCACTATATAATCAATAGAGCCCCACCCTATCACCAGAACCTCTGACTCTTGGGCCATGAATATCACAATTCTGGAAGAGGCAGACATGCTCATCATAACTATGTATTCAGTTAGTTTGTTTAATATCCAGGAGCAGAGAAGATTTTCAAAGAATTAATGTATTTTCACTATATAATCACTAGAGCCCCGAATCCCACTGTGGGACGTGGGGACCAGTCCTTTGGATGAGACCTTATAAACCGAGGTCCCGTGTCGCAGTAGGTGCTGGCACAAAAAAGATCCCTCACTGCTCAATGGCTGTAAGTGCAAGAGTATAGGACAAAATTTGCAGCTCTCCACCGGCAAGTGGTGGCGTCTCAATATGAGTGAAAAATTCTCGAGAGGGACGCTAAACAACATACAAACAAACAAACAATAGAGCCCCCCTTACACCAGAACCCCGACCCAGGGGCCATAAAATTCAAAACTTTGAAAGAGGCACACTTGCTCATTAAAAATATATATTTAGTTAGTTTATTTAATATCCAGGAGCAGAGGAGAAGATTTTCAAAGAATTAATGCATTTTCACTATATAATCAACAGAGCCCGTCCTAACACCAGAACCCCTGACCTAGGGGCCATAAATTTCACAATTTTGGAAGAGGCACTCTTGCTCATCATTACTATGTACTTAGTATGCTTGATACCAAGGAGCAGAGAAGATGATTTTCAAAGAATTAATGCATTTTCACTATATAATCAAGACCGGCCCTTACACCAGAACCCCTGACCCAGGGGCCATGAATTTCATAATTTTGGAAGAGGCACTCTTGCTATTCATTACTATGTACTTAGTTAGTTTGTTTAATACCCAGGTGCAGAGAAAAAGATTTCCAAAGAATCAATAGATCCCCCCTTACACCAGAACCCCTGACACTGGGGCCATGAAATTCCTAATTTTGGAATTACTATGTACTTAGTTTGTGTGTTTTATACCCAGGAGCAGAGAAGAAGATTTTCAAAGAAATAATGCACTTTCAATTAATGAACTATATAGCTCCGCCCTAACAGTAGAACCCCTGACCCTGGGGCCATGAATTTCACAGTTCTGGTAGAGGGCTCAATGCTTATTACAATCATGCCAACAGTTTGACTGCTTGATGTCCAGGAGTGAAGAAGAAGATTTTTAAAGATTGCATTAATTTTGGTGATTTTAGCCCCACTCCTCAGGCCCCAGGGGGGCAGGGATCCTGAAATTCACAATTTTGTTCCCCTTTACCCATAGATGCCATATGCAAAAATTGGTTGAAATTGGTTAGGCAGTTTCAGAGAATAAGCTGAAAATGTTCAAATGTTTACACAGGATGAACGCTGATGGACAAAAATAGCAATAGGTCACCTGAGTGACTCAGGTGACCTAAAAAGTAGTCACTGTGACCTACTTTTGAGTCAACATGATATGGGGTCCTAAGATGCATAAACTGACAAGATTTGATGACCATAGTCCTTATAGTATGCAAAATATTAACATTTTAATGCAAGAGGCCCAAGGGCCTTAAATGTCACCTGAGTACAATAAAACAATTTAGAGGATCCATAAATGATAAATGAAGCTTTATTGCCCAAAAACAAGAAATATAGTATGATCAGCATCAACAAAATAATTGGTCTAGTACCTATCTGTCCCCCATTTATCACTATTACCATGCAGACTATTAACAATATCCCTATTTTTTAACCCCATATTATTACTTCTCACATTGGCCTCTCTTGGCCTTTGAAGAACATTTAAAAAGATAAGTTATTTTTGTCTCATTTTTATTCATCTATTACTTCCAAGTCTACCTGATCATTAAAACTATGAAAGTACTTATATAATAAATATTCTTGCATAATTCTCTTATTCTATTAACCTTTCAAATAAATTATTTACAGTGATTAATTATCAAAGGTGAATGGCAAAGGAGAATAACTTTGCTCAGCAGAATACAAGTCAAAAGAGCAATGGCCGGGACCAGAACACTTGACTAAATGGTCCAGGTGTTCAAAATTCTGGTAAAAATACCTTTGCCCAGAAACGTAGAAGATTTTCAAAGAAATGCATTTTCACTATATTATTAAATAAATAATGCACCATCCTTACACCAGACATCTGACCCATTGGCCATGAACTCACAATAGTGGAAAATCACCCTTGCTCATCATAACTGTACACTCGTTTCTTTGCTTTATAACCAGTAGTAGAAAAAAATATTTTGAAAGAAATTATGCATTTTCACTATATAATCAATAGAGCCCCCCCCCCCTTTCACCAGAACCCCTGACCCATGGGCCATGAATTTCATGATTTTGGAAGAGGCATTCTTCCTTATCATAACCATGCACTTCCTTTGTTTGAAAAATACCCAGGAGGAGAGAAGATTTTGAAAGAATTTAGGGATTTTCCCTATATAATCAATAGAGCCCTGCCCTAGCACCAGAACCCCTGACCCTGGGGCCATGAAATTCATAATTTTTGAGGAGGCAGCCATGCTCTTCATAAATATGTACTTATTTTATTTAATATCCAGGAGAAGAGAAGAATCAAAGAATGAATACACAATGAAAGAATTAATGCATTTTTACTATATTATCAAAAAAGTCCGCCCTAGCACCTGAACCCCTGACCCTGGGGCCATGAATTTCACAATTTCTGAAAATGCAGCCATGCTCACCATAACTATGTTCTTAGTTTATTTAATACCCAAGAGCAGAGAAGATGATTTTCAAAGAATTCATGCATTTTCACTATATAATCAATAAAGCCCCGCCCTAACACCAGAACCCCTGACAATGGGGCCATGAAATTCACAATTTTGAAAGAGGCACTCTTGCTCATCATAACTATGTACTTAGTTAGTTTATTTAATACCCAGGAGCAGAGAAGATGTTCAAAGAATTAATGCATTTTCACTATATAAACAATAGAGCCCCGCCCAAACACCAGAACCCCTGACATGGGGCCATGAATTTCATAATTTTGGAAGAGGCACTCTTGCTCATCATAACTATGTACTTTGTTAGTTTATTTAATACCCAGGAACAGACAAGAAGATTTTCATAGAATTAATGCACTTTCACTATATGATCTATAGCCCCGCCCTAGCACCAGAACCCCTGATCCTGGGGCTATGAATTTCAAAATATTGGTAGAGAGCTCAATGCTTATTACAATCATGCCAACAGTTTGACTGCTTGATGTCCAGGAGTAAAGAAGAGGATGTTTTAAGATTGCATTAATTTTGGTGGTTTTAACCACACCCCTCAGGCCCCAGGGGGGCAGGGACCATGAAATTCATTATTTTTGTTCCCCTTCACCCATAGATGCTTTATGCCAAATTTGGTTGAAATTGGTTCAGCAGTTTCAGAGAAGGAGCTAAAAATGTTCAAATGTTAATGCACGTCACATGACGACGGACGAAAAAACAGATAGCAATTGGTCACCTGAGTGATTCAGGTGTCCTAAAAATGTAATTTTTGGTCAACTTTGAAGTGACCTTGAGACCATGCCCTTTCCCCCAGGGTGATGCCTTGAACAACTTTTAATCTACAATATATCCTCATCTTTGTGTGTAAGTTCGGTGAAAATCTGCCTAGTGGTTCTTGAGAAGAAGATTTTTTAGCAACCGGTACTTTTGGTTTTATTTACCTAATTATCTCCCTTTGTTTAAGGGTCACAACTCTAGTTTTAGTATAAATGGGAGCCCTTGGGCCAAGGATATCCTGTGACAAATTTGACAATAATTGGCCAAGGGGTTCTTAAGTTATGGCCCATATTCTAAAAAGTTTATGCACACCACACAAATGACCATAGCATTAGCTCTTTGAGCCTTTGGCTCAGAAGTTATGTATGCTATGGCCTGTAGTTTTGTAACATATGATGTTAATAGCATAATATGTGGTTGTAAATTGAGATAAATATTTTTGCTTCAGTAATGCATTACAAAATATTAATCATTAAGGAGTTATTGATTAAAGACTTTTGGCCCCTCTCGGCTCCTATTTTGAGGGACCAGCCCCTTTTTCTTCATGTCACTTTAAAGCTGTCATGATTTTGAACGCTTCTTGTTCAAAAACTAATCAAAAATTCTTTTTCGTTTCCGAGATATTTGGCTGCACAAGAAATATTTAGGGGCTGGCCCTTCAACTCTTGAATGGAGACGTTTAGCAAAAAATAAAAGGTTGCATATTGTTAAGATCATTATTCTGAACATCTTTTGTTCAGTATTGCTTACACAGGTGAGTTAAGGCTAGGTATAGGCATTTCTATGCAAATAAACTAATTAAAATGCCTAAGGACTATATTTTTTATATAGAGAAAGTTAAAACTTATTGTCTTATACATAGTTGGTACCCATGACATGAGATAGCCAGTACACATTATTACGTCATATTATGACGTCATTGTTCACTACTACACAAGATTATACAGACCCTGAAACGTGCTACTACCCCACACGCACGCTGCACGAACGGTACACGCTCGCTACACGGTTTGCACGAAACGCTGCACGGTTTACACGAAACGCTACACGGTTTGCACGAAACGCTACACGGTTTACACGAAACGCTTTGCACGAAAGGCTGCACGGTTTACACGAAAGGCTGCACGAAACGCTTTGTACACGTTTCTCACACGCTTTGTACACGATTCTCGCACGCTTTGGCCTCGATCTGGATTTTCTATTCGGAATCTCTCGGGCATTATTTTTTTACGGGTTAAATATAGATTAATTAAGAGTCGCAATCTTTCACAGTACGATTTAAATTAAAACTCGCTACTCCTGTACTACATGTTTATAAACTGATAGAAATATTCAAAGTTAGGTTGTTAATAATTCATGATTTTCTTTCTGTTTGTAATCCACTTGTTTTAAGGTGATATGCCCAACATCGTCATTGTACATCCTTTTTTCTCTAAATTTTACACTGCAAGAGAAAGATTTATATTTGCCCCTCATTATTTCTTTCGGCATAAATTTTTTTAAGTATTATATTAAAAACTCGTTTATTAGCGAAATCTAACTTTAGTAATTAATTTTAATAAATATTATACTGTGTTTATTTCCGTGAACGGATCGATTTTCTTATGATTTAGCAGTTAATTTATTTTATTTAATTACTTCAGGTCCACCTCTTTAATATGCAGAATTAATAAGTACATTGCAGAAAAGAAGATGCATTTTCTTTCCGTCTCTCTTTTGGTCGGGAGTGAGAAGGGGGGGGGGGGATTACCGAGATCTTACTTGTGTATCTGTAAATCTGACATGGCTAAAGACCACCGGCAGTCATTTCAGTAATTATACTATCGGGAAAAAATTATTAAAAAAACAAGTAACTGTGCTTAAGAATATTCATGTCTCCAGCGAGATTTAATAAAATAAAACATTTTATACCAAATGGTAGTTTTAACATTTAAACGTTTTATCATAGAGTTTAATTTAACATTAGAATTCTATATGGAAGAATGGAAGAAAAACCCGCGGGGAGGGGATATAAAGGATAATTATCTCTCTCTACATGTACCTAAAATGACAACAATATACATGTACCCATCACCTTGTAAATTCCTTCATTATAAAACTCGGTAGAGGGGAAATTTTATGTAATTTACAAAAAGTCACGGCACAACTTATCATGCAATATTCGTGTATACATGTCCAAGTACATTACATGAAAACTCCAATATTTTAAAAAATACAAATTAAAGCTGCCTGATTTATAAGACAACTGATATGTAATTGTTATTTATAATTTATTTCTAAACTCTTTTATATTGTGACTGCCGAACAATCCACTGATCACGGAAATTCGGGTCGATTAAAAATAAAATCTACGGGTATTATGTGTACCAATTAAATATAAAAAAAACAAAACAAAAAATAAGCATTTAATATCACAAATTTAAACTCAATCGTTATTCTCGGGTGTATTTTAGACATGATTGATAAAAGATAAAAGTAGAACAAGTTTTCAATTCCCTGCTCGTGGAGCCCATGGTTGCTGTCGTAAATGACCTTGATCACATTCGCACATTGCAAATGGGGAGTTGAAGATTTATTTTAAGTGGTGCATCCGATGCACCATATAAATTAAGTATTTATTTCTTTATACAAAACAAAGTCAATTATGCTTTTTAACACCCGGTACCGACAAATATTGAAATTTAAAGCTTGCGTTTTTGAAATGCGCCCCCCCCCCCCCCCCCCCATCGGTAATTTCTAATCCTGCGTTCGTAAATGCATGTGAATTATACTCATATTTTTCAATTATAAATAAACCAATGCTTTGTGTTAGAAGACTATTAATGACACACAGTTTTGATTAAAATTATTTAATACAATCTGGTAATAAATAGACAAGAGCGGAGACCTGATAAAATTTCGTTTGAAATTTCGTTTGTTGCTTTCTTTGGAAAATAAAATAAAAAAGATATGATCACTCCGATTGTGCATTAAAATCAATTCATTAAAAATGTTGCACAAACACTGTAATTACATATAATTAATTTGAATAAATTTCCTGTCCATTTTTATTTTTGAGAGAAAAAATAAAGAAAAACAAATTAAATATACAATACCGTGTAATTTTATTTTGTTGTTCTCATACTTTTTTTTTTAATTTCACTCTTAAAATACATCCAGTATAATATCTCCGAATAATATTAGCTATAAACAACACTATTTGACATCCTGACCCATCGATAGCCATATTTAAAATGAAATGACTTCCGAATGAATCCTACACGTTTCTCACACGATTCTTGCACGAAAGTCGCACGTTTCTCACACGGTTCTTACACGAAAGTCGCACGCTTCTCACACGCTTCTCGCACGCTCGCTACACGGTTTGCACGAAACGCTTTGGAGCTTACACGAAACGCTGCACGGTTTACACGAAACGCTACACGGTTTGCACGAAACGCTGCACGGTTTACACGAAACGCTACACGGTTTGCACGAAACGAAAAGCGCACGAAAGTTACACGCTTTATTGGGGTAGTAGCACGTTTCAGGGTCTGTAATGAACATCAACAAAAATGCCTCGGCGCAAGGGCATGCTCTATTTTATTTTACTGAAACAAGGTATATTCAGAAGCAAAATATTCCAATGTTTGCTGGTATTGCTGCACAAATGTCAACAGCTCCGTTGTATAATTTCTAATTGTAAAGTTTTAAGTTGAATAAGGATAAAAATGTACAGTCCGGTACAAGTTTCCTCGAATTCCGATAAGATGAGAAAATGCCTAGGATTTGTGCAGCAGTTTTATTAATCTTTAGAATATTCTTCTTAGTATTATACAATTTTTATGTAAAAATAAATAGGGTAATCCCTTGCGCCGAAGCCGTTTTGTTGATGTGTTTTATTACCTCCAGGAGGTTAGATCAGTGACGTCATAATATGACGTCATAATGTGTACTGGTTATAACATGTCGGGGATACTAAGTATGCATAAGAAAATAAATCAAAACGTTCTCTGAATAATTATTATACCTTTTATGCGTTTTAATAAGCTCATTTGCATAGAAACGCCTATACCTTGCCTTAATTTACATGCGTTTCAAAATATTTCCCACTTTTGAGATATAAAGCATAAAAGATTTTGCATTCTGGCCCCTTATGGCCCCTAATTATGTAACAACTGATGTGAATATCATAAAATATGGTTGTAAATTGTGGAGATAAACATTTTTGATTCAATAATGCATATCAAAATATTGATCATTAAATAATTATTGATTAAAGACTTTCAGCCCCTCTCGGCCCCTATTTTGAGTGGCTGGTCCCTTTACCTTCATAACACTTCAAAGCTGTTATGATTTTGAACACTTTTTGCTCAACAACTAATCAAAAATTCTTTTCATTTCCGAGATATTTGCATTAGGAATATTTAGGGACTGGCCCTTCAACTCCTTAATGGGAATGTTTAGCATAATATGAAAGGTTGCATATTGTTCACAACATTATTTTGAACATCTTTTGTTCAGTATTGCTTATCAAAATACTTCTGAGACTTTTGAGATATAAAGTGTCAAAGATTTTACATTCTGGCCCCTTATGGCCCCTAGTTATATAACATATGATGTGAATAGCATAAAATTTGGTTGTAAATTGTTGAGATAAATATTTTTGCTTCAGTAATGTATTACAAAATATTAATCATTAAAGAGTTACAGTCCCTGAAACGTTCTACTTTCCCATTTTTCCGTTCGCTCACCGTTCGTTCACCGTGCGTTCAGCGTTCGTTCACCTTGCGTTCACCGTTCGCTCTCCGTTCACAGTTTTGCGTTCACCGTTCACCGTACGCTCGCGTTCACCGTTCACAAAGCGTTCAGCGTTCGCTCTTCGTTCCGTTCACTTTGCGTTCACCTTGCGTTCAGCGTTCACCTATCGTTCAGTTTTCATTGCCATTCGGAACTCCGAAGTGAAAGGACTTATCTTTTTGTAGTTAAGGAGTTACAGGTTTTTTTTAAATTTATTAACTAACATATCGTGTTTGAAGAATCATTATTTCATGAGGAAAAATATCTACGATATATATTTTTATTATTTTAACTTAGTTGTTAGGTTATTTATTAAATTACTCTGGAAAATAAATGTTGTTACAAGCACATTCTGTACCTATGTAGAACGATGCTGAAATATTAAATTTAACTAAGGGCAATGTGCAAATACTTCAAGCACTGCAGCATTTTGTTGTTTTGTTAAAGACGACAAATCATTAATGGAGATATAATTATTCAAGTCAAATAATTACGCAGCAAAATTACGAAAATATTTATTTCAAATACGTTTTTTTTTTCAATTACTACGGAAAATATAATAGAACTAGTACTAGTTCTGAGAGTTATACATAGTACTGCGGATATCCTGTTAATTTATTATCTTTAGAACGAATTAAATTGATAGTGTGGTTAAAGGAAATATTTATTTAAAATGTAATGCACTACAGAATTTCTCTACTGTAATATGTAAAGTATATAGTTATAGAGAAAAAAAAAACTTTCTTCACCGTAACTTAATATGTTTGCTAATCGATATGATTAATACCCCCCCCTTTCCCCCTAAATCGGTGACTTAGTCAGTACCATATTTCCAGAATGTTTTAATTAACATTTAAAAAAAAGCTACGGTCTTTTTTAGAAAAAAAATTTCAGTCTCAAAACAAACATGCATCTAAAAAAGTCACAAAACAATAGTAGATTAAAATGTACACGTGTCGGCGGTGGTATTTGAAATTGGCAGAGAGTATGTTTCACATTCAAGTGTTAATGCCTAATGTATTTTACTAATTTATTATTCAAATGTTGGAATCAAATCTAGAAATGATAAAAATAAATGTTATAACTTGTTGGAAATACTCGCACTTCGTCTTCGATGTGACGAAACTTTCACACCTGCACAGTGTCGAATGATTTTGATTGACAGGACAAGCAGTGGACTTCGTGTGAACTTGAAGCAGGAAAATAAAAAACAAGTATGACTGTCAAACAAATGGATATGATTTGTTGATAAAAAAAAAAAGTTACTTTCACTGTCTGATATATTTAGAAAAAAATTTCCGAGTTTTTGTTTGATATAGGTACAAACATTTGGTGAAGCCTGAAAGGAGGGGGGGGGGGCTAAAACTGAATATTACTCTCTCTCTCTCTCTCTCTCTCTCTCATTTGTCTGTTTAATAAAAACTATAACACCATATTACTTAAATATCAAGTTCTGAAAATTGAATTTATAACAAATAATATGAATATGTATTTTTGTATCATCATGATCTTGTTCGAGTATAATCACGGCCATCTAGAGATGCATGTAGACGTCTGCTCAATAAATCATAATGAAAAATAGAAATGACACATAACATATTATTGTTTTAAATATTTAAAATACGAGGGTATAAATGTAATTATTTTTTTTTCATTACTTTACACGAAATCGCCTTGACACGGAGATATATATATATATATGAATATAAGTTACAACCGCTTTAATTCATTCTATAAATCATAAGATTTCTCTGATTTGTTATCAACTAAGAATAAACATTTTAAACAATATCTTTTATACTTCAGCGTTCGGCAACAATTGCAGTGTTTTAATGCGATAAAAATCGTGTGATTAAAAACTTAATGTGCATGCATCGTCTTTCTGAGGACAATTTTGGAGAATTTATTTTATTGACTTAATTATTCATTCATTTATTTGTTTACTTATTTATTATTACTATTTTTCTTTTTTTGGCACCTGACATTATAATACAATAAAATAGTTTCAATGCAAGGAAAAGATCAGAGGCATTCCGAATATATCGTTCATCTTGCGTTCACCGTTTGTTCACCGTTCACTTTGCGTTCGCGTTTGCGCTCCGTTCGCGTTCTGCGTTCGCTCACCGTTCACCGTTCACACATCGTTCACCAAGTTGCGTTCAGCGTTCACACATCGTTCACTCACCGTTCGCTCTGCGTTCGTTCAGCGTTCGTTCACCGTTCGTTCAGCGTTCGCTCACCGTTCAAGTGGGAAAGTAGAACGTTTCAGGGACTGTATAGATTAAAGACTTTTGACCCCTGTTGGCCCCTATTTTGAGGGGCCAGCCCCTTTTTCATCATACCACTTTTAAGCTGTCATGATTTTGAACACTTTTTGTTCAAAAACTAATCAAAAATTCTTTTTCGTTTCCGAGATATTTGGCTGCACAAGAAATATTTAGGGGCTGGCCCTTCAACTCTTGAATGAGGACATTTAGAAAAAAATATTGCATATTGTTAAGATCATTATTCTGAACATCTTTTGTTCAGTATTGCTTATCAAAATATTTCCCACTTTTGAGATATAAAGCATAAAAGATTTTGCATTCTGGCCCCTTATGGCCCCTAATTATGTAACATCTGATGTGAATAGCATAATATATGGTTGTAAATTGTGGAGATAAACATTTTTGCTTCAATAATGCATTACAAAATATTGACTGTTAAATAATTATTGATTAAAAACTTTTGGCCCCTCTTGGCCCCTAAATATGATGAGTCAGCACTTTTTTTCTTGATATTATGTTAAAGATCTTGTCATTCTGCACAAATATTGTTCAGTGTGTTTTAACAAAATAATTATAGTTTAAAAGATATGATGCAAAATGTCTCAAAAATTAACTCATGATTTGTGTTCTAAATTTCAACCCATACCGAGCTTCAATACTAGATACTTCCGGAAAATATCTAAACCCTGCTGAAGATGGAAGACCCTAATAATAAAAGTGAAAAAGAAACATAAGGGTAACAGAGGACAACCCTTAAAGAAACAATAGAATAATAGAAGGGTCTTCAATTGGAGACGGAAGACCCTAATAATAGGGAAACAGAAACAGAACGAAAACAATAAGGTAATATATATAATAATAATAATAATAACTAGAGTGCTTTCTGGGACAGCTGGGATTGATGCATTGCTGAGGAACTGCTCTGGGACCGCTATGGGACTGCTCCTGGGGCTCTAGATTGTCTATAATTGGGGCCATTCAAGAGAACAATTCCCAATTCAAAACATAGGTAATCAAAGATTACGAAGCTCACCTCGACGAAGGTTATCTATAAGTAAGGCAAATCTCACATCATATTTTTTCTAGTTAGTGTTCATCCCAAGATCAATATCCATACAAGTTTGGTTTAAGAAGGACTTACAGTTACTTGGAAAGTAATCCGCACAGAGGCCTGCTCAAAAAAACTTTTAACCTGTTTACTAATCGAGAAAATTTTGGTCAGTTCCAACATCCAAAGCAAGACTGGAAATTTTCATTCTTAGATGCATCATCCATGCAAGTTTAATCATAACATGAGATAATATTATATAGCTACTCCAAAAACATTACCCTGGTCACTCATCTGGAAAATGTAGGTCAGATTCAGAATCCAAAACAAGTCTAAAAGTGTCCATCCTAAGATACATCATCCATGCTAATTTGATTAAAATATGGCTAAAATTCACTCATCTGGAAAATCTAGGTCAGATTCAGCATCCGAAGCAAGTGTGGTAGTGTCCATCCCTAGATGCATCATCCATGCAAGTTTGGTCCAGGTAGGGCTTATAGTTACTTGGGAATGGACCTGCTCCAAAAACTTTAACCTAGTCACTCATCTGGAAAATCTAGGTCAGATCCAGCATCCGAAGCAAGTGTGGTAGTGTCCATCCCTAGATGCATCATCCATGCAAGTTTGGTCCAGGTAGGGCTTTTAGCTACTTAAGAATGGACTTGCTCCTAAAACTTTAACCATGACGCCGACGCCAATGCTGAGGGTATAGCATAAGCTCATCTCAACTTCGTCGAGATGAGCTAAAAAGGTACTTTTTTCCCAATTGATTGTGTTAATTTTCCCAAAAGTTTTGTTTGTTTATTGTTGTTTAACGTCCCTCTCGAGAATTTTTCACTCATATGGAGATGCTACCACTTGCCGGTGGAGAGCTGCAAATTTTTTACCTATACTCGGCACTCGGGGCCATTGAGCAGTGAGGGATCTTTTTCATGCCAGCATGCACCTACTGCGACACGGGACCTTGGTTTATACGGTCTCATCCGAAGGGCCGGTCTCCACGTCCTACAGTGGGATTCGAACCCGTGACGTAAGGATCAACTCCTTACTCCGTGACACTATAGCAAACGCTCTAACCACTGCGCCATGCGGGCTTTTCCGAAAAGTCTTTTCTCCAAAATATTAAAGAAAATACATAGATAGATACATAATAACTAAACTTGCTATTCATATTCCTCTGTATTGAAAAACAAAAATTTAGTTTGTAACAAAGACCAAAAACCCAGTATATCATGATTTTATAGTATAATGGTTATCGAAAATTTTCCCAAAAGGTCAATATTTTCCTAATCTTTATGGCCTCAACCCAATTCCCACAAAGGGGCATTAGAGCCCAGGCTCTTGGACTTCTCTGGGACTGCTGTCAGGTTGGGTCTGGTTGGTACAATATATATATATATATATATATATATATATATATATACCCTCTTTGTGGCAAAAAGAAGAGGCCCTTAAGCCACAATACTCACCTGAGTAACTGTGGCCCTGCTTTTCTTCATCAACAGAGTTTTTACTCTATATATTCCTTTGCAAAACTGTGATCTCCTACAATTGTGGCCCCACCATGACCCTAGGGGTCATGATTTAAACAAATTTGAATTAATGCTACCTGATGAAGCTTTAATATAAATTATGGGGAAGATGATTTTTATAATAAAAATTATGCTACATGTAAAACTTGTGGTAAAACCCTACTCCTGTAGTCATGATTTGAACAAATATTAAATTTACTGGTACACTATGAAGCTTTCACATCAATTTCATCTTTCTAAGCCTGTTGGTTCTTGAGAAGATTTTTGAAAGATTCCAATTTTTTTTACTTATTCTTAATTATTGCCTATTAAAGGGGGCATGACTCTTCATTGAACAAACATGAATCCCATTCACCTAAGGATGCTCTCTGACAAAGGATGAATCATTTAAACGTCCAAATTTGGCCCCCCCCCCCATAATTTACAAAAAATTAAATCAAAGTTTTTCTACATATTTTTGCCCCAATCTTTCCATCAAACATTGTAGTTTATTAATTTCAATTTCAATTTTTACCTCCTTGCGCTGTAATTAGGTATTTATGTGATTAATATAGCAGGGGTATGTTGTTTACATTGATTTTCATAGACTTTAGGCCACACCCCCATTTTGCAAGCCCATTTTTTATATGAAGGCATAGATGTTTCAAGTTGTAGTAAATACGGTCAATGTAAAGAGTTATACTAGTCATTTACATTCATGAAAGAAATTGAAACAGTCTTCCGCTCATTTGTTATTTTCAAAAAAAGGTGAAAAATCACGGGTGCTTGTCTCCATAGTAAAGGCACCTTGTTTACAAATTTCAACCCCGTCTCTGACCTCATGAATAACAAAGCACTGAACACATGACTCAAATCTATTCACTTTCGCGCTTTGAGCACACCTATGTGACATTGTGTCTAGTGTCTGTGAGCCATCGATGCATGGTCAAATCATTTTTCAAATGGGTATTTAAAATTTTCGGAGAATTTTTTTTATGATTAAGATGTGTTAAGATTTTCAGTGGATTTTGTTTGATTTTTTTTTTCGGTATCTATCAATTTATATTGAGGTCCTGTAGCATATAGCTTGCACTTACTGCTTGTGTCTCATAAATACAGAATTCTAAAATTTAAATTACTGTGGGTATACATGTATATTATACATTTGCCCTTGTTCCTAAATATATATCAGTGCTCTGTTCATTGACTTGGAAGATATGAGAGATTTTTTTCAGTTAAAACTGTCATTAATTTTATAGTCTGTTATTTGAAAAACACCAATTCATCATACCTTTAGAAAAATAGTTTGTAAGTTACAAGTGCACAAATGCATACTTCCAATAGAATAAACCTTCATTTATAGAAACCTTCATGGAAAGAAATTGAAGTACGGAGCGCTCAAAAAACCTGTGTATCGGATGAAAAGTCACTGAATACATTTGCACAAAAAAAGCACCCCTAATTTGAATAGAAGGAAGTTTCAGGTTTCTTCTGAAGCAAATACTATAACTTTTTACATCGGAACGAAATTTTACAATTTTTTTTATTGTTGCAGATCATTTAAAAAAGTCCATGTTCACAGGTATTTTTAAAGCATAATGTTTAAAAGCAAGAACTTACATTTGTATGACCCTTTCACATGTCCGATCAACGATAGTAGTAAAAAAAAAAAATCAGTTGAATGAAAAAGGGCGTTAAAATTACCTCGGAGTGATTTATTATTTATCTTACTACAGGGAGAAAGTTTGTTAAAATCAAAAAGTACAGGAGTGGATTTCGGCAATTAATGAATTCCTAAATCAGGAAGATCATATTAACTAGTCTGGCATGAATAAACAAGTTTTTTTTTTTGTTTTTGTTTGAAACAATGCAATTTAGACTGTACAAAGTACACTGACACTGTTTCTTTACCCACCAGCGATGATACTGACGTTTAATTGACGTTTAAATTTTCACTTTCTTAACTATCTATTTTTTATACACCGAGTGTAGTTTTATATCATAATTCAACCGTCTATGTGTATTTGTTGTAGCACTCGGATTTTGCAAAAATCTACATATGTATGAAAAAATTTCAAATTATGTAATAAGCTGGATTAATTATCTCTCTTTCAAAAAAAGGTTTCTTTGAAGTATGAAAAATAGTGTATCCTTCGTTATACTTCTGTTTCCAAAGTCCATTGTGTATTCAATGTATAAATAATTTAATGAATTTCTAGTAAATCATTTCAAATATGACTCATAAGTTAAGCAGAAAAGAAATCAAAGTTAAGCCAGCCAAATTAAAAATGTATGCTTATATTTTGTCGGTCTCTAGCATGAAAAAAAGGCTTTTTAGGTGTCAGATAATTATAAAACTTAGTACACCTCGAACACATGCTAATGTATTCATACTAATCGCACACTTGATAGACTCTCCTCCTTCTCATTTAAATAATACAATGACCTGTATAACTGTAATGGCGAAACCGGGATTTTACAGTGAAGTATGCGATTTTATTTAATCGATATAATGTATATATTGAAAGTCTCTTTCCATAAAAAATCTTTTATGAGTATCTATACAGACTATGCTTGAAGACTTTAGCTATAAAATAACAATGTTCTAATTTGAAAAGGTAAAATTATGCATTTAAAAAGGGGCGAGAAAGCAGTGTTAAGAGGATTCATTCTTTGGTTGAAATTGGCCTGGTATTTCTAGAGAAGATGTAGCTGCAATAATGTAGCCCACTCCGATTTTTTTTTTTTTTTTTTTTTTTTTTTTGGGAGAGGGCTACAACTCCTTAGGATCTCCGTAATGGTGCAAGTGCGGGAGTGATTCACTCCCGCACGGATTTCGGATTAAATTATCAGTAAATGGCTATTTAATTTACATTTCTTACCTGAACTCCAAAAATGTAGTTATGCAAAACATAAATCAATCCAAACACACACAGAACAATCCATATATCGGTTATTTTTCGTGTATGTCAACTTCACAACTTGAATTTATCCGCCATGTTTACTGACCTTGATCGATTTTATTTTGGGACAGCCAATGAGACTAGGGATCTCTAGGGAGCGGATCTCTGTAGGAATTACCTTATTTCAGGCATAAATATCGCTGTTTACTAAAAAATGTCACATGGAATAGTTTTATTTATCAATATTTAGTGAAGCCATACAGCACAATCATTTAGTATCCCCGAAAATCTACTTTACAAAGTAATTTATAATTTTCAAGCGCAAGTCTCAGTGCATCACGCGAGAACTGTCATGGCTTCTGATGAGATCGACTGGTAAACAAGCAGATTTATTTTATCTGGTTTTCGCGTTTAACAGGCTATGTTGTTGACAGTGAATAAAAATTTCGCCTTTTTAGAAGTTGAATGTAAAAACAATTTATTTTGCCTGCAGTCGCCCGTATTTAAAAAATATATTTGCACCATTACAGAGATGCTGTGGAATTGTAGCCCTCTCCAGAAAATATCAGATAAAAAAAATCGGAGAGGGCTACATTATTGCAGCTAGAGAAGATGAAATTGTGAAAAGTTTACATCAACAGACAATAGACATATTTTGATAAAAGGAGCTCATGTAAGCCTTTGGCCAAGGTGAGCATAAAAGTTTAGAATGTCTGTAATGATAGTGAAAACATTTGTCCATCTACTATTTAAGGGCAAACTTACTTCTTAGAGAGTACACGTGTACCAAATTTGAAGTCTGTAAAGCAAATGGTTATGAAGATACTGAGCTGACAATATCTTCTTATATCTAATGTTGATGTAGTCTGACCCTTAACCTTGTAATCTCAAATTCAACAATGGTCATCTACTCCTTATGGGAGATCAGTGAACAAAGTTTGATGTCTGTTAAGGCTTAAGCAAAGAGTTTTTGGGATATTGAGCATTCAGTATATCTTCCTATGCCTTAAAGCAATATGAGCTGCATTTTTGAGAATTTTATTTTGCTCTTAAAATGCATTATTATTATAAATTTGTATGTAATTTAAACTTTTATGATCAATAAGACTACAATAAAGTATTAAATTGTTTCAGAAGAAACACTTCTGTACAATCGAATGTATAGTATTATATAAGAAATCAATATTGTACAGGACGACAATAATGTAATTTTGCTTCAATCAAAGCTTATAAATAGCTTTTCCATTGCAAATATGAACAACAGAAGTTTATTATAAACATTTTTTTCTGTCAACGAAATAATTAATTACAATTTTGCAACAAAGTTTTTCTACATCAAAGTTGCAGCTCATATTGCTTTAAGTAGTTTGACCTAAAAAAAAATCTACAGCAGTCATTTACTCCTCGTGGGGTCCAGAACCAGTGTATGTTTATAAAACAATTGTTAATGATTGTGAGCATGGAAATAATATATATATCTGTGAAATACATGAAAAAAAATTAGTGTTTCTCAGAGTAAGTACAAAATTCAGCATAAAATTTCTGACGTATTCTTGTAGTAGCCCATGATGCAACTCAACTCTTTTCGCTGATTGATTGGTGTGTCAAGGCAAGTCAGTACCTCATTTAGCATCAGAAAATATAGTTTCCAATACACATTCTGTGATATTACAACTCTTTAGGTAAACTAAGAAATCTAAAAAGTGCATATAAGCCAGGTTTACTGTACACTCCACATCCATCTTTTAATTTATCTTACCTTGTAATCCAGATACTGTATAATTCACACAGTTACTCAAGGTCTGGTTGAGGCATTGTGCTTTTCCTCCACTTATGCAAAGTCTGTATTCACCATTCTCAGACACAGTTATGGATGATTCAGTAGGAAAATTTGTAAAATATGCAGACTACAAAATGTAAGTAAAAACTCCATAAAAGAAAAAGGAGAAAAGATTTTTTAATTTGAATTTTGCAATATTTTGACATTTTAAAAAGTTTATCATATTTTATGTACGTATAAATATAGGGATTGCACAACCATAACATGTTGTTTTAAGATCTCTGATGACACAGAATGGATGGAAGACTTTCTTGTTGATATTGAAATGAGTTTTCTCTATATTCCTATTACATTCATTTACAGGTGTAAATTTTACATGTATGCATATTTTACTCATGGTGTGTAAATGTAATTTTTTAATGAGTTGGCATTTTCAAAGCATTGTTTGAGCTCTTATTGCTCTTCAACTACCATGCACTAATAATATTATTATTTCTTGTTTAAGTGCTAAAAAAAACATGTTTGTAACACAGTGATACCCCTTTATGGCAGCTTATGGCAAAGGTTAAAGTTTCCCAAATGGAAGTAAAACTCCAAGGTCAAGAGATAAAATATTGGTACCCAAGGAAAGGTCTTGTCACAAGGAATACACCTGTGAAATATGAAAGTCCTTGTACTAACCATTCAAAAGTTATAGCCAAGGTTACAGTTGTTTAAAAGTAGGTCAAACTTGACAGAGTCTAGGTCAAAAGGTCAAAAATATTTATACCCACGGAGAGGTCTGCTTACAAGCAATACATATGTGAAGCATGAAAGCCATAGCACCAAGTGTTCAAAAATTATGGCCATGAAAGATTAAAATTTGGTAAAATTTTGCAAAAGTGGGTCAAAATTCAAGGTCAAGAGATCAAAATATGTTAGTATTCAAAAGAAAGGTCTTGTCACAAGGAATACACATATGAAATACGAAAACTATAGTGCCAACCAATCAAAAGTTATTGGCAATGTTAAAGTTTTAGCAGACAGACAGGGCAAAAACTATATGCCCCCGAATCTTTGATATCAAGGGCATAATAATAATGGTATTTAATTATACAACAGAAGTTTACTGTTCTTGCTAATATAACAAAAGGCCCATGGGCCACATTGCTCACCTGAGCACACTGGCCAGGAAAAAGCACTAAGTTCACTGTATTGAAAAGTTTACAGGGGGGGGGGGGTAGAATTTTAAATTATTTGCATATGCTTTGTAGTGTTGCACAATTTCACTCCCAAGAGTTACCTCTCTTTGTACATTATCCCAGGTATGTAACCCTTTCCAGTTTGTTTTTTAGACTTTTTTATGTTGTTCCTACATAAGTATAGGAAGCCATATTGGCCAACGTGCTTGTTGTTTTTGCTTGTTCTAAGCATTTACCACTTTATAAATCATTCTTGTGGGTACACTCCTGCACCATATGTAAGTATTGTAAAAGAAAAATAAAGGAATGTGTTTGTTATTAGCAGTCTGTGTAATGTTTACATATTATGACTGGGGGACAGACTTGGGATCTGGCACATGTCTTAAATTTTATTCTTTGATACATTTCCATATATGTATGTATTGTGTTACATCCATATTTGAAGTTTACTTTGATCGGATAGGTAGATATATTTTGATGTGTATTAGAGTTATTAGTTATGTAAAGTTCTGTTATGAATGTAAATGCTGTATTGATCCTCAGTTCATGTGATGTATAAACTGCATGTAGCTCAGAGTGTATTTAATATTTCTATGATAGGGCAATCTGTTATTTAATATAAAGTAGAAAAAATTTCACTAAATTCTGGCAAAATACATGGTATTATTTACAAGTCTGTCCTGCTCGTCTGTAAATTGTTGTTTATCTTACAATGTAAAATGAGGTTAATTGTGTATCACTGTATTGTATGAATTTTTTGTAACTTTGTCCTTTTATTATTTTCAGTCTCTTACCGCATACAATAACAATAAAGAGTGATCCACCTTGATTGTTTTGGCTTGGTAAACTATCTGCACAGAGGCAGAATAGTAAGAGAATATGACCAGGAACAACCTCTGAGATCATGGCGACTGACGAAAAACAACAGGTCAAAGACAGTGAGGATAAACTAACTAAGAGTTCGGGTCTTGATGGAGAAGGGCCAAGCATCCTTCGACGATAAGTTTCTGAATCTGCAAGAAAAATGCACCAGCTCATGGAGGGAAATAGAGGACATTATAGCAAATTGTGATAGTGATAATAGGGACAGAAAGTACTTAAGGACAACAGAAGACCATGTGAACGCCAAGTTCAAACAGTACCTTAAAGAAAGTCAAGACTTAGCAAACTTCCTAGCAAAAACACGCACAGATCAAGCTCTACAGAAACTGGAGCAGCATGAGTCCCAGTATAGCACACATTCAGATATAGTGTTCACATTTCGGGATGCTCTAAATGATAGACTACTGGAGGCAGCTGAATGACTTTCAGAGAAGTTTGAAGGTAAATCCAGGGCTTCATCACAGGCCTCAAAGACAGCATCAGATATACTCAAGAAACGAGTGAAAGCCAAGACCCAACAAACACGACTGAAATATTTGGAAGAGCAGGCGGCTCTGGAAAAACAAAAGGCAGCTACTGACATTGATATATATGGCTTTCTAAAGAAAAAGAACCAGCAGCTGTGGCAATTGCAGAAGTGAATGCCATGGAAAATTATGATCGTGGATCACAAGGAAGTGTTCGATTTGACATTGAAGAAGAAAGTGTGGAACAGACAGCCAGAGAAAGAACTGAAGCTTATGTGAACTCGCAGGTCAGCAACCCCTCAGAGAATACCTAACCATGTTCAACATGATGAAACCTCACATCATTCGAGACCTGTAAGCATCACTTCACCTCAACCAGGATTTCATTTTCCAACAGCCAGCCTTGTTCAATCTCACGAACAATCACCTATAGTTGATCTGAGCAACTACCTTTTAAAAAAGGATTTACTATTACATCGTTTCTCAGCTTTTGATGATTCTGCACAGAACTACACAGTGTGGAAACTTGGTTTCCTAAATATCCTGAAGGAATTAAGAGTATCACCGATCGAAGAACTTGATCTGCTGACAAAATGGCTAGGCCCTGAATCCAAAAAATATGCACTCTCCATACGCTCAGCAAACACTTTACAACCAGAGAGAGGTTTATCCTAGCTGCAATAATGTAGCCCTCTCCGATTTTTTTTATCTGATATTTTCTGGAGAGGGCTACAATTCCACAGCATCTCTGCCATGGTGCAAATATATTTTTTAAATACGGGCGACTGCAGGCAAAATAAATTGTTTTTACATTCAACTTACTTCTAAAAAGGCAAAATTTTTATTCACTGTCAACAACATAGCCCGTTAAACGCGAAAACCAGATAAAATAAATCTGCTTGTTTACCAGTCGATCTCATCAGAAGCCATGACAGTTCTCGCGTGATGCACTGAGACTTGCGCTTGAAAATTATAATTTACTTTGTAAAGTAGATTTTCGGGGATACTAAATGATTGTGCTGTATGGCTTCACTAAATATTGATAAATAAAACTATTCCATGTGACATTTTTTCGTAAACAGCGATATTTATGCCTGAAATAAGGTAATTCCTACAGAGATCCGCTCCCTAGAGATCCCTAGTCTCATTGGCTGTCCCAAAATAAAATCGATCAAGGTCAGTAAACATGGCGGATAAATTCAAGTTGTGATGTTGACATACACGAAAAATAACCGATATATGGATTGTTCTGTGTGTGTTTGGATTGATTTATGTTTTGCATAACTACATTTTTGGAGTTCAGGTAAGAAATGTAAATTAAATAGCCATTTACTGATAATTTAATCCGAAATCCGTGCGGGAGTGAATCACTCCCGCACTTGCACCATTACGGAGACCCTAAGGAGTTGTAGCCCTCTCCCAAAAAAAAAAAAAAAAAAAAAAAAAAATCGGAGAGGGCTACATTACTGTAGATTCCTAAATATACGCGAGGAATAAATTATCGCGTAATTACGCGAGAAGCACCGCTCGCGAAATAAAATTACTCGCTTTTATTTTCATGGTGCTTTAATGTATGTAAAATCTCTAGATAAATCAACCATTCGCGAATTATTATTCTCGCGATTTGACGCCCTTGGGTCATTTCGCGATAATAAGTACTCGCGTAAAATAAGGAATCTACAGTATTGCAGCTAGGTTTATCCCTGATATGGGCCCGATTAGAAGACTGCTATGGGAAACCGGAGATGGTAGAGGCTGCATTGAAGTCAAAGCTCAGAGACTTTCCAAAAATAACAGAGACAGATCCAAAGCGTTATTATGATCTACTTGACTTGCTGTATGAGATTGAGTCCAACAAGCAGGATCCAAAATATTCCAGACTACTTGGATACTATGACACTTCCTCAGGCATACTGCCTATTGTTAGTAAACTCACCAACCAAGTACAAGATAAATGGGCCACCCGTGCATCTCAGTATAAACGTTTGAACCATGTTCCATTCCCACCATTCAGCATTTTTGTCAGTTTCATACAGGACATCTGTGAGTTGAAAAATGATCCAGGTCTTGTTTCATCCACCAGGTATTCATTCGACAAGAAGAGAGAACCTACAAACAAAGTCTTTGTGCGGAAGTCAGATGTTGGTACCGAAATGCCAACATCCTCTACACAGTGCCCTATACACAAGGCTGACCATCCCTTGGAACAATGCCGTGCTTTCCTGGCAATGACATTCCCAAATAAACATGACTTTCTGAAAAGTAGGGAACTCTGTTTCCGTTGCTGCAAGGGAAAGCATAGGACCAACAAGTGTAAACTTAAATTGAGTTGTGATGTATGTAAGAGTGACCGCCATGTTACCTGTATGCACTTTCACAGAGACACTGGGCAAGAGAATGGCGGGGAGAGTTCATCTAAAGAATCACTATCTGCGAAGGGAGATGAAAACATTATCACGTCTTCTTGTATCCAATTGTGTGGGAAGGACAATGTTGGCCGATCTTGTGGGAAGATTGTCCTTGTGAACGTATACCAATCTAACAGACCTGAACTTACCTTTAGAACTTACGCTATGATGGATGATCAGAGCAATAGAACCTTAGCTGGTTCCAAGTTTTTTGATCACTTTGGACTAGAAGGCAATGACTGTGTTTTCACATTGAATTCCTGCAGTGGTAGTGTTACATTTTCTGGAAGAACAGCAGAGGGATTCGTCATCGAGCCAGTGTCAGCTGAACAGAAGTTATACTTACCTAAAATGATCATAGAATGTGATGAGATTCCCAACAATCGTAAGGAAATACCGACTCCTGAAGTTGCGTCTGCATATCAACATCTGCTGGATATTAGACCATTTATTCCTGATTTGGATCAAACAGCCGAGATTCTGCTTCTTGTAGGAAGGGATTTGATCCAAGCACATCATGTGATCGAACAAAGACTTGGGCCACCAGACTTGCCGTTTGCACAAAAACTGCACTTGGGGTGGACTATTATCGGTGAAGTGTGTTTGGGTAGTGCTCATAGGCCCAATTCCATTGTAGTGAATAAGACTCATGTGTTGGACAATGGGCGTAGTACCATATTTAAACTTGTGATTCCAAGCTATTCATTACACAAGAAAAACGTTGTCAACATGGTGTCAGTTCTTGCTCGGAAATATTCTGTAGTACAGTGAATGATGAGACTCCTGGAATGCCAGTTTCTGGAAATAATGAACAGAGAATTTCACCAGGATATATACGGGAAATGGACGGCCCCATTACCCTTCCGACATGACAGGCCTGTGCTACCAAATAATTACACCCAAGCAATGAGACGTGCTATGTTCTTGGATGCTTCATTGAGAAAAAATCCCACCAAACTTGGACATGCCTTAGAATTCATGAGGAACATTTTTGACAGAAATCATGCAGAGGTAGCACCGCCTCTGAAACCAAACGAGGAGTGTTGGTACCTGCCAATTTTCGGGGTGTACCACCCACTCAAACCAGAAAAGATACGCATGGTGTTCGACTCATCAGCCCGCTTCCAAGACTTGTCTCTGAATAGCATACTTTTGTCAGGTCCATACCTTACAAATAGTCTCATTGGAGTGTTGATGTGTTTTAGGATGGAAGCCATAGCTGTGACTGCGGACATCGAGCAGATGTTCCACTGCTTTGGTGTCTCAGAGAAACATAGGAACTTCTTAAGGTTCTTATGGTACACAGACAATGAACCTACTAAGCCTCTAACAGAGTACCGCATGACAGTCCAGGTTTTTGGAAACACCCCATCACCTGCTGTGGCTACTTATGGGTTTCGTCTAGCTGCTATTCAGGCAGAACAAAGCTTTGGGAAGGACGTAAGAGAGTTTGTGGAACGGAACTTTCACGTGGATGATGGTCTGGTGTCTCTACCAACAACGCAAGAAGCCACAGATCTCCTACAACGTACTCAACAGGACTTAATGACCCATGGGAACCTTAGATTACATAAGATTGCATCTAATGATCCTAGAGTGATGCAGAGCTTTGATGTGAAGGACCTAGCGAAGGACTTGATTGACTTAGATATTACACATGATGATCTGCCAGCTCAGAGGAGTCTAGGACTCATGTGGGATCTTCAGAAGGATGCCTCTGGTTTTAGACTTAGCAGGAAGGAGAAACCGTACACTAGAAGAGGTGTTTTATCATGTGTTAATAGCTTGTATGACCCTCTAGGCTTTATAGCACCTATCACTATTCAAGGAAAGCTACTTCTCAGAGAAATGTTTAGTTTTATTATGGGTAAATCTAAAGTTGCACCTAGACCAGCCACATCTATACCACGCTTAGAGCTATGTGCAGCTGTCCTGGGAGTAGAAATTGCTACTATTATAAGGGATCAACTAGACATCAATGCAGATCATTTCAAGTTCTACACGGACAGCAGGATTGTTCTGGGTTATGTGTACAATCGCACCAAGAGGTTTTTAACCTATGTAAGCAACAGAGTTCAAAGAATTATAAGCTTTTCTAAATCATCTCAATGGAATTTTATCCCTACGGACCAGAACCCAGCAGACCATGGCACTAAATCTACTATTGACAGTGCACTGTATGACTCATGGCTCCGTGGACCAATGGAATGGCTATGCACAGAAGATACTGCAGATGGTCTTGCCCAAACATATGATTTGGTGGATCCAACAACAGACAAGGAAATCAAACAGGACACGGTAGTTTGCAAAGTGGACATATCTACCCCCTTAACCTGGACTCTATGCTTTGAGAGGTTTTCTTCATGGAAGAACCTTGTAAGAGCCATCATGTGCCTAAAACGAATTGCCCATGCAGTGGCATACCAAAACAACCACAGTAAGAATATTGAAGTTACAAAAGATAGCAGTGCATTCAGGAAGACAGAGGAGCTTATAATACGTCATGTCCAATCAGAAGTCTATGAGAAGGAAATTACTGCTGTTAAGAATGAAAGGCCCCTCCCTAAAAATAGTTCCATTCTAAGACTCAATCCATTATTAGATGAAGAAGGCATGGTGCGAGTTGGAGGTCGATTACAGCGTGGTGACTTTGATTTAGGGGAAAGGAGTCCCATTCTCGTACCAGGAAGTCATCACATTGCTAAGCTGTTAGTTCTACACTTCCACGAGGTAAAGCACCATCAAGGGCGCCATATAACAGAAGGAGCAATCTGCAATGCAGGGTTATGGATAACTGGTGCCAAGCGTATTGTGTCGTCAGTGATTTACAAGTGTGTGAATTGTCGCAGAGGGCGTGGGAAACTTCTTACTCAGAAGATGGCTGACCTACCAGCGATACGGTTAAAGCCCTCCCCTCCATTCACTCACGTTGGAGTGGACTGTTTTGGGCCATGGAGTGTGACAACTAGGCGTACTCGTGGTGGGAGTGCCGACCCTAAGAGATGGGCGGCTTTGTTTACCTGTATGTGCTATAGGGCGGTGCACATTGAAGTATTAGAACAGATGAATACACCTTCCTTTGTGAATGCTCTACGTCGATTCTACGCCATAAGAGGAAATGTTAAGGAGTTTTACTCAGATAGAGGCACAGATTTTGTTGGCAGTGTGCGTGAATTAGGTATAAACTCTGTGAATGTTGAGGATGCACCCATACATAACCTACTCACAGACAGAGGAACAATTTGGAGGTTTAACCCCCCTCATTCCTCACATATGGGAGGAACTTGGGAGCATCTCATAGGGGTCATGCGCCGTATTCTAGACTCCATCTTGCAAGAGAATCAACACACCAAACTAACACATGAAGTGCTCACCACTTTCCTTGCAGAGGTCTCGGCAATTGTCAACAACAGACCTATCGTTCCTATCGCAACTGATACAGAGTCACCTGAAGTGCTTACACCCAATGTTCTACTTACCCAAAAAATGGGGGATGTATTTGAAAGTCACATGAACGTTGATGTTCGCAATATGTACACATCTCAGTGGAAGATAGTCCAAATCCTTGCTAACAGATTTTGGGACTGATGGCGCACAGAGTACCTTCAGTCGCTACAAGAACGCAGAAAGTGGGCTGACACCAAACCAAATGTTCAAGAAGGAGATATTGTACTTTTGAAGGATGCGGAACAACATCGGAACTTCTGGCCTCTCTGTCGCATTACTTGTGTGTTCCCTAGTGAAGATAATCTTATGAGAAAGGTTGAACTTGTGACATTCAAGGAAGGAACAAAGAGAACCTATGTGCGACCGATCACCCAGATTGTACCTTTGTTGTCAAATGACGACTAACTGTTCTGTGAAATGTTGAATGAATAGTTCATTCATTGAATTAAAGTTTATATATTTTTTGTGCTTTGTAGATATCCTCAGTTAAGGATAATGTTGCATTCTTATGTTTTTCTTGCAAGGGTGTGATATTTCACATCAGGCGGGGAGTGTAGTGTTGCACAATTTCACTCCCAAGAGTTACCTCTCTTTGTACATTATCCCGGGTATGTAACCCTTTCCAGTTTGTTTTTTAAGACTTTTTTATGTTGTTCCTACATAAGTATAGGAGGCCATCTTAGCCAACGTGCTTGTTGTTTTTGCTTGTTCCAAGCATTTACCACTTTATAAATCATTCTTGTGGGTACATTCCTGCACCATATGTAAGTACTGTTAAAGAAAAATAAAGGAATGTGTTTGTTATTAGCAGTCTGTGTAATGTCTGGGGGACAGACTTGGGATTTGGCACATGTCTTAAATTTTATTCTTTGATACATTTCTATATATGTATGTATGTATGTATGTATTGTGTTACATCCATATTTGAAGTTTACTTTGATCAGATAGGTAGATATATTTTGATGTGTATTACAGTTATTAGTTATGTAAAGTTCTGTTATGAATGTAAATGCTGTATTGATCCTCAGTTCATGTGATGTTTAAACTGCATGTAGCTCAGAGTGTATTTAATATTTCTATGATAGGGCAATCTGTTATTTAATATAAAGTTTAAAAAATTTCACTAAATTCTGGCAAAATACATGGTATTATTTACAAGTCTGTCCTGCTCATCTGTAAATTGTTGTTTATCTTACAATGTAAAATGAGGTTAATTGTGTATCACTGTATTGTATGAATTTTTTGTAACTTTGTCCTTTTATTATTTTCAGTTTCTTACCGCATACACATTCGCATACAATAACAATAAAGAGTGATCCACCTTGATTGTTTTGGCTTGGTAAACTATCTGCACAGAGGCAGAATATGCTTCCATATCAATATAACAATGGCTTTGCTGTTCTAGAGCAGAAGATTTTTAAAGATTTTTTTCCCTATAATTTCCTTTGTAAAACTTTGATCCCCCATTGTGGCCCCACCCTATCCCCAGAAGTCATGATTTGAACAAACTTGAATCTACACTACCTGAGGTTGCTTCCATATCACTATGACTAAACATAGCTTTTCTGTTCTTGAGAAGACGATTTTTCCTATATATTCTTATGTAAAACTTTGACCCCCATTGTGTCCCCACCCTACCCCCAGGGGTCATGATTTGAACAAACTTGAATCTAAACTTCCTGGGGATACTTCCCTATCAATATGACTAAACATGTCTTTGCTGTTCTTGAGAAGACTTTTAAAGATTTTTTTCCTATATATTCCTATGTTAAACTTGACCCCATTGTGACCCCACTCTACCCCAAAAGGGGCATCATTTGAACTAATCTGAATCTACACTACCTGAAGATACTTCCATATCAGTATACTAATCATGGCTTTGCTGTTCTTGAGAAGAAGATTTTTACAGTTTTTTTCAATATATTCCTAGTGATGGGAATCGGTAAGAATTTCATAATAATTGTGGCCCCAACCTACACCCAGGGTGTCATCATCTACAATACCTGAGGATGCTTTCCTATCAGTATGACTGAATGTGGTTTTCTTTTCTTGAGATTTTTTCCTATATATTACTACCTAAAACTTGGATTCCCCATTGTGTCCCCACCCTACCCCCAGGGGTCATGATTTGAACAAACTTGAATCTAAACTTCCTGGGATATTTCCCTATCAATATGTCTAGACATGTCTTTGCTGTTCTTGAGAAGACTTTTAAAGATTTTTTTCCTATATATTCCTATGTTAAACTTGACCCCATTGTGACCCCACTCTACCCCAAAAGGGGCATCATTTGATATCTACATTTGATGCTCTATCACCTCAGCAAGTTTCATATTCATATCTTTAGCCATTCTCTGATGATACTGTTTACTTTCTTTTATTCTTTATGTATTCAACTTTTTATTTCATGTAATTCCATATACAGGCATGTCCATGTAATCTTTTTCTGCACTTCTATACACTTCTGCATCAGACCATTTGTCTACTACGAAAGGTTGGTCACGATACATTATTTCGCGCGAAACGTCACGGGTAAATATTCGCGCATTTCCTTTGGAATGTATTTTCTGTTGAATGGTGATAGCTTCAATGAAATTTCAAAATGTATGTTCTTATAACCTGAATATCGAGCTTGAGAAAGTATATTTATCATATTGTACTAATTACATATCGTATGGATAAGTAACACTAAAGCAGTGATTTAGGTAAGATTTTCTACAAGTTTTATTTTCTTGTTTACCCCCAAAGTGGACTATCCCAATTAGTTACACATTCATGAAAAGACTGGAATGTTTGGCCCAAAAACATGTCTTGTCCTGCGACGGTCAAGGAATTTGATACCGTTTATGTTCAATAACAACATCTTTTAGAAAAAAATATTTTATTATATCAACTTCATTAAACAATCTTTAAAAAAATGGTTTTCTTATTTTTGTGTTTTCTGTTCATTTAATATGACACAAGCCTGCATGGGGAAAAAACAATGGCCACGTAATAATTACTATATATTGATTGCTTTAGTCAGGCAAGTTTCTTGAAAAGCTATTACTTATAACAATGGTTTAGGATAAGTTTTTCCGTGGTTTAAAACAAAAGGTTGTAGTTATCGTATTTCCACTTGTAGTCATGTCATTTTTCTACTTTGAGATACAGACAAGAACAATTATAGTAGACGTTTGAGGAAACCCCGGATTAAAACTCTAGTTCGAAACAGAATTGCAACGTAATTGTGATGTGACAATCCAACAATTCCTTCACATTTCTTTGATCCTTATGGTACTTTCATTCAAACAAACGCTCGGCTGACTCCGTATATTCCAACCTACTTATCGGAGTTTACGGAGACAGCCGCCATTTTGGACCCGCTTCAAATTTAGAAATGCGAATATCTAGAGTTTGGATTGATCAATTCTAAAATAAAATATATATTAAGCATTTTCAGAAGAGCCTCTATTAAAAGAAAAAATATAGAAAAATGAAAAAGTTTAAAAATTCGACTTTTTTAAATTCGCATCCGGTAACGACCGGAAGTACTGACGACGCACAAAAAGGTAATTCCCCTCACTTAAAAGACATAACCTATCATCTCTAACAAGTCTCCAGTTCATATCTTAAACCATTTTTGAAAAAAAGGGGGGACAAAATTTCATTTTAAAATCAGAAAACTGTCAATAACTTGGCACCGGAAGCGAGTTTTCCAAATTTTCTTTCTGATGAACAAAGTCCATTTGACGACGCATAATTCCTGAAAGTTTCATTTAAAACCACTGAATAGTTTTTGAGAAATCGCCTGCACAAAATTTTGGGGGAAAAAATAATAATAATAATAACTAGAAACCTTGTTGCCATGGCAACAAGAAGGTCTTCCGTCCCTTCTCTGTCTTCGGAGAAGTTGATTCCTCACTAAACAACATGTTATGTTGTGCATTCCCTGTAACACCTTCATACAAAAAAAATAGTTCCTTCGCCATGCGCTCGGCACCTTGAAGTGAATTAAAGTTGCGGGTCCTTTGGATGAGACCTTAAGGTATTCAATGTATAATGAAGGGATTTTTATCAATTTTGAATAAATTTAAACTATTTAAAAATGCATTGCTAGATAACGATAAAAGTGAAATGAACCAAATTCATATGACTGATTACAAGTAAGACGCCGGTCATTTTGACCTTAAAAGTTTTTGAAGAGTTATCTCCCCTTGATTAAAATCAGAAAATTTTTAATTTCTCAAAATTTCTGTGGTAAATGATTCATTTTATTTCATAGATTAATAAAGAGAGAGTTTATGCATATTTTCACCAAGAGATTTGTTTGAAATTCAAATTACTTTTTACAATATCTTTAAACCAGAAGTCTCTGATGAGACTGTAGCTCTACTGGTCTGTTTGTATAACAAAAGAAAAGTAGCACTTGGATTTGAAACATTGCAACATGCAACAATAAATAGAATTATGTATCTTAATGTAATCTACTTTTGTGACAAGTTATATTGAAATCAAATGAAAACTAGGAGTAGTAGCGTTTTGAAAGTATTTCACGGAAATTTCTATTTTTAGTACCGGTAACCATGACAACACCATTCACCCAAATAAAAAAAACAGAAATACATATTATGTATCGTAGTGTATTCTAACTGTGTGCCAAATTAGATTGAAATCAGACCAAAATTGTAGGAGGAGTAACATTTTAAAGGAATTTCACAGAAATTTCTATTTTAAGTAACCATGGCAACACTGTTCATCGAATTCAAAAACCAATGCAATAAATTATGTATCTTAGTATAGTCTTCTTGTATGCCTAATTATATTAGAAGCAGACTAAAACTGTAGCAGGAGTAGTGTTTTAAAGGAATTTCACAGAAATTTCTATTTTTAGTAACCATGGCAACACCGTCCATTGAATTCAAAAACCGATGCAATAAATTATGCATCTTAGTGTAGTGTACTTGTGTGCCAAGTTATATTGAAATCGGACCAAAACTGTAGGAGGAGTAGCGTTTTAAAGGAATTTCACAGAAATTTCTATTTTTAGTAACCATGGCAACACCGTCCATCGAAATCAAAAACCGATGCACTAAATTATGTATCTTAGTGTAGTCTACTTGTGTGCCAAGTTATATTGAAATCGGACCAAAACTGTAGGAGGAGTAGCGTTTTAAAGGAATTTCACAGAAATTTCTATTTTTAGTAACCATGGCAACACCGTCCATCGAAATCAAAAATGATGCACTAAATTATGTATCTTAGTGTAGTCTACTTGTGTGCCAAGTTATATTGAAATCAGACCAAAACTGTAGGAGGAGTAGCGTTTTAAAGGAATTTCACAGAAATTTCTATTTTTAGTAACCATGGCAACACCGTCCATCGAAATCAAAAACCGATGCACTAAATTATGTATCTTAGTGTAGTCTACTTGTGTGCCAAGTTATATTGAAATCGGACCAAAACTGTAGGAGGAGTAGCGTTTTAAAGGAATTTCACAGAAATTTCTATTTTTAGTAACCATGGCAACACCATCCATCGAAATCAAAAATGATGCACTAAATTATGTATCTTAGTGTAGTCTACTTGTGTGCCAAGTTATATTGAAATCGGACCAAAACTGTAGGAGGAGTAGCGTTTTAAAGGAATTTCACAGAAATTTCTATTTTTAGTAACCATGGCAACACCGTCCATCGAAATCAAAAACCGATGCTCTAAATTATGTATCTTAGTGTAGTCTACTTGTGTGCCAAGTTATATTGAAATCGGACCAAAACTGTAGGAGGAGTAGCGTTTTAAAGGAATTTCACAGAAATTTCTATTTTTAGTAACCATGGCAACACCGTCCATCGAAATCAAAAACCGATGCTCTAAATTATGTATCTTAGTGTAGTCTACTTGTGTGCCAAGTTATATTGAAATCGGACCAAAACTGTAGGAGGAGTAGCGTTTTAAAGGAATTTCACAGAAATTTCTATTTTTAGTAACCATGGCAACACCGTCCATCGAAATCAAAAACCGATGCTCTAAATTATGTATCTTAGTGTAGTCTACTTGTGTGCCAAGTTATATTGAAATCGGACCAAAACTGTAGGAGGAGTAGCGTTTTAAAGGAATTTCACAGAAATTTCTATTTTTAGTAACCATGGCAACACCGTCCATCGAAATCAAAAACCGATGCTCTAAATTATGTATCTTAGTGTAGTCTACTTGTGTGCCAAGTTATATTGAAATCGGACCAAAACTGTAGGAGGAGTAGCGTTTTAAAGGAATTTCACAGAAATTTCTATTTTTAGTAACCATGGCAACACCGTCCATCGAAATCAAAAACCGATGCTCTAAATTATGTATCTTAGTGTAGTCTACTTGTGTGCCAAGTTATATTGAAATCGGACC
>NW_026889779.1:402500-440000 GCF_033153115.1 Saccostrea echinata
AGGGTTCGATATATTATGACCATAAAATATTGAGTCCCCCTACCCTTTTTAATTAAGAGGGAGGGGGGTTCAAGGTATTATGACCATAAAATATTGAGTCCCCCTAGCCTTTTAATTTAATAGAAAGGAGGGTTTGATTGAGCCCCCCCCTACCATTTTAATTTAAGAAGGAGGGGGTGAGATATATTATAACCATAAAATATCGAGTCCCCCTACCCTTTTTATTTAGAGGGAGGGGGGTTCAAGATATTATAACAATTTCGTTTTATCTTACCAAAATAGATATGATCCTAATTTACACTGGCCTTCTCTGTCAGATATTCACGATATACATTTTGAACGTTAGAGACAGGCAATACCAGTCTAGATCCGGATTCTGACATTTTTTAAAATTTATAGTCTAACCTACACATAAAAGTACAAGAAAAACTTAGGTCATATAATGCCAAGATTCTAGTCATCTAGCTTTTCTTACAGTTATACCACCTTCCTGGATAAATCCCACAAGCTCGGAAAAAAAACAAATAATCTTTTCAGAGCATGTTGGAAATGTCTATTTCGTTTAATCATCTGGAAATACATATGATCTGAAGTTTCATGTTTTGTTACATTAACCTGCATGTTATTATACAAAAGGTAACAGTAACTCGGGTCTTATAAAACCAAGACTGTTATTTCTAAAATTGTAATAAATACCTTGCTATTCTTATCTACCTTCATGGATCTTTCTGGCAAGCTCAGAAAACCATGACAACCTCAGATATGTTTTCTGAGCTCGTCGGAAAGGCCCAAGAAGATGCGATTGCTAAAAACAGTACCACACTGGAATATTTTAAACAACGTGCTTATGGGTTCTACAGACGCTTTATTTTTCACCTCAAAATTGAAATTACAGTAAAATACAGAATGCTTAAAGCACAGTTAAGGTGTTATGCCACTGCTGACGTGAAGCCCACTCTTAGATTCACCATTCTGAATTGTGACCCCCCCCCCCCTCCCCCCCTCCACAGTGCACCAATCAGGTGCATAGCCAGAATCCAAGTGAAGTACACGCAGAGAATGGCAGGGGATTGGGGGTTCCAACTTTCACATATCAAAACTTTATTAATACATTACCATATTACCATGATTTAAATACAAAAAAACAACAAAAAATGGGGGGGGGGGGGGGGAATCAACCTTTCAATGAACATTTTTAATAGTAAAGTGTTGAGTAGGTTTGGAAATAAGTGGGGGGGGGGGGGGGGGGAGAAAGACCCCTGGTCCCCTTTACTATGTGCCTGCTGGTGAGGGTCCAAAACCTCCTGAGTTTTTTCACATCACTCATTTTCTTGCAAAATAAAAATTGTGATATTTAGCTTTTGTTTATAAAATAAAGATATAGTAATATTTATTGTTTTAACACAAAGTTCAGTAATACTTCCAGGGAAACTTATCATACATGTAGGAGAAGACTGTCAAAAAATTATTGCTTTTTAGGTCACCTGAGTTTACTCAGGTGACCTATTGCTATATGTCTTCATCCGTTGGTGTGCGTCGTCCATCGTGTGTTAACATTTGAACATTTTCAGCTTCTTCTCTGGAACCACTGAATCAATTTCAACCAAATTTGGCATATAGCATCTATGGGTGAAGGGGAGTGAAAATTGTGAAATTCATGACCCCTACCCCCCTGGGGCCTGAGGGATGAGGCTAAAATCATCAAAACTAATGCAATCTTAAAAATCTTCTTCTTTACTCCTGGACATCAAGCAGTCAAACTGTTGGCATGATTGTAATGAGCATTGAGCCCTCTACCAAAATTGTGAAATTTATGGCCCCAGGGTTGGGGTTCTGGTGCTAGGGCAGGGCTCTGTTGAATATATAGTGAAAATGCATAATTTCTTAAAAAATCTTCTCCTCTGCTCCTGTGTATTAAGCAGACAAACAATATGCATAGTTATGATACGGAAAGATGCTTCTTCTTAAATTGTTGATTTCATGGCCCCAGGTCAGGGGTTCTGGTGTTTGGGCAAGGCTCTGTTGAATATATAGTGAAAATGCATTATTTTTTTTAAAAAATCTTCTTCTCTAATCCAGGGCAAACAAACTGGATGCATAGTAATGATAAGTAAGGGTGCCTCTTCCTATATTGTAAATTTCATGGCCCCTGGGTGAGGGGTTCTGGTGTTAGGGCAGGGTTTAATGATTACATATTAAAAATGCAATAATTCTTTGAAAATCTTCTACTTTTCTCCTGGGTATTAAGCTGATGAACAAAGAGTATAGTAATGATGAGTAATGGTGCCTCTTCCAAAATTGTGAAATTCATGGCCCCAGGTTCAGGGGTCCTGGAGTTAGGACATAGTGAAAATGCATTATTCTTTAAATAACTTCTTTTTTGATCCAGGGTATTTAGCAAACAAACTGAATGCATAGTAATGATGAGTAAGGGTGCCTCTTCCAAAATTTTGAATTTCATGGCCCCTGGGTCAGGGGTTCTGGTGTTAGGGCGGGGCTCTAATGATTACAATGTAAAAAACAAATGCAAAAATTCTTTGAAAATCTTCTTTTCTCCTGGGTATTACCACATATCTCGCTTGAAAGTATACACTATGACTGAAATTGTGATGCCTTGAGCGATGACATCGTTGGATTTGACAACTGAATCATGCTGTTACATTCATAAAACATGCATTTTAATTGGTTGGTTGGGGCCCGCCCACTATCGTGTGGTATCCTTTGCCTATATATATAGTTTGAAAGCGTCTAATGGCCTTCCATGTTTGATCAGTTGATCGGCGAAAACTTGGTTGACTTTTTGATTAGAAAAAAAGAATCAAACCATAAAATCATATTTCAGCATGTGATATTCTTTTCACAGACGTTACATGTACATCCTTATTGTTAAATGGCACACACTGTTTATCCTACTATACATGTATTTCTGCTGATTTTCTCGGCAATAAATTGACAGCATTTTTCATTTTCGGTGTTTGTTACACAGTTTATGCGACTTTTCTGTGTACTAAAAATCTTTTTCTCTAAGTTTTAGTCCGTAGTGTTTGTAAACAAGTGACTTATTACACTGGGTAGGCAAACTCATGAAAATGGAAACCTGAGTATTTTTGTAAATTATACCCAGCTGATACCAGAGCACTTGTTCTTGAAAACATATTCATAGTTGGTTAAACACAATGTGAAACATTTATTTTCTTTTATTTTAAATATTTTTATAACATTTTATTTATATATATGATATAATGAATTATTCAACTGGTTTATTGCCACAACTGTCGAGTTTCAAATGTGTGTTTGTTATTGCATTTCTGTTTTACCAGCCGTCACGTCAATAAACAAGCGACCAGAAAATCGATATCCATGTGTTTTTCAGTGCAATTTTTACAGCAAGTATTATTTATATTCATTACAGACTAATAAGTATTCACCGAATCCAGGTACTTTTAATTTTATTGATATACTGAAGAAGAAAATGGGGGGAAAAAACGGCTGTGTTTTTCAATCGCATAAAATTAACTCAACTCCCTGCACAGACTTCATTTGCAAGACCATTTTACAGTTTACCAACACTCACAATCATTTAACAAAGTATTCCATTGTACCGCTTGTTCACCAAAAGTCAGTACCTAGCTCAGTGTATATAAGCACAACTTTTTTGTCTGTTTTCAAAACATGTTTTCCCACAAAACCTTTGAGATTGTGGGAAGACTTAAAAAAATACACCAATCAGATTCTTTGTTGGATTTCGCAATTGTTATTCAGACAGATTCAATTGTATTTCAGTCAGATTCATTAGTGTTGTTACTCAACGCATCACTATTTCGCTTGTAGTGTATACTTTCAATCAAGATTTGCGATAAGCCGATGAACTAAGAGTATAGTAATGATGAGAAATTTTATGTCCCCTGGGTCAAGGTTCTGGTGTTAGGGCAGGGCTCTGGTGTTAGCTCCTGGGAGATGAAATTCATAATTTCAGGAACTTTTATGAAAATTCATGATGTATTCATGAATGGTTCATGATGGTTCATGAATTTTATTCATGAATATATTCATAAAATGTAGTTCATGAACAAATGATGAATATATATGAAAATTGGTAATTTTCAGTTTAAAAATGGAGAGAAAAAAAAACAACGTTTAGTTCAAGGTAATGAATGTTCATGAATTTTCATGACGACTTAAATGACATGAGCGATTGCCAGAAAACACTCATTACTCCCATAATACAACTTTTGCATGCACATGCACTGTTGAACAAGCCCCTGGTATAATTAATAACATGTTTTCATTTATCTACTATTTGAAAAAATAAATCATGAAATCTGTAAACATTTCGTGTTTTGATTATAATTAAACAAACACTGCATCATCATTGCCAGCAATTTTTTCTTTTATTAACCAGTTACATTGAATTATTGTGCTGACTTACTTTGACCCTGCTGTTCTGCATCTGATATTTTCCCAATATATATACATATATTCCTATACAATAGGGCTGCATGTGCGGTGCACTTAAAATTTCAGAGCATCGCTGTTTGATTCGGTGCACCAATTCAGAATTCAGGAATTCATTTCGGTTTGATTCAAAATTTATATAAGGCCAAAGTTTGTTTTTTTTTTGGTTTATGACTTTCTGTCTCAAAAAAAATGCATTGGGTCGAAAAATAAAAATAAAAATAATTTAGGATTCAACAATTTCATTTTAAAATACCAGCAATGTTTATTTTAATAAAAATAATACACGTCAATAGTACTTTTTAAGTTTTATTGTCTAGATCACATAACTCTTTTTATTTAATTTTAATTCATTTCTAACTTTAGACTGAATGTCATTTTCATTTACATATAGTTCTGATATTTGTTTGTCAATCAGTGCTTGGTTCATGATGTTCAACTTTTTGTGTTCTTCAGTGATATGTGATGTGTTATAAACCTTGGTATCCCCACAAACTAAAAATAAGGATCCAAATTTAAGTTAAATTTAGATTGAAGAAAAATACAATTTAATTATTTAACAATATTAAAAGTAATTGATGTTGAAATAAAGGTTATAATAATTTGATCATGCAGCTATCAAATTTAATGTTCAACCTGCAGCAAAAAAGCTTAATAATTTCTCAATCAAGTCCTTCTTTAAATTTTTCTTATGTACCTCACTGCAGCACAGTAGGCAATGCTCATTATTTACTTAGTAATTCAAAGGGCTTTGATCTCAATTGAGTATGAAATTTGCAAAGATTTGTATATTGAATTTACTTCTAGAAATTAACAAATGTTTTAAACACATTTGAAATTATCCAGTGAAATACCATGCAGTCAACATTACTTCAACTAAGATGTATCTCTCAACACTAAATTGGCCTAACTATTATCCATGGATTTATCAGCCTATTTTGGGAAACAACATTTTTGGGGAATTGGGAAAAAATTATCGGCTATTTGATGAAATTGGAAAAAATTTAAAATGTTGCTTAAATCATGTATTCAGGGGTACTTCATTTAACATTTCAGCATGAACTCTAATTTGGGCAACCAAACGACAATTAAATATGATCCATCTTCATCATACAAGATCAATTATGAATAATAGACTAATAAAAGTAAAATGGACTTTAATGAGTATAAAGCATTTATACAACTTAGGGTAGTACATGTACATGTGTGTATGAGATTTCAATTTAGGTCATTAGAGTATCTGTGTCTGGAGATTTTAAACCTCCTGCAAAAAATTATACTAAGTGCACATTTTCTAAAAGTCCTCTTTTAATATGTATTAAAGCATTGAAAATATATTTTTCTATTTGAAATAATGCCTAAATTCCTTACCATTCACTTGTAGATCAATTGACTAGGTGGAAATAACTTAATAAATCTATATAATTTCACAATATCATCATTTTTAGAAAAACGGAGGAAATTCGGATTAAAAGTTGGCGATGTTTTTACAGTGTTTTAAAACATGTGTTATGAATGTAGCTTTGCTAAATGAGTTAAATAGATGAAAATTACAGACAATCTGACAATTTTACTTAATAGTGTTTTCCCAAGATAATTAAAAATAAAAGCATTGTTCACAAATTGGGAAAAAATACTGCCAAATTGGGAAAAACTGAACTCATTTTCAATTGGGAATGGGCCGAATTTTGGCCCCTGAGAAGGCACTGATAAATCCCTGTTATCTATAGGTGTATCCATGTCTGCTAGGTCGATCAGGGTTGGGCATACACTCTCCAATATTACAGTATGAATTTAGCCTATTGAGACATTGCAATTGAAAAAGGGATCATTTATCCAAGATTTTATTCACTTTTCCATGCAGAAAGAGTTCTTTAAGTGTGTGTCATTGCTTTCAGTGAGGAATTACCTTATTACATGACAGAACCGCCATTTTTGGTTTGCACATGTGTTTATTTACGGTCACCTAAATGTTTGTAAGGGTCTCATATATTTATAAGCACTTATTTGACTAAGATGCATTCTAAAATTTAAAACCCACCAGTTCAGCTGAGAAAAATCCGGAAAAATATGTCAGAAAAAGACATTATTTTTATTTTCATGATTTGTGAAAATTAGGGTCAGCGGAATCGTAAACCAAAAGAAAAAAAAACTTTGGCCTAAGATGTATAAACAAAAATGTCCGCCAATTGCAGATGTCCAGATTGGAAGTGTTTGTTGTCATGATTTTAATACTTTTTATAATGATTGTGCCAGTTTGAAGTCAGTGATTTAGTTTTTTTTATTCCACAAACACCTTTTACTTTTACAATAGAGGTTAGTTTAAATTGGTATGGGCTAGTAAATAGCCTGACGGGCTAGTGAAAAAGTAGCAGATATTTTCCATGTTTTGCTTTTAAATCCCCAACCAATGAAAAACATAGGTAATCAAAGATTACGAAGCTCACCTTGACGAAGGTTATCTGTAAGTAAGGCAAATCTCACATCATATTTTTTCTAGTTAGTGTTCATCCCAAGATTAATATCCATACAAGTTTGGTTTAAGAAGGACTTATAGATACTTGGAAATAGACCTGCTCAAAAAACTTTTAACCTGTTTACTAATCAAGAAAATTTTGGTCAGTTCCAACATCCAAAGCAAGTCTGGAAGTTTTCATCCTTAGATGCACCATCCATGCAAGTTTAATCATAACATGCCATAATATTATATAGCTACTCCAAAAACATTACTCTGGTCACTCATCTGGAAAATGTAGGTCAGATTCAGAATCCAAAACAAGTCTGAAAGTGTCCATCCTAAGATATATCATCCATGCTAATTTGATTAAAATATGGCTAAAATTCACTCATCTGGAAAATCTAGGTCAGATTCAGCATCCAAAGCAAGTGTGGTAGTGTCCATCCCTAGATGCATCATCCATGCAAGTTTGGTTCAGGTAGGGCCTATCGTTACTTGGGAATGGACCTGCTCCAAAAACTTTAACCTGGTCACTCATCTGGAAAATCTAGGTCAGATCCAGCATCCGAAGCAAGTGTGGTAGTGTCCATCCCTAGATGCATCATCCATGCAAGTTTGGTCCAGGTAGGGCTTGTAGTTACTTGGGAATGGACTTGCTCCTAAAACTTTAACCTGGGACGCCGACGCTAACGCCGACGCCAACACCGGGGGTATAGCATAAGCTCATCTCGACTTCATCGAGGTGAGCTAAAAATCAAAGGTGTGTGGTTCTCTTGTTCATATATCTCCTCTGTCTAATTCTTTTAGCACTTCTACGTTATTTATTTATTTCTAAAAACCATGAAAAAGATCGTCTTTTTTCTACTAATCCGAATTTCCTCTATCCCGATTTTATTTTCATTAATTGATTAAATTATTTCCAACTACTCAACTATATAACTGAAGAGTAAATATATACAAGGGTTATCAAAAATATATTAACATTGTATCTGAAGATTTGAATTTAAAAAAAAAAAATCACTAAGCTTTCACTTCATTTTCGAAGAGGAAGTCCAATGATCAGAAAAAAAGATGAATGTATACTACCATATTAAAGGTATCTATAGCATGATTGTTCATTCTATTAAATTCAACCTTAAGGTATGTCACTCGTGAAATTTGTTATATCAAGGATTTTTTGAGAAGTATATTTTGGATAAGTACTCATATAGTACGACTCAAAATTGCAGAGAAAATGGGGGGTCAGTGTGCATCTAACTGAGCTACGGTACAATTAAGTTGACCTTTTTGCACTTAAATTGTAACTTTTTGGTTAATCACTTTAACCGTTATCATATTTTATCAGATGTAACCATGGCAATAAACATAATCTTATTTTACGTAAAATAGTTTGAATAATATTTATCATTGAACAAATCATACAAATTAATGCGCGTAAATTATTGTGTGACCTTTATGCACTAAAAAAGTCTCATATTTGGGGTATTAAAAATCTAAACAGGCAATAGAATATTTTCTTGTATCAAACTTTTTACAACTTAAGTGCCGATCGGTCAAAAGTGTCGAGTAGTTTAAAATGATGAAAGAAAAAGTTGGGGTCAGTGATGTAAATTTTGAAATATTGGTCAAAATATGTGATTTTCTGGCAAAAAACTGTGTAAATTTTATCTTAACTTCTTTAATATATCTTCATTTCTTGGCAAAGTTTGTTGAGCGAAGGTGTAAATTTTGTTATAAAAATATAAATTGAGACCTATATATATAATATTCCAGGCATATCATAATGGAAAATTTTCTCTGAGTAAAAGTATATAAGGCTAAAGTTCCAAGATATTAAATTTAGTAAATGCATAGATTTGCAGAATTTTCTGCTAAATATCCTTCCACCACAAGAAATAGTCCCTTATAAATCTTGCTTCTATATGAATATTTGAGCAGTTTTTTAATTGAATGTTGAACATTTTACATTGTTTAATTTAAATATGTTATAAAGATTGAATTGTAATAAATAGTTTTTAAGTAAGAGGTTCTGACTAAACTTTTCTAAAAGGCTGACGAGTGACATACCTTAAGAGGGCAGATTGGGGTCTTCATTGCGCAATACTTCGCAGAGCATAGTAAAATAAAGCGTATTTACTTTTTGAAAGCAACTTTTTAAAAATAATTTACAAAGATTAACAAATTTAAGAAATCTCAGGTTAAAAAATCTTATTATGTTTTTAAATAACTGATTTTTTAAATGATTTTTCAAATGATGGCCCGGGGTAGATAGATGTCGTAAAGACGTCGTAATAGTGTGTTTTTGACGTTATGAATAACCGAAGTTCTTTAAGCAGGGTCATTAATTATGCCAAAAAATAAAAAGTATAAAATATATGCTCTTGAAATTTAAAACATAGGAAATTGAGAAGTTAACAATCATTTTTATCATTTTTTATGTAAATCTTTGGTATCTGTCATGTTTTGTTTCACTCCATAAAAACAGGAAAATATCATGAATTTTGACATTTTGAGATGCTCCCTCTGGAAACCAGATGCTAGAATTTTGTGTTTCTTGCAAAAAATGTACAATATAGTATCATCCATCAAATAATATACTTTGAGCAAAACGTCTACAGTAGCATTTGTATAATTTGCTCTGAAGTGTGAAAAAATGGTATTTTCCTATATAATCCTATTGTAAATGTACCTGTATTTTGAGATGGTCCCTAAAAAATAACCAGATAGTAGACTTTCACTAAACTTGGCATGTATACTGAAGTCAGTGTAAGGTACATATAGTATGAAATATATGGAGATAACGAACAGTATTCAAGCTCAAAAGTCCATTAAACAATACAAAATAGGAGCAGAGCAAACACTGACCTCCAAAACATCAAAGGTGGGATCAGGTGCCATGGAGGAGTGAGCATCCCCTGCCGACCGGTCACAACTGCCGTGTGCTCCTTGTCATGATTGGGAAATAACAGAAAAATCCGTCGAAAATTCAGTGTGTTAATAATGGCCTAACAATTAGTATGAAAAACATCAGTCTGCATTTGACTCAAAGATAAACTGTATTTGCTGATAAGGTCATTGTATCCACAATAGTATAAAATTAAAGAGTTTCTCAATAGTAGTTTTTGTACAATAAAACCCCAGTCGGCTCCCTTAAATAATTTCTCTGTTTATTTATCTATTATTGACTATGAGAAAATAAGCAGAAGAAATATGAAATGAAGAGTAATTGAATATGAAATGGAATAAAATAATACAACAAAAAGTTTCAAATTTTATTATTTTTCTGGGTTAGTAGAAATTTTACTTTAGCTAGTAAAAATGTTAAATCCACTAGCCTTACTTGTTAGTGTCTCAGAAAAGTTTTTGTGAAGACTGAACTCAAGGAGTTTAATCAGTTTTTAAAGCAAAGGTTATTATTTTTCATTTATAATGAGAAATATTTACACTGTTTTAGGTTAAATTGAACCAAATTTAAAAAAAAACGAACTGTATCATTCTGAACCGAAACTGAACCGAATCGATTGAACCCTGAATCATCCCAGCCCTACTATACAAAACTTTGATTGACTTTTATGACCCCATCCAATATACAGGGCTCTGGTTTGAAAAAAATCTTAATCTACACTATCAGGGATGATTCCACATCAATATGATCCATCATGGCATTCCTGCTCTCGAGAAGAGGAATTTTGAGGTTTTTTTCCCCTATATAATCCTATGTAAAACTTTGATTTCCTATTGTGGCCCCATCCTACCCCAGTGGCCATGTTTTGAACAATTTAAAATCTGCACTTCTTTAGGAAGCTTCCACTTAAGTTTCATCTTTTCTGGTCAAGTGGTTCTGGAGAAAAAGATTTTTAAAGATTTTTTCAGAATATGTCAATGTAAAACTTTGATTTCCTATTGTGGCCCCACCCCACCCTCAGAGTGCCATGTTTGGATTACTTTAAGATCTACACTTCCTTAAGATGCTTTCACTTAAGTTTCTCCTTTTCTGGTTATGTGTTTTTTGAGAAAAAGCTTTTTTAAAAAAATTTCTTGTATATTTCAATGTAAAACTTTGATTCCCTAATGTGGCCCCATCCTTTCTGTGGGCCATGATTTCAACAATTTGGAGTCTAAACTTCCTTAGGAAGTTTCATCATAAGTTTCAACTTTTCTGGCTAAGTGGTTCTTGAGAACATGATTTTTAAAGATTTTTCCATTGTATTTCATTGTAAAACTTTGATTCCCTACTGTGGCCCCACCCTACCCCCAATCTACTCCATCTAAGGAAGCTTTTACATAAGTTTCAGCTTTACTGGCCCAGTGGTTCTTGAGAAGAAGATTTTTTAAGATTTTTTCTAAATATATTTCAATGTAAAACTTTGATTCTTTATTATGGCCCAACCATACCCCCAGGGGCCACTTTCACCCCACTGTTCTGCACCAGATTTTCCCAAAATATATAGACATTCATTCCTGAGTAAAACTTTGATCGCCTTTGTTGCCCCACCCTATTCACAGTTTTTTTTTTTATTTTTTAGATTTTTCCAAATCTACACCCATGTAAAACTTTGATTCCTTATTGTAGACCCACCTTACCCCTGGGGGCCATGATATCTATACTATCTCAAGAAGCTTTTACATAAGTTTCAGCTTTTCTGGCCCAGTGGTTCTTAAGAAGATTTCCAAAGATTTTCTTATATATATTTCAGTGTAAAATTTGATTCCCTATTATGGCTTCACCCTATCCCCAGGGGCCATGATTTGAAGAATTTAGAATTTAATCTACCTAAGAAAGCTTTTACATAAGTTTCAGCTTTTCTAGCCAAGTGGTTCTTGAGTAGAAGATTTTTTTAATGACCCCACCCTATTTTGCCTTTTCTTGATTATCCCCCCTTGGAAGGGACTTGGCCCTTCATTTGAATAATTTAGTATCACCTTTAACCAAGGATGTTTTGTGCCAACTTTGGTTAAAATTGGCTTAGTGGTTCTTGAGAAGAAGTTGCAAAAGTTAAAAGTTTACAGATGAACGGAAGGATAGATGAACGTCAGACAACGTGTGGTCAGAAAAGCTCACTTGAGCTTTCAGCTCAACTAAGCTAAAAACAGGAAGTAGAACATTTCAGGGACTGTGTATTGTGATGACCATTTTTCCATATATGACCAACTAAGCATACACCTAAGAATAAAGGTTGAAACTCATATAGTGATGCAAACAATTTGCTTGTGAGCTGATCATTAGTAAAGATGATTTTGTAAGATAAAATGCATTAATGGTTTTTAATATATGATCAGCTTAGCCCAGCCATGGAGACTGAGCCACTCAGAACCCAAGGGGCCATGAATTTCATAATTTTCCTGGAGGGCTTGTTGCTTCAGAGAAGAAGGCAAACAGTTGACTGCTTCATCATATTGATGATTTTATGACTTTGAAGGTTTTGGCCCTACCCCTCAAGCCCTAGTAAGACATGAGACACCACAAAATTCAATTGCGAGAAGAAAACGAAAATGTACAAAAGTCTACAAATGATGATGACGACAACAATGGACAAAAGGTCACCTGAATGACTCAGCTCAGCTAAAAAAGAATGTCAAATGCACAAATTTCAAATATGACAGTATATAAGTAAAGTGTCATTCTATTTTAGATCAAGAAACTTACATTCCATGTGTATGTGATAGATGAATCAACTAAAGATGATGTTAACTCTGCCTCCTCCTTGGAATCTGTTTTTTTCTCCAATATATCCAACTTAGTATTAAGAGTCCCTAAAATAAAAAGTAAACTATAAAACTGACTGGGCTATTAAAGGACTTCGAAAATAAACATTCAGATATACATACAGTGATTCATTTTGAAAATGGTTATCATGGGTCCAAAGGACCCCTCTGAATGAAAATAATGAGACCCATGTCAAAATCAATGTGTCCAAAACCAAGGCCTTAGGGTACCGCATATTAAATACTACAGAGGAAATTCTGGTGAAATATAAATGGATATTGCATGAAAGTGCAAATTTTTTATTGTAGCTGTGAATGGTCTATACTTTGACTATTGAATTGAAAGTAAGAATACATGATTTTGTGGCATAAAAATAATATGTTGTCAACTGTGCACCTTGTTTCTATTTTTAGATCATAACTACAATCTTTGTCATAAAAAGCACAGAAGCAGATCAGTTATTGAATTAAATAAAGTAAAGAAAGTTTTTTAAAAAATGAAAAATAGTCAGAAAGAAAAATGATCGTATATTATACATGTACATCTTGGCTTCTAAGGAAAAAGTTAAAATACATAGGTTAAATTACATCTTAAATACAAAGGTATAGCCTAGTACACGCAGGGACCTATATAGTTAGTATATAGGTCCCTGGTACACATAATGCTTCAGAAATGTTCTACAGTAGACATAATCAAACAATGCTATCTTACTTCTAAATATTTTCTGATAATTGCTTGTTATAAACAATTTAACAGTGAATTGTGAAATCTGACCTGTTGTTGGCAAACTTATACCTGTTATAATCACTAATGCATATCGCTTAGTGTGGAAATGATGCAATCAGTCAAGTTTTGAATCAGATTATATGGAAACAATTTAAAATAATAAATGTCTTTCTATAAATTCATTGCGTCCAATGGGATGCACGTTTATTTAAATGATGCGTCCTGGGAAAAATTTGGGCGTAATTTATGCAGGACGCACACCAAAATGAATCACTGACATACAGACAAAGTGATATGACCCTTAAATTTACAACAGCTTTTCTCTTAAACTACAGTTCTCCTACACAAAATTTGAAAACATTATGTTGGAAACTGTTAAGTTATTGAATTACACTAAAAGTGTCAAGGATATACTTTCTGTTACAGCAAATTAACATTACACAAAACATTTTTTCCGGATTTAGCTTGAATGTTACATTTTTCCGGATTTGGTTCCAATATTACAATTTTCGCGGGTGCACGAGCTTTTTACAACTTTAGAAATTGTTTACTAGTGTTTACTAGTCACTGTGCTGATTATCATGTTTGTCTTCACTTTTCCCATGAGAGAAAACTCCTAAGTTGGTAAGTTAAACATAAAATCTATTTGTATATCGTTTCATAAGAAATTTTTACATGCATAATTGTTATCAATTATATGTTTACAAAAATGTTCAATATTCACCTGTTATGGTGTAATTTTTAGTGACATGTTAGAAAGTTCGCATGAAAGATTTATGATTTGATGACTATGTGTAGAAAATTTATGTCATAATAGGTTGATATTTATAATGTGATATTGAAAGTTAAAGATTTGCTGTGATTTTTGCGTGAAATTATTTGGTGCATGTGCACTCTACAATAATCATATATTTTGTTTGAGCATTTTCTAGTAACGGTAATTCATTTGAAACTGTGTGATTTGATACTAATATGAATTTCATATGTGCTAATTTACTAGGGTACATGTGCAATATTTATTGTAAAAATGTTGTTTACAAGAACATAGAGTATTTGTTTAATAATCAGACTGATGTTAATTTGTCAGTCGCAGAGTGTGTGGTTTATGTGTAATATCAAATACTTATATATCTGTTTTCTATGTATTTACAGTAAATCACATCACATCACATCATATCGCTGTCACTGGAAGTAAACAATAAAGGATGTGCATTTACAAGGGAGTTAACTTCTCTGTGAAATTGATGATAGTCAGTACACTTTCAAACATACGTACACACAGACAGACATTCTGACAAAGTGATATGACCTAAAAATCTATCAATTGTTGTCTTGCTCTGAAAAGCAAAGTACTTATGTACAAAATTCGAAAAAAAAAAATATATTGAAAACTTTTTGAGTTGACCTAAAAATCTATTAATTGTTGTCTTGCTCTGAAAAGCAAAGTTCTTATGTACAAAATTTGAAAAAAAAAATATATATTGAAAACTTTTTGAGTTATCACTTGAAAACAAAAGTTTCATGGGTATACATTCAAACATATGTTCAGAAGGACAGACAAAGTGATAAGACCCCATAATCTATAGATGTCTTCCTCATATAGTGAAGTATACTCAAAAGGGGTTATCAAGAAGTTAATGGATTAGTGAGATAAAATTGATTCTATGTAGATTGTGCTTACAAAATTCATAAGAATTTTAAAACAACAAAAAATGAAAAGTTTTGAAATTTATACTTTGATACATAATTATATAATTTTTTAAGTTATCCTCAAATCATTTAATATCTTTATTAGACTGATGAGAAATCGGCATTTCTGATTGGCTGAAAAATGTCTTTGATATCTGCATCAATAAAACTTTCACAAATTAGCCAGAACTACATTTTTTAATGTGCATAATGGCTAGATAGTTTTCGTATGACGTATTTTCCTTCCGAGTTATTTCCCTTGGCCACCATTTTGAGGTCAAATTGGTAAATTATAATCTTTAAGCAACCAATTTTATACATGACTGACAGAAATATACAATAAAAAAATCTTTACAATGTAAAAATTATGAATTAAAGACTAGGCTGTAACAAATGTATATTTGCCAGAAAATTAGTGCTATCTACACCCCAAATCCCCAGTACAGTCCAGCTGAAACGTTCTACTTTACTATTTTTCTGTTCGCTCACCATTCGATCACCGTTTGTTACACCTCTTGTTCAGCGTGTCTTCAGCATGCGCTCACTGTTCACAGTTTTGCGTTCACCATTCAACTACTGCTCGCGTTCACTGTTCACCTTGCGTTCCTCATTCGCTTTGTTCACCGCTCGCCCACTGTTCATTCACTGTTTATTCAGCGTTCACTAATTGTTCAGCTTTCATTTCATTCAGAACTCCAAAGTGAAAGGATCGACTTATAGTGATGATAAAATTTAAAAAAAAAAGTTTTGGCAAAAGTGGAACGAAACTTTCAATTGACATCAGGAATATAAATATTACTAGAAACTCATTGTGAGCAGTTAGATGTCTTCTGTCCGATTTTGAAAATAAAAACATAAATTCAAGCTGAAAAACCGATAAAAAAATTCAGACACTCTGGAGATTTAACCCTGGTCGCCAATGTGCTAACCATTACGCCATTTGGACTCCCGCTTCAAAGTGAAAAATGACGAATATCTAGAGTTTGGATTTATCAATTCAAAAACAAATTAAATATTTAGCATTTTGAAAAGAGGCTCTCTTAACCTTACAAATATTACAGAAAAATATTGAAGTTAAAAATCAATTTTTTAAAATTTGTTTCTGGTAGCGACCAGAAGTAAAGACGACGCATGAAAAAGTCCCTTCGCCCATCTAGAAATCATTGTTCTATCATCTCTAACAAGTCTCTAGTTCATATCTTTAACCTTTCTTTAGAACATCTGCGGACAAAATTTCATTTTAAAATATGAAAATTGTCCATAACTTGGCAATAAAACCGAATTTACCAAAATACAGAATTTTATATAAAATTCACATCAAAACCTTTTATCCCTGAAAATTTCAAAGAAATTCATTAAATAGTTTTTCGAGAAATCGCATGCAAAAAATTTTGTCCGAAAAAAAAGGAATAAAAACTAGAGGAGCTTGATGTAAAGCAACAAATAAGTCTTCCATCTAATTCTCAAGCAGATCAAAATCGAGAGACATCTACGGTCATGTGTGCAAAAATGAGCCATTGATGACTACTTCTGGTATGACAAGAAGTGACGTAATTTTGTCAACTTTTTATGATTTCCTTAGCTGCTATCTGTTATTCTGAACAACTTTCCTTCTTTGATGCTTTACAAATTGTCAATACTTTTTGAGATATAGGGAAAAAAACTTTTGGCCCCTCTAGCTCCTTAATTGAAGGGGCCAGCCCCTTTTTGTTGATATTCTTTGAAAGACTGTGATATTCTGCACAACTTTTGTTTTGTATGTCTTAACAAAATATTGACAGGTAAGAAGATATTGTAGAAAAAGTGCTAGAAATTTGGAAATTCTCCATTTGACTATATTTGGGCCACAGCGAGCATCGTCACTTCATACTTTCAGGGTTAATGATCTACAAAATTCACTTTTCCATAGGTTGCTCTATCATCACTGAAAATTTCAAACTTCAATATTCAGCGGTTTTTGCAAACACTGCCGGACAAAGTGACCCTCTTAAAATCACAAAATTGCGGAAATCTCCGAACCGGAAGTGACGTTAACAAAACAAAAAATATATAACTAGAATTTGTGATATTCCATCAGACCTGAGAGTTTCATGAAAATCCATCAAGCTTTTTCTGTGAACTTGCATGCACGAAATTGGTAAGAAAAAAAGACTAGACGAGCTTATTGCAAAGCAACAAATAAGTCTTCAGTCTAATTCTCAAGCAAATGAGAACAAGATCGAGAGGTATCTACAGTCATGTGTTCAAAACTGAGCTATTTACAACTACTTCTGGTGTGTCCGGAAGTGACGTCATTTTGATGACTTTTTATGATCTCCTTAGCTGCTATCTGTTATTCTGAACAACTTTCCTTCTTTGATGCTTTACAAATTGTCAATACTTTTTGAGATATAGGGAAAAAACTTTTGGCCCCTCTAGCTCCCTGAATGAAGGGGCCAGCCCCTTCTTCTTGATATTCTTTGAAAGATTGTGATATTCTGCACAAATTTTCTTCTGTATGTCTTAACAAAATATTGACAGGTAAGGAGATATTTTAGGAATGACTCTAATTCTTGGCCAAATTATTCGAGGATAACCTGGTTTGGGTCAGTTTACGCTTTATAATCCGTGAAGCGGATTATAAAACAGCGTAAACTGACCCAAACCAGGTTATCCTCGAATAATTTGGCCAAGAATTAGAGTCATTCCTTATAATTTAATTCTAAAATCATTAAACAACTGTGGGTGTAAAATTTCGTTGCTTTTTATTAGTTCAAATTTGCCGCTCAATAATACAACCCTAGTAACGGAAGTGATGGGAAGCGAGGGGAGGTAAAAACTGATACATAGTCCTAGCAGCCATGTTTTTTGTTTACATGTGGTAAGATCCGAGTTACTGTTTGAAGTTAAAGGTACATTTATTAAATCTGGAATTTTCCATGAATCCCGAGGACTGGAAATGAGAGGATTGCGTGGATACAGACGATTCAGCTGGTTGTCAGGGGGGTGTGTCCCCATACCAAACCAGGTTATACAGAAATAATTTGTGTTCCTTTTTGGATATTAACCAATCAGAGGCTAGAGTACAAACAAAATTAAATTATTGTAGAAAAAGTGTTAGAAATTTGGAAATTCTCAATATGACTATTTTTGGGCCACAGCGAGCGTTGGTGCTTCGTACTTCTGGGGTTAATGATCTACAAAATTCACTTTTCCATATGTTGCTCTATCATCACTGAAAATTTCATACTTCTATGTTCAGTGGTTTTTGCGAACACTGTCAGACAAAGTGACCCTCTTAAAATCACAAAATTGTGGAAATCTCCCAACTGGAAGTGATATAATAAAAAAAAACCAACATATATCTAGATTTATTTATGTTTCATCAGACCTGAAACTTTCATGAAAATCGAGCAAGCCGTTTCCGAGAACTCCCGTGCACAAAGTCGGTAAGAAAAAATAACTAGAAAGTCTGCTATTGCAAGCAATAGCGTATGTCGCCCCGAACTGGCTTTATTAGAAATTGTCTAAGAGTGCATTACTCTGTTCTATTAATAATAATTTTGATTTCCTCAAAAACTTCTGTATTTCTGATTGATGAACATGAAATCCATTAGAACACAGATGTTTATACATGTAACTAACACTAACATATCCGGAGAATTAAATTGTATTGAAGGAATAATATTGCTAGTTTTTAGTCACTACTGATACTGGAAATAATTTAACTAAAACAAGTGGTTTATATTAAGGTTGGACGATACATTCCTCAAATATCTGTTATGTATATCTTCGTAATGTATGAAAAATATTAAAAATTTTAATTACATTCTGTTTTCTAAACCAGTTTCTAATTATCCTTAAATAATCCAAACACTAAAAAATTTGATATTTCAAATTAATTTTTTTCCAAATGGATTATGAAGAAAAACTACCCTCTGGTATCTTGCACAAATGCCTGGTAAGGTACCTCAATTTTTTGTGAATAAACATGTTAAGGTAGCAATACTTCAATGACAAAATCTTGAAAAAAATTATATATTATTGAGGAACGTATCATCTGTCCTTTAGATGAAGTTATCGTAAATAAGATGATTTACACACACGCAACAGAAAAAACATCACGGCAGCGGAATATACACTCATATATTAGGGAAACTTGATTTACAGAAAGTAAATTTTACATCTCTGTTCATCAGTACAGAAATTCAGCGATTAGCTTATTGAGTCAAAGGCAAGCGCATTTTCATGAAAATTTATTTTGGGTCTTTAGTGGATTTAGAGTCGATCAGAGGTTGATTTCGGGTTAAGAGAAATATATTGTTGTTATTCTGGGTGAGGCGCGTGCGTGTATGTAAGGGGGAGGGTAGTAAAAATATACAATAACTTTTTGACTTTACATTTATTAGTTAACAGGAGTTTATTTGAAAACTGCACATGAAAATAAAGCATTACTCAAGAAAAAAAAATTATCAGAGAAAAACGACACTTATCAAAAACATACTTGCTGCATACACTATAAGGAATGTCAAAAATTGTGGTTTTAATATATTTTATGATAGTTGTGCTAGTTCATTTCATTTCCTGAAATAAGGTAGCAATGCTCAATAAATGTATAACTTGTATAATTATACTGTAAAAAGAAAGATATATCATTTTCTTATAATTTCATAAAGTATTATCTGTTAATTGGATTTTAAAATGCATTGCATCATGTCATGAAATTGACATCAGAAATCAAATGGAAATTTAAATTTCTGTTTCTAAATAGACACTTCATTTTTTCATCACTAAAGCAATACCCATTAGCTAAGTTTGGACAACCATCAACTCGTATACATCCTTTCAGTACTTTGATTAAAAGAAACTTCTGATAGCATACAATGGTCACGTGACCGCGACTTTTCTTAAATCATTTGTTCCTTACCTGGCGTCAGCGACAAATTGTGAAAAAATAAAATATCCCATGCACAACTAGGGTTAGTGATTTTTATTTCTGTAAAGTTTCATGAAGATTTTGAAAGCCATCTATGAGAACGCTCGAGTGCAAAACTAAGGTGAACCAAAATACGACTTCGTTCTGGTGGCTGAGGCGATGGGCCTGCTCCATTTTTTGTGCAGAAAACAATTTGATCTAGTAGAAGGAATAAACCTTTAAAGTTTCCAAAAGATCGCTTGCGTATTTACCGAGAAAAATAGAAATTAAAGAATTTTCACTTTTCATCCGTTTCCATGGCAACGGTTGGAATTTAGAAAAATTTGAATGTTGACTGCACACCTAGAGTTTCTAATTATAATTTCTGTAAAGTTTCGACAAGATTGTCCAAGCCACCTCTGAGAACATATGTGAGCATTATTCTTCTTTTCTGTTTTGTTTCTATGGTAACTGTGTGCGAACAATTAAAGATCTTTCCACCTTCATTAAAATTTTATATATTCTTCATATTTAACTCTCTACTGTTTATTTTTATACAAAATAAACCAGAAATGGCTTGAGAGATTGAAAAGGGGCAATAACTTTCAAAGGGGTTAAGCTTAGGGGACAAGAATGAAATCTTTGAAATAGATTTAAGAGTACATATTAATGATGCAAAGACAGATAGTATATGTTGAAAGACAAAACAGCTGTAAAAAAATATTAATTTCTCATTTTTAGAATGACCTTGACCTTTGACCTTTGCATATATTTTAGGGTCAAAGGTCAATGAATCTTATGCAGTTGGTCCCATGTCTCTACGACTTATCGTTTTGAAAATTTTTAATTATTCGTAAACATCAAAAAGTTTCAGGGGCATTAACTCATAAAAGGGGTCAACAAATACTTTCGCAATGAAAAGATTGAAGAGTCCCCTCAATGAGTCGAAGAAATTGGTGAAACTTCTGTATCTCTACAGTTTACGGTTTCGAAGGAGTAGCGATAACATGCTAAAATGAAAGCAGAAAGGAAGTCATGAATAAGTCTCCAAGTTTGTGTACAGACATTTGAGATATACTACACGTAACCATCACTATCACTCGTTCTTTTGCGAGTTTCCTAGCAGTTAGTTCTTTAAAAAGCAGCCGGTTTACAGAATAGACAAGATCCGGATTGAACAACATTTATTAAACATAAATTATAAAGAAATTCAAAAGACGATAAAGGAATGTATGTGACCTTGAACTTGTCCAAATGACCTTGCGAAAGCCATGACACACTCTGGTTATGAGCAAACCCCATCTGTGTATTACTAACTTCTCAAATTCACTCATGTTCATACAGTCCATACATCCAGTCAAAATATCTTATCCTTAGTGACCTTGAACTTGAGTTTAGGCCATGTCACACTCTGCATGATACCAACAATGTTTCACTAGAAAAAGACTGTAACGAATTTAAAGCTTCTCATCCAAACTCATCCAAATGACCTTTCATCAAGACCATAACACACACTGGTTAAGAAAAATCCCAATCTGTGATTTATTGACTGGATAAGGTTAGCCATGTTCTTTCAGACCATAGATCGAGTCAAATAATTTATCAGGTTCCACACAATGATTTAAGGATTCATTGTGAATGTTTTTGTCCAGTTTGGATATTGAACAAGACGTGTTTGTGAAACACTGATGCCCCGGTATTGCAGCTTATGGCAAAGGTTTAAGTTTCTCAAATCCGTATCCAACTCCAAGGTCAAAGTCAAGAGATAAGAAATTATGTTACCCAAAGAAAGATCTCGTCTCAGTGAATATAACTGTGAAATATGAAACCGCTATAAGACTAACTATTGAAAAGCATGGCAAAGGTTAATTTTTTTTTATACTCAAGTCAAATGTTAAGGTCAAGGATAGATTAACGGTGTCCAAAGGAATGCCTTGTCATAAGAAATAGACATTGAAATATGAAAGCCCTAGCATTAATTATTCAAAAGTTATGACAAAGGTCAACGTTTTTTTTTCCAAAAGTAGGTCAAACCCCAAGATCAAGGACAAAAGTCAAAACTGTCGGTACTCAAGGGAGGGTCTTGTCACAAGAAACACACATGTAAAAATACGAAAACCCTAACATCAACTGTTGAAAAGTTATGAATGAGATTAAAATGTTTCAAAGGTAGGTCAAACTCTAAGGTCAAAGGTAAAAAGTCAAAACTTTTAATTTTTTTTAAAGTACGTCAAACTCCAAGGTCAAGGTCAAATAGTAAGAATTGTTGATATCCAATGAACAGCGTTTTCACAAGGAATACACCTGTGAATGTGAAAACACTAGTCCCAACCGTTCAAAAGGTATTGCCAAGGTTAGATTTTTTAAAAAGTGGGTCAAACTCCAAGGTGAACGTCACAAGGTCAAAAATATTTATTCCAAAGAAAAGGTCTTGTCACAAAGAATTTCGGATGTGAAGTATGAAAGCCCTAACGCCAACTGTTCAAAAGGCTAAATTTTGCATAGTTGGTCAAACTAAAAGGCTGTAGAAAGGATAAGAGAGACTCCGAGATATTCAATCAAGTAACTTATGATATTGCAGATCAAATAAAGCATGAGCTATAAGAGCAGGCACGTAGCATCAGCCTCCCCCTTTTTTCAGACCTAATTTTTTACTTTAGTAATGTTCATTGAAAGTCCCGTTGGCCCCCACTTTTTGTTGCAGTATAGTCTCGTTGTCCCCACCCCTTTCCCCCAGGAAATAGGATTCTGGGCTATTTTCCTATTTTGGTTTTGCTTGTGAAGTCTTTTCAGGTAAGTTAATTTTTTTCTCTGGCTGCCCCCCCCCCCCCCCTTTTCAAAAAAGATGCTATGTCCTTGAAAAGTAACATGTAGAAATGTCTGTCCTGGCATATGTTATAGTTTTATAATCTACAGCCTAACTTTGCACTTAAACCACAAACACATACGTGTAGTACAAAATAATGATAAAAATAGAAATAATCAGTAATATTAATTAATTATTAAGATGAAAAATGAAAATAATACAAAAAATTTTATATTACATATATAGAGAGATTGTCAATCAAATGGCATGTTCAACGCAAGAGCAGCAATAAGAAACTCACCAACAGTTTTTTTTTAAAATTCCAAATTGCTTTTTAATTTCTACAGATATTTATAATCCTTTCAATGTATGTTCGTGGATTATTGATGGAATAATTTTAGTTACATGTCAAGTTTAATATTATGGTGTTTGTGCTTTGTAGCAAGAATTTGCTAAATACTTATAATTTTCTATGATTGTACCGAAAAGTAGATACATGTTTTAAAGCAGAGCTGCCGCTCAAGCTTTATTTCTGTTGTGTAGATCTAGAGGTCTTTGTGTATATATCATAGGTAAAAGTACCAATACCGATGATCACATCCCTTATTCTTGTTTATTACACCCCTTGCAGTGGCAGATCCAGGAATTTCATAACGGGGGGGGGGGGGGGGGGGGGGCAAAGTAGAAGGCAGGGGAGGGGTCGGGGGGGGGGCTGCATGCAATGAAGCCCCCAGAGGGTCTATAACAAAGCCCTGGTGGGGATCCAGGGGCGAAGCCCCCAGAAGTTGACAAATTCTTACAAATAAGAGATGTTTTTTCCTTGATTTAAGGATAATGGACATATAAGTTCTACATACAAAAAATTCAAACGGAAGGGGGGGGGGGGGTGCGCCGACGGCCCTGGATCCACCTTTGCTTTTTTTTTTTTTTATTTTTTACATGTAGTTATGCACCTCACCAACCCTTCTTGTGTTCAAGATGTTTCAGTCGTTTCTTTGCATTATAACTTAACAAGAAGTCCGTGATTTTTTTTGTGAAGTTTAGTTTTTAAAATTCCGAAAATGACAGGCTAAAAGGATATGTATTATTGATGAAAATAATGAAATTGGTAATCAAAGTTCAAAATACACGTGCGGTGGCGATATTCAAAATTGACAGGAAGTCGCTTGACTTTTTAATACACTTAAAGATGGTGTCAAGAGGAAAGAGTTTGAAAGGTTTGATAAATACACACATGCATCACAGAGTTGACCAATATGAATGCATTATGATCAGGTCACGTGGTAAGTACCTCTATCACAATAATTGACGCGTGGAGCACCTGCATTGATTTCTTATAATTAAGTTAAAAATTTATTTTAAAAAAAATGAAGATATTAGTTAATAAAAGTTTTATTAATTATTTATTATTAGCTCACCTGAGCTGAAAGCTCAAGTGAGCTTTTCTGATCACCCGTTGTCCGTCGTCCGTCCGTCCGTCTGTCTGTCCGTCCGTCAATCTGTAAACTTTTCACATTTTCAACTTCTTCTCAAGAACCACTGGGCCAATTTTAACCAAACAAATCATCCTTGGGTGAAGGGGAGTTTAAATTGTTAAAATGAAGGGCCAAGCCCCCTTCAAAGGGGAGATAATCAAGAAAAGACAAAAATTGGGTGGGTCTTTAAAAAATCTTCTTCTCAAGAACCACTGGGCCAGAAGCTGAAACTTATATGGAAACATCCTGGGGTAGTGTAGATTCTAAATTGTTCAAATCATGACCCCCGGGGGTAGGGCGGGGCCACAATAGGGAATCCAAATTTTACATTGAAATATGTAGTAAAAATCTTTAAAAATCTTCTTCTCAAGAACCACTGGGCCAGAAAAGCTGAAACTTATATGGAAGCATCCTGGGGTAGTGTAGATTCTAAATTGTTCAAATCATGACCCCCGGGGGTAGGGCGGGCCACAATAGGGAATCAAAGTTTTACATTGAAATATGCAGAAAATATCTTTAAAAATCTTCTTGTCAAGAACCACTGGGCCAGAAAAGCTGAAACTTATGTGGAAGCATCCTGGGATAGTGTAGATTCTAAATTGTTCAAATCATGATCCCCGGGGGTAGGGCTGGGCCACAATAGAGAATCCAAGTTTTACATTGAAATATGTAGAAAATATTTTTTAAAACCTTCTTCCCAAGAACCACTGGGCCAGAATATCTGAAACTTATGTGGAAGCATCCTGGGATAGTGTAGATTCTAAATTGTTCAAATCATGACCCCCGGGGGTAGGGTGGGACCACAATAGGGAATCCAAGTTTTACTTTGAAATATGTAGTAAAAGACTTAAAAAATCTTCTCCTCAAGAACCACTGGGCCAGAAAAGCTGAAATTTATGTGGAAGCATCCTTGGGAAGTGTAGATTCTAAATTGATCAAATCATGACCCCCCAGGGGTAGGGTGGGGCCACAATAGAGAATCCAAGTTTTACATTAATATATATAGGAAAAATCTTCTTCTCAAGAACCACTGGGTCAGAATATCTGAAACTTATGTGGAAGCATCCTGGGGTAGTGTAGATTCTATAGTGATCAAAATGTGACCCCGGGGGTAGGGCGGGGCCACAATAGGGAATCCAAGCTTTACATTGATATATATAGGAAAAATCTTCTTCTTAAGAATCACTGGGCCAGAATATCTGAAACATATGTAGAAGCATCCTGGGGTAGTGTAGATTCTAAATTGATCAAATCGTGACCCCCTGGGGGTAGGGCGGGGCCACAATAGGGAATCCAAGCTTTACATTGAAATATGAAGGCAAAATCTTCTTTTCAAGAACCACTGGGCCTAGGAAAAATCTTCTTCTCAAGAATCACTGGGCCAGAATATCTGAAACATATGTAGAAGCATCCTGGGGTAGTGTAGATTCTAAATTGTTCATATCATGACCCCGGGGGTAGGGCGGGGCCACAATAGGTATTACAAGGTAGGAAATTAGGTGAAGAACAGCAGGGCCAAAGTTACTCAGGTGAGCGATGTGGCCCATGGGCGTTTGGACGGAGGCTTCATAAAAATATACACACTGCCTGTACAGGTACACTATACCGGTACACATCAATGAATGTTCGGATTAATTCAAAAATCGGCGGACATTAATTTATTTTAGTTATCTAAAGGCAATGTTATTTCCAGAGACATTTATATTTTCTGTTTTTTATGTCTCGGATTTTTCTTTTTTGTGATTTACTGGTTTACAAAGGCCTGTGTTTTAACAGCTGTTCATAAACGCTGTCAATTAATATATGATCAGAGAAAACGAGACATCTCCCGGTAATTCATTTCTTATGGAAAATATATGGATTGACATCTTAGCATTTACCTGTGTAATTACGATGTTACAAACCGTGACGATGACTGGCCAGGAGGACTACCCGTTATAAAAACAACTCATGATCAACTCAGCGGACCTATAATTCACTTTAATATATGCTGTAAATCAATAAAATCATTTCAGTGTAGTCGATATTTTATTGCAAAAATAATGAAAAAAAAATACGGGATTTAGAATTTTTCTGTATTTCAAACTCTCGATATGCATATATTTGGGGCGCTCTTGCATATGCACTTATAAAACGTGCATGTCCTGTACTTGCATGCGTGTACATTGTATGTGTCCGTAAAACCTTAAGAGAGCTGATAAATGTGTTCTGATTTTCAGAAAAAATAATGGGAACCTATAAATAATTACACGTTTATCATTTTGTTCGCATACAGTAACAAGTTAAGTAGAAAAAATAATTTGTTCAACATCGAGGTGCCCGCGGCTGTCTGTGGCCACGTGTATGTAAATGAGGACTGGACTACAACACTTAAGACACAAAGCGGCAGAGATGGATGAAACTGTTTGCTATATTACAAAGACTTGAATTATACTACATGTATAATTGAAGGAATTTTTATTTATGTTAATGTTTATTTAATTCTATAAATAATAAATGGACATTCACAAGAGTGATGGTAAAAATAATATGTGCGTAGCATGCGTAGTAATTACAACAAGAGCACCGCTAAGTGGAGCATCCCCTCGCGGCAGGAACTTCACCGGTAATGGCAATACCTCCATACGAGAGAAAAATTCTCAAGAGGGACGTTAATGTAGATACAATCATCTAGTTAGGTTTAAAATAAGGTAAAGAAAATAAAATATGTTGCAGCACTAATTGTTTTTTTTTTAACAAAATCATCGGGGGTGTGGGGGGGAGGGGGTGTCATTTTTAAACCAAAGTACATAGCATCGCGGGGGGGGGGGGGGGGGGGGGGCATAACATGCATACGTAACTGGGCAGTTTCCCTTATTCCTAGCAGAAACATATCTCGTATGCTCTAAGTTTCAGTAATTTACCTTCCTAGATATATCTCAAAGTTGCATGCTATATGCATAAAATCTGAGAATACCCACGGAGACAATATTTTTTTCGTAATAAAAATGACAATATACCGGTGTTGAGAGGTCACTGAAACCATAGACCTAAACTTGCAAAATGTCTTTATAGCTTTCAGGAATTACGTGTGCCTCACGAATAAATTCCATGTTGTAAACAGACACCTGTGGAAATTTGGTAATGAAACCGCGACGTTCATCAAATTATTTCAATTACTCAGTCCACATCTGAGATGAAACTTAATTCATACAGACTGTCTCAAGATACGCACAATAATATGACAATACGCAAAAATTTAATACAGTTGGGTGAACTTACTGAACTGCTGAAGGGAGTCTATCGAAGCGACCCGAATTTTCCAAGGTTGATTAAGCGGAAGCAAGTATTGTCAAGTCGTACATAAAATTTCAGGGTTTGAAGGTAGTAAAAACGCAATATTTTGAGAAATATTTCACCGATTAATTTGAAAATGAATAGGGTTCGTCCTCTTACGATGCTACATAAGTATGTGGAAGCTGAGAATTGATAGTCTAAAGGTTCTCTTTAAATCTTGCCCACAAGCTGTAACGGACACACTAACACACTAACACACACACATACGCACAGTAGCGATGCTATATCCCCTCTGCAACTAGTTGCGCGAGGGGATAATTATTTACCGAAGCCCCCATTCAATTACAATTGCAGATGAATTAAAATACAACAACACGGGATAGAGCAATACTTTTTTTAAATGTATTGTTGCGTGAACAGACAAAAACAGCGATTAAAATTCAAAATGATTTATATGCACCAGTGTTTGGAATTAAGATTATAAAAGATCGGTAAAGTAATCTTACTGATTCGATATAATTAAAAACATAACTTTCCATTAATTAATAGCTCTTTGTACAAAATTGACATTATACGCGATCACAAATACTAGCTTTGTTTATGGCCACAGGTGGCTAGTACACTGGTGACCTCGATCAAAGGCGTGGGATTCGCGCGTTGGGTTACATAACTAAACATCAAGCTGAACATGGAGACCGTAATATGCATACAGCTAATGATCATGAATTATTCAATGCATACAGTTTGAAATCACTTACAAAGTTTGTTGTAATAATAAACGTAGAAAGATAGATTTAATATTCTCCGCTTTTGAACACTATTAGTCTAATTTAAAAAAGAAGAAAAGAAAGACTAGTTGTAATAAATAATTTAATAGTGAACCATAAACCACGTTTTAAACCTTATTAAAAAGAAAATTAACATTAAATATCGCAGGGTATATTATTGATAGCAAGTCTGTTTAAGTTATACACATGAAGAGGTCTGATTTCCTTGCTGAATGAAAAACGTTACCTGTTTACCTGGCCTGCTTTCTAATACGTATTACGCAATACCCATGGTATACTCAAACAAAACAATATTTTCATTAGATCAAAAAGGTGTAAAAGAACAATTTTGTTCCCAAGATCCAGATCGAAATATTTACCATTTTTGAGTTATAAAGCAAAAACTTTTAAGGGTCCAAGATCCCTAATCATAGGGGCCAGCCCCTTTTAAATAGTATAATATGAAAGCCCTTGCAATTATGCACAACTTTTGTTCTACATGTCTTAACAAAATATTTCTAGTTTTCAAGATATAAAGGAAAATATGTCAATATGTCATGTGACGTTGGAAACGGAAGACCTTAATAAATTAATTTTTCATCCAATCAAATGATGTGTTGCAACCAAAAATATATTATATTAATATGACTTATCATGGTTTTGTTGTTTTTGAGAAGATTTTTAAATGATCTTTCCTATAAATTCCTAACTAAAAAACTTTGATCATCTGTTGTGCCCCCTCCCTACCCCAGGGGGTCAAGATATGAACAAATTTGAATTAACATTACCCAAAGATGCTTGCATATAAATAAGACAAATCATGGCTTTGCTCTTCTTGAGAAGAAGATTGTTAAAGAATTTTCATATGTATTCATGTGTAAATCTTTCATCATCCATTGTGGCCCCACTCTATCCCAGGAGTCATGATTTGAACAAACTTGAATCTATACAATCTGAGGATGCTTCCATATGAATATAACCAACCATGGTTTTGCTGTTTTTGAGAAAAGAATTTTTTCAAGATTTTAATCCTACATATTCCAATGTAAAACTTTCATTGTCCATTGTGACCCTACCCTACCCCCGGGGAGCATGATTTAAAAAAAATTAACTTGAATTTACACTACCTGAAGATGTTTCCACATAAGTTACATCTTTCTTGGCCAAGTAGTTCTGGATAAGAAGATTTTTTCAATGTATTTCCATGTAAAATTTTGATCAATCATTGTGGCCTCACCCTACCCCAGGGGGTCATTGAATCTTGAATCTACACTACCTGAGGATGTTTGCACAAAAGTTTCATCTTTCTTGGCCCAGTGATTCTGGAGAAGAAGATTTTTAAGGATTTTTCCTATGTATTCCTATGTAAAACTTTGATCATCCATTGTGGCCCCACCCTACCCCCAGGGGTCATGATTTGAACAAAATTGAATCTACATGACCTGAAGATGTTTGCACATAAGTTTCATCTTTCTTGGCCCAGTGGTTCTGGAGAAGAAGATTTTTAAAGATTTTTCCTATGTATTCCTAGGTAAAACTTAGATCGTCCATTGTGACCCCATGCTACCTCCCCCCCCCCCCCCCCCCCCCCCCCCCCGGGCCATGATCTGTAAAAACTTGAATCTACACTATCGGAGAATTTTCCCATATAAGTTTCATCTTTCTTGGCTTAGTGGTTCTTGCCAAGAAGATATTTAAAAGATGCCATTAATTTTTCACTAATTCTTAAATATCTCCCCTTGGAAAAAGGCTTGGCCCTTCATTTGAACAAATTTGAATCACCGTTACCCAAGGATACTTTGTGGCAAGTTTGGTTGAAATTGGCCCAGTGGTTCTTGAGAAGAAGTCGAAAATGTGAAAAGTTTATACATGATGCACACCCGCACGATGCACACCTGCATAACGACGGACGAAAACAGATAGCAATAGGTCACCTGAGTGACCCAGGTGACCTAAAAATATTGAAAAACAAAAAAAGTTGAAAAATTCGACACTTTTAATTCCCTTCCAATAGTAACCGGAAGTACTGATGACAAAAAGAAGGTAAATTCGAACATCTAGAAATCATGGTCTATCATCTCTAACAAGTCTCCAGTTCATATCTTTAGCCGTTTCTTAGATCCTTCGAGGACAATATTTCATTTTAAAATCAGGAAATTTCCATAACTTGACACTGGAACTGAATTTACCAAAATACAGAAATTTATATAAAATTCATATAAAGACCTTTTATCCCTGAAAATATCAAAGAATAGTTTTTGAGAAATTGCATGCACAAAATTTTGTCTTAAAATAAAAAAAAAAAAAGAATAATAAAACTAGAAACTCATTGCAAGCAACATGAGGTCTTCTGTCTGAATAACCATCCTTATAATATGTAATATTCTTTGCACGTAAAATTAAAATTTATATGTTCTCGTGGTACAGACACCTAACAATATAACATTACGTAGTCATACATGGTAGTTTAAAATTCAAGCCCCCCCCCCCCCCTTGTAGGGGGGGGGGGCTTGAATTTTAAACTACCTGATGATGCTTCCATGTCAATATAACAAATGGCTTTGTTGTACTTGAGAAGATTTTTTAAAAAAAATTCCCATATATTCCTTTGTAAAAATTTGATCCCTCATTGTGGCTCCTCCCTATCCCAGGGGTCATCATTTGAACAAACTTGAATCTACACTACCTGAGGATGCTTCCATATCAATATGACTAAACATAGCTTTTCTGTTCTTCAGAAGAAGATATTTTCCTTTATATTTCTATGTAAAACTTTGATCCTCCATTGTGGCTCCGCCCTACCCCCGGGGGTCATGGTTTGAACAAACTTGAATCTACACTACCCGAGGATGCTTCCATATCAATATGACTAAACATAGCTTTTCTGTTCTTGAGAAGAAATATTTTTTCTATATGTTCTTATGTAAAACTTTCCTTCCCCCATTGGGCCCCACCCTACCCTTGGGGGTCATCATTTGAACAAAATTGAATCTACACTACCTGAGGATGCTTCCATATCAAAATGACTAATCATGGTTTGCAGTTCTTCAGAAGAAGATATTTTCCTTTATATTTCTATGCAAAACTTTGATCCTCCATTGTGGCCCCGCCCTATACCCCGGGGGGTCATGGTTTGAACAAACTTGAATCTACACTACCTGAGGATGCTTCCATATAAATATGACTCATCATGACTTTGCTGTTCTTGAGAAGAAGATTTTTAAAGATTTTTCCTATATATTTCTATGTAAAACTTTGATCCTCCATTGCGGCCCCGCCCTACTCCCGGGGGCCATGGTTTGATCAAATTTGAATCTACACTACCTGAGGATGCTTCCACATGAGTTTCATCTTCCCTAGCTTTGTGGTTCTTGAGAAGAAGATTTTGAAAAGATGCTATTAATTTTTCACTAATTCTTTATTATCTCCCTTTGAAAGAGGGTGTGGCCCTTCATTTGAACAAACTTGAATCCCCTTCACCCAAGGATACTTTGTGGCAAGTTTGGTTGAAATTGGCCCAGTGGTTCTTGAGAAGAAGTCGAAAATGTGAAAAGTTTACAGACGGACGGACGGACAGACAGACAGACAGACAGACGGACTACAGACAAAATGTGATCAGAAAAGCTCACTTGAGCCTTCGGCTCAGGTGAGCTAAAAATCTGGTAAAAATTCCCTTCCTTATAAAAACTTTTACTCTGTTTGCCTCAGATATGCCTAGGTGCGGAGAAGATTTTTAAAGAAATAATGCATTTTTACTACAGATTCACTATATTTTCAATAGAGCCCCCAACCCCAACCCCCACCCCCGAAACACCAGAGCTTCTGACCCTGGGACATATGTTTGCTCATCATAACTAATCACTTTGTTTATCTGTTTAACACTAAGGAGCAAACAGGATTATTTAATAGAATTAATGCATTTTCACTAAATTATCAAGAGCCCCACCCTCACACCAGCACATCTGACCCAGGGGTCATGAAATTCACTACTCTGGAAGAAGCACACTTGCTCATCATAACTATACACTTAGCTTCTTTGCTTTTTTAACCAGAAGAAGAAAAGAATATTTTCAAAGAAATTTTGCTTTTTCACTTTATAATCAATAAAAGCCCACTATAGGATCTATATAGCCCCGCTCTAGCACCAGAACTCCTGTCCCCGGGGCCATGAATTTCAAAATTTTGGAAGAGGCATCCTTGCTTATCATAACAATGTGCTTAGTTTGTTTAAATAATACCCAGGTGCAGAGAAAAAGATTTTTAAAGAATTAATACATTTTCACTTTATAATCAATAGAGCCCCCCCCCCCCCCCCCCCTTACACCAGAACCCCTGATCCAGGAGCCACAAATTTCAAAATTTTGAAAGAGGCATCCTTGATTATCATAACTATGTATTTAATGCGTTTCAATAATACCCCGGAGTAGAGAAGAAGATTTTCAAAGAATTAATGATTTTTCACTATATCGTCAATATCATCACCCACCCTAACACCAGAACCCCTGACCCAGGAGCCATGAAATTCACAATTTTGGAAGAGGCACTCTTGCTCATCATAACTATGTACTTAGTTACTGAATTTAATACCCAGGAGCAGAGAAGAAGATTTTCAAAGAATTAATGCATTTTCACTATATAATCAATAGAGTCCCGCCCTAACACGAGAACCCCTGACCCAGGGGCCATGAAATTCACAATTTTGGAAGAGGCACTCTTACTCATCATAACTATGTACTTACTTAGTTTATTTAATACCCAGGAGCAGAGAACAAGATTTTCAATGAATTAATGCATTTTTCACTATATAATCAATAGAGCCCCACCCTAACACCAGAACCCCTGCCCCTGGGGCTATGAATTTCACAATTTTGGAAGAGGCACTCTTACTCATCATAACTATATACTTAGTTTATTTGATACCCAAGAGCAGAGAAGAAGATTTCCAAAGAATTTATGCATTTTCACTATATAATCAATAGAGCCCCGCCCTAGCACCAGAACCCCTGCCCCTGGGGCCATGAATTTTACAATTTTCGAAGAGTCACTCTTACTCATCATAACTATATACTAAGTTAGTTTATTTAATACCCAGGAGCAAAGAAGAAGATTTTCAAAGAAATAATGCACTTTCACTATATGATCTATATAGCCCCGCCCTAGCACCAGAACCCCTGACCCTGGGGCCATGAATTTCACAATTTTGGTAGAGGACTCAATGCTTATTACAATGATGCCAACAGTTTGACTGCTTGATGTCCAGGAGTAAAGAAGAAGATTTTTAAAGATTGCATTCATTTTGGTGGTTTTAGCCCCACCCCTCAGGCCCCAGGGGGGCAGGGACCATGAAATTCACAATTTTTGTTCCCCTTCACCCATAGATGCTATATGCCAAATTTAGTTGAAATTGGTTGAGCGGTTTCAGAGAAGAAGCTAAAAATGTTCAAATGTTTACGCACATCGCACGACGCACGCCGACGGACAAAAATGGATAGCAATAGATCACCTGAGTGAGTCAGGTGACCTAAAAAATATGTTGCTTCCCAAAGTAAGGTATTGTCTTGAGAAATATGAATGCCCTAGCAGCAACCATTGAAAAGATATAGAAAAGGTTAAAGTTTTTCAAAAGCAAGTCAAACATTCAAGGTCAAATGGTCAAAATTAATGGTGCCCAAGGAAAGGCCTTCTCACAAGAAATACACATGTGTAGTATGAAAGCGGAAACACAAATCGTTCAAAAGTTATGGCCAAGGTTAAAGATTTTCAAGAGTAGGTCAAACTCCAAAGTCAAGGTCAACGGATTACAATTGTTGGTATCCAAAGGAAGGTTTTGTCACAATGATTACATATGTGAAATATGAAAGCCCTAGCACCCACCTTTCAAAAGTTATAGCCAAGGTTAGAGTTTTCTAAATTAGGTCAAACTCCAAGGTCAAGGTCAAAGGATCAAAGTTGTCAGTATCCAAAAGAAGGTCTTGTCACAAGGATTACATATGTGAAGTATAAAAGCCCTAGCACTAACTGTTCAAAAGTTATGGCAAAGGTTAAAGTTTTAGAAAAAGAGGTCAAACTCCAAGGTCAAGGATCAAAGTTGTTGGTATCCAAAGGAAGGTCTTGTCACAAGGATTACATATGTGAAGCATGAAAGCCCTATCACCAGCCGTTCAAAAGTTATGGCCAAAGTTAAAGTTCGGTAAAATTTTGCAAAAGTAGGTCACACTCCAAGGCCAAGTCAAATATGATGGTACCCTAAGAAAGGTCTTGTCACTAGGAATAAACATTCATAGTTTCAAACAATCAAAAGTTATGGTCAATGATAAAGTTTTTGCAGACAAACAGACAGACAGGGCAAAAACTACAGGGCAGATTCACATTAGAATTTACATTATTTAGCGCCAAACATCATGAGTAAATCTTCGCAACTTTTCTTTGGAATGTGTGTTCTATTGAATGGGTGTGAAAGCTTCAATGAAATTTTTTAAAGTATCTTCTTATAGCCTGATTTTTTACCTTTAGAATGTGTATATATCACATAATGTATATGTTTAAGTAACACTGAAGCAGTGAATTGGCTAAAGTTTTTCTTCATATTTTATTTTCCTCTTAACCCCAAAAGTGGACTATTCAAATAAGTTAAACATTCATGAAAAGACTGGAAAGTTTTGGAGCAAAACATGTCTCACTCTACAACGGTCAAGGAATCTGATGTCATTTATGTTTATTAAACAGTCTTTGAAAAAAAAGGTTTTTTTTCTTGTTTTTCTGGATTTCTATTCTTTTAATAGAAGACGATCGAGCCCAGCATGCAAAAGAAATATTTACCACATAATACTTACTATAAATATTTATTGCTTTAGTCAGGCAAGCTTCTTGAAAAGCTATACTTACATTTTGTGTACAACCGGTACATATCACATGTATGACACAACAACCCATCTAAAAATATATCGAGTGAGGACAACCTCCCATACAAATTTAATTGCTCCAGTCCCCACTAGCCATACAAAAAATGAAGTGCCGTCCAACCCTCCCATACATTTTTTCCTGTAATAGGCCTTAGCAATGCCATTCTTATTTTCTTTGTATATCTCATGACCCAAAGTGTTTTATTTATTTACTTGATATATTTTGCTAAGAAAGAAAATGTTGGTTATGTTAGAAAATGTTTAAGTATATCAATGGGGATATTGCGAGAAAATCTCAGAGAGCACTAGTGTGCAACGTAGGTCATTGACCTACTTATTTGAAAATGAAACCACAATCATAGGTCTACAATGTACAACAGGTTGTTTTTTTTCATTCTCGTCAGTGGAATTATTTTTCATCTAAGTTTATGTCATCCTTAAAGCTATACCTACTATATATTGTTACTGTTTGTTCATTGGTAGCTTGAGGTGTCCCATCATTGTAGCTAACTGCACATTTATACTTTCCACTGTCTGCCGGTGTTACTCCTTTTATAATAAGTCCTCCATTTCCATCATTCTGAAGTTTTCCACTATATCCTGTTCCCTCTACGAATGTTGACCCACCAAAGAGTCTGGCAATTGATATTGTGTCATTGACTGTCCATTCAACAGCTGATTGTGCTCCTGCATTATCAAAAACCCATGTCAAATTGGCATTTGTACTCTCACAGAATCCAGTCTCCAATGGAGTGTAAGTAAAGGCAGCATCTACAATTCATGAAATTGAAGACAGTTAAAAATACAGTATTTTTTTAATGACCTATTTTGGGCTTTTTTCCCCAAATGGTACTTCAAATTAGGGGTAAAAATTTTCACAAGTGCATGCAACTCTATTATGGCATAATGTCCTAGGAGATGCACATTAAGTTAAATTGTAAAATATAAACAAGAGGCCCAAGGGTCTTGAATCGCTCTTCAGATAAATTGTACAACCTATCATTTCTATTTGAAGCCTCTAGGTATCCTGTATATTTAAATCAAGCCTTGAAATTCCAAAAGTAGGTCATTATGACCTACATTTTGGTTAAAACACTCCAAGAACTAATGATGAATCAACTGACAAAAATTGATGATTCTAAGACAATCAGCATCTGAAATTTAAAAAAAAAATATCATCATATAATTCAAAACCTGACAAAGTTTGATGATTCTTTGATGATTCTAAGTAATTAGTACCTTAAGGTAGTATGAGTGTGAGATCAAAGTAATGGAAAACAAATGATTTTTAATTTGTATCAATGGATACATATATGTATAAACAATGCTTGATTATAAAATAAGTAAAAAGAATGCAGTCGTTTGCCATCTAGTGGCTGTCAAACTAAATGAGGAAACTCTGTAATTTTTTCCTTAAAAATATTAAAATAGTATGTGTATCAATTTAAATAAATAAGTCAAAGATGACATAAAATTTTAAAATATTTATTATAATATTAATATAATATAATAATTATTATTTATTATTAAAAAATATTTTTAAAATATTTATTTTTATTAAACATGTAACATCTGTTTTAAAATTTAAAACAATAAAAAAAATTATCACAAATTCTATACTTTACTCGAAGCGCCACCTATGATGTCTAATTTTTCACAGCAAAATACATAAATTGTGGATCTTTATCAAATTGTAAAGCACAGACAGAGTAATTGAAACAGAACAAGAGGCCCAGGGGCCACATCGCTCATCTGAGCACTCTGGCTAGGAAAAAGCAGAAATCAGTTCAGTCTTGAAAAGTTTTGATATAAAAGTGGTTCAATGGGGGGTGGGGGTGGGGGGGTGGGGGGGGGGGGGGGTCATTTGAACTTGAATCTATACTTCAAAGGGATGCTTTTGAATTAATATGACAAATAATGGTTATGCTGTTCTTAAAAAGACAATTTTTATTGATATATCATTTGTATTCCTTTGTATAACTATGATCCCCTGTTATGGCCCCCCTATTCTCCAGGGGGGGGGTCATGTTTTGAACAAAATTTGATTCTACATTACCCGAGGAAGCTTCCATTTAAATATGACAAATTATGGCTTTGCTGTTCTTGAGAAGAAGATTTGAAAAGGCTTTTTCCTATGTATTCCTATGTAAGACTCTGATTGCCCATCGTGGCCCCAACCTACCCCTGGGGAAAGGGGGGGGGTTATGACTGGAACAAACTTGAATCTTCACAACCTGAGAATGCACCCGTATAAAAATGACCAATCATGGCTTTGCTGTTCTCAAGAAGATTTTTACAAATTTTTCCTATGTATTATATGCAAAACTTTGATCGCCCATTCTGGC
>NW_026889779.1:442500-512500 GCF_033153115.1 Saccostrea echinata
TTTTCTCTGCAAAATTTTCTTGTTAACGACTGCTCTAAATTTGTCTTCAATTACAATTCAATAAAAACAAATTAAATGGAAAATGAACCTGGTACAATATTTCATGAATTATATATTAACTGAACAACTTTCATTTGTGACATTAAAAAAAGTTAAATGTTTCATAATGTTCTCACAACACCACCTATATCATCCATTGACTCACAATGAAATATGAGAAATATGAATTGTTATCACATATTTTTTTTCAACACACAGAATAATGGAAACAAGAGGCCCATGGGCCACATCGCTCACCTGAGTAACTTTGGCCATGCTGCTCATTACCAGACTCCCCCCTTGTAATACCTATTGTGGCCCCGCCCTACCCCCAGGGGCCATGATTTGAACAATTAAGAATCTACACTACCCCAGGATGCTTCCACATAAGTTTCAGATTTCTGGTCCAGTGGTTCTTGAGAAGATTTTTAAAGATTTTTCCTATATATTTCAATGTAAAACTTGGGAATCCCTATTGTGCCCCCCCTCTCCCCGGGGTCATGATTTGAACATTTTAGAGTGTACACAACTTGAGGATGCTTCCACATAAGTTTCAGCTTTTCTGGCTCAGTGGTTCTTGAAAAGAAGATTTTTCATGATTTTTCCTATATATTTCAATGTAAAACTTGTATTCCTTATTGTGGCCCCGCCCTACCCCCGGGGGTCATGATTTGAACAAATTAGAATCTACACTACCCCAGGATGCTTCCACATAAGTTTCAGTTTTTCTGGCCCAGTGGTTCTTGAGAAGAAGATTTTTCAAGATTTTTCCTATATATTTCAATGTAAAACTTGGATTCCCTATTGTGGCCTCGCCCTACCCCCGCGGGTCATGATTTGAACAATTTAGAATCTACACTACACCAGGATGCTTCCACATAAGTTTCAGCTTTTTTGGCTCAGTGGTTCTTGAGAAGAAGATTTTTCAAGATTTTTCCTATATATTTCAATGTAAAACTTGGATTCCCTATTGTGGCCCCGCCCTATCCTCGGGGGTCATGATTTGAACAATTTAGAATCTACACTACCCCAGGATGCTTCCACATAAGTTTCAGCTTTTTTGGCCCAGTGGTTCTTGAAAAGAAGATTTTTCATGATTTTTCCTATATATTTCAATGTAAAACTTGTATTCCCTATTGTGGCCCCGCCCTACCCCCGGGGGTCATGATTTTAACAAATTAGAATCTACACTACCCCAGGATGCTTCCACATAAGTTTCAGTTTTTCTGGCTCAGTGGTTCTTGAAAAGAAGATTTTTCATGATTTTTCCTATATATTTCAATGTAAAACTTGTATTCCCTATTGTGGCCCCGCCCTACCCCCGGGGGTCATGATTTTAACAAATTAGAATCTACACTACCCCAGGATGCTTCCACATAAGTTTCAGTTTTTCTGGCCCAGTGGTTCTTGAGAAGAAGATTTTTCAAGATTTTTCCTATATATTTCAATGTAAAACTTGGATTCCCTATTGTGGCCTCGCCCTACCCCCGCGGGTCATGATTTGAACAATTTAGAATCTACACTACACCAGGATGCTTCCACATAAGTTTCAGCTTTTTTGGCTCAGTGGTTCTTGAGAAGAAGATTTTTCAAGATTTTTCCTATATATTTCAATGTAAAACTTGGATTCCCTATTGTGGCCCCGCCCTATCCTCGGGGGTCATGATTTGAACAATTTAGAATCTACACTACCCCAGGATGCTTCCACATAAGTTTCAGCTTTTTTGGCCCAGTGGTTCTTGAGAAGAAGATTTTTCAAGATTTTTCCTATATATTTCAATGTAAAACTTGTATTCCCTATTGTGGCCCCGCCCTACCCCCAGGGGTCATGATTTGAACAATTTAGAATCTACACTACACCAGGATGCTTCCACATAAGTTTCAGCTTTTCTGGCTCAGTGGTTCTCGAGAAGAAGATTTTTCAAGATTTTTCCTATATATTTCAATGTAAAACTTGTATTCCCTACTGTGGCCCCGCCCTACCCCCAGGGGTCATGATTTGAACATTTTAGAATCTACATTACCCCAGGATGCTTCCACATAAGTTTCAGCTTTTCTGGCCCAGTGGTTCTTGAGAAGAAGATTTTTAAAGATTTTTCCTATATATTTCAATGTAAAACTTGGATTCCCTATTGTGGCCCCGCCCTACCCCCGGGGGTCATGATTTTTACAATTTAGAATCTACACTATCCCAGGATGCTTCCATATAAGTTTCAGCTTTTCTGGCCCAGTGGTTCTTGAGAAGAAGATTTTTCAAGATTTTTCCTATATATTTCAATGTAAAACTTGGATTCCCTATTGTGGCCCCGCCCTACCCCCGGGGGTCATGATTTTGACAATTTAGAATCTACACTATCCCAGGATGCTTCCATATAAGTTTCAGCTTTTCTGGCCCAGTGGTTCTTGAGAAGAAAATTTTTTTATGACCCCACCCTATTTTTGTCTTTTCTTGATTATCTTCCCTTGTAAGGAGACTTGGCCCTTTATTTTAACAATTTAAATTTCCCTTCCCCCAAGGATACTTTGTACCAAGTTTGGTTAAAATTGGCCCAGTGGTTCTTGAGAAGAAGTTGAAAATGTGAAAAGTTTACAGACGGACTGACGGACGGACAGATGGACAGACGGACGGACGACGGACAACGGGTGATCAGAAAAGCTCACTTGAGCTTTCGGCTCAGGTGAGCTAATAAAAAAGCATATTATTTTCATAAAATATAACAACAATCAATCAATGTGTCCTAATTTCAGAAAAAAGAGTAGAGCCTTTTGAAAATATTCAGCCCGAATTTCCTCTGAACTGCTTTTCTCTGCAAAATTTTCTTGTGAACGACTGCTCTAAATTTGTCTTCAATTACAATTCAATAAAAACAAATTAAATAGAAAATGAACACGTTACAATATTTCATGAACTATATATTACCTGAACAACTTTCAATTGTGACATTAAAAAAAAGTTAAATGTTTCATAATGTCCTCACACCACCACCTATATCGTCCATTGACTCACGATGAAATGTGAGAAATATGAATCATTATCACATACTTTACAACATACAGAGTAATGGAAATAAACAAGAGGCCCATGGGCCTTGAATCGCTCTTCTGATAAACTGTACAACCTATCACTTCTATTTGAAGCCTCGAAGTATCCTGTATATTTACATAAACCCTTGAAATTCCAATTCACACTCTGAGAACCCAAGATGATTCTAAGCCAATTAGTACCTGAGAGTTGGTCATGGTGACCTACTTATCACTTGTCATTCTCTGAGGACCCATCAACTAAGTTTGATGATTCTAAGCCAATTAATACCTAAAATATTTTTTAAAATTATTATCATAAAATTTTATAAGTGGGTCAAAGTGACCTACTTTTCAATTGTTTTACTCCAAGGACCCAAGATGCATCAACTGACAAAGTTTGATGATTCTAAGCCAATTAGTACCTGTAATATTTAATTAAAGCCATAAATTTTCAAAAGTAGGTCACCGTGACCTACTTTTCAGTTGCTGTACTCCGAGGACCAAAGATACATCGACTGACAAAGTTTGATGATTCTAGCCAATAAGTACCCAAAATATTTAATTACAGCCATAAATTTTCAAAAGTAGGTCAAAGTGACCTACTTTTCAGTCAACCTACTCCAAGGACCAAAGATGCATCAACTGACAAATTTTGACGATTCTAAGCCAAATAATTCCTGAAAATATTAAATACAGCCATAAAATTTCAAAAGTAGGTCACTGTGACCTACTTTTCAGTTGTTGTACTCCGAGGACTCAAGACGCATCAACTGACAAAGTTTAATGATTCTAAGCCAATTAGTACCCAAAATATTTGATTAAAGCCATAAATTTTCAAAAGTAGGTCACCGTGACCTACTTTTCAGTTGTTGTACTCCGAGGACCTATGACGCATAAACTGACAAAGTTTTATGATTCTAAGCCAATTAGTACCCGAAATATTTTATTAAAGCCATAAATTTTCAGAAAGTAGGTCGCGGTGACCTACTTTTTAGTCAACCTACTCCGAAGACCCATGACGCATCAACTGACAAAGTTTGATGATTCTAAGTCAATTAGTACCCGAAATATTTAATTAAAGCCATAAATTTTCAAAAGTAGGTCACGGTGACCTACTTTTTAGTCGATCTACTCCGAAGACCCAAGATGCATCAACTGACAAAGTTTGATGATTCTAAGCCAATTAGTACCTGAAATATTTAATTAACGCCATAAATTTTCAAAAGTAGGTCACTGTGACCTACTTTTTAGTCGACCTACTCCGAAGACCCAAGATGCATCAACTGACAAAGTTTGATGATTCTAAGCCAATTAGTACCTGAAATATTTAATTATAGTCATATAAATTGAAAAGTAGGTCACGCTGACCTACTTTTCAGTTGACCTTTTTTGAGGACCCAAGATGCATCAACTTACAAAGTTTTATGATCATAGGACTTAAAATGTCCAAATTATGCCTCTAAAACGCTTTGAAATCGAATGCCTGCAAAGTTCAAAAAGTAGGTCACTGTGACCTACTTTTTAATAAATATGTTTTATGGCCCCAAGAGGCATCATCTTACAAGATTTAATGATTCTAAGCCTCCCTGTATTCAAATTAATGACCTTAATTGTTTTAAAAAAGATTAGCCATAAAATTCAAAAAGTAGGTCAAGGTGACCTACTTTTTAAGTGACGTACTTTGACGACCCAAGATGCATCAACTGACAAAGTTTGATGATCATAGGCCTTAAATTGTTCAAAATATGCCTCTAAATCATTATGAAAAAGAATGGCCGCAAAATTTGAAAAGTAGGTCACCGTGACCTACTTTTGAGTCAACATGATATGAGGTCCTTAGATGCACCAACTGACAAGATTTGATGATCCTAGTCCTTATAGTAAGCAAAATATCAACATTTTAATAAAATGTAATTTTTGGTCAACTTTGAAGTGACCTTGAGACCACGCCCTTTGCCCCAGGGTAAATCCCCGTGCAAATTTTAATCTACAACATATCCTCATCCTTCTGTGTAAGTTTGGTGATAATCTGCCCAGTGGTTCTTGAGAAGAAGATTTTTTAGCAACCAGTACTTTTGTTTCTATTTTCCTAATTATCTCCCCTTGTTAAAGGGTCACAACCCCAGTTTTAGTATAAAAGGGAGCCCTTGGGCCAAGGATACCCTGTGACAAATTTGACAATAATTGGCCAAGGGGTTCTTGAGTTATGGCCCATATTCTAAAAAGTTTACGCACACCGCACAAATGGCCATAGCATTAGCTCTTTGAGCCTTTGGCTCAGAAGAGCTAAAAAAGCATAATATAAAAACATAACAATAATCAATCAACGTGTCCAAATTTCAGAATAAAGTGCCCCGCCACAGCATAATACGCCCGTCAAATATTGTTCAATTGTCATAAACAGTTTAGAGTGCAAGAAAATCATGTCACCTTGATGCAAGGATTTCAATGATTTTTCCATTCCTTATAATATTTGGTTATACATCTCCTGTGGTGTAAGCATTATTTATAACAAATATTACAATATAGATCCTCAACTGGTTGTGTTAGAACTTAACAAATGCCCATCTGCTTCGCCCAAGGGGAATATGATATTTCTTGGCTGAATAAATCTTCATGTTTCCCGAACATCTATGCAATAAATTGTTTATCATACCAAAACAAGCAAAAACTTTAAAATAAAGATAAACTTTCAAATTCGACCCTGCTCTTAAATTCACTTTCAATTTTAATGTAGTGGTACTGAAACAATTTACAGAATTTGTGACGTATATCAGGCTATTGTGACATCTTACTTACTCTCAGGAGTTTTCGTCCAACGAACGATAACTATTGCGGGAAAATGCATTATGTTTCCAAAGAGGCTGAATATGATGAAAAGCATGACAAAGACAGGGAAATATGAAGTTTTATAGCCCTGTCACATGATAATCTAGAACCAGTCAGATAACGCGTTGTATAGAATAATTATAATGAGGTATAATAATCATAATTAATTTAGCACAATTGCACCAATTATCTAACATATATTTGAAAGATATCACATTCCAATGAAAAGTGAAAAAGTTCTGTATAGCTCAGCTGGTAGAATGTCCACTCGGTAAGCAAGAAGACTGGGTTTGATCCCTTGACCGTGACATACATAAAGCATGTATTAGGTAGCAAATGTTCCTTCTGCAGATACTCGGCATTTGAAGTGAAAGTTATGGGGTTGTTCGGATGAGACCATTATTCTCGAACATCTACATTATAAAAATAGGTTATGTGTCACAGTATATGCTGGCTCAAAGAAGAATTTAGAGAATATTTCACTCTTATGAAGATTTCACTGAATTAATTATTACACACCAGAAGCAAGTTTTACGCTTGTATCCCAAATTCTGCCATGCCTCTTCCCATTTTGGTACATTGTTTACCAGCTTGCAGGATGTATTACTGCAATGTATCTGCAAATGAACAATATTATATAAGAAGATTATTTTCTTAGTTTTTATTGGCTGAAAGGATGTCATGTGATATTCCTCCTTTTGCAATAATGACGCGAAAGCACATCCGCGGAATATAATATTGTACGACGCACTGTTCATCTGCACCAGTTACGTAGAACGTGACGTCATAATATAAGAAGCATGTTTTTACCATTGTGATGTAATGACAGCTGAGACAGTTTAGTTAGGACTGTGTGGGATCATTCACTTCAAGTGATTATATAATATAACTATTAGGTCAACATTTTTTAATAAAATGATTTACGGGAGCGCCGACTGCAATTTTAGCTAAAACCAAAATAAAAATAAAAGTCCCTGTTGTTGATTTTATTTTTAAATTTCCCGCCGATCGTCCACGCAAGTGCACTAAGAAAATAAAATAATGTGCAAATAAGTCGGCAATTCAGATTTGCTGCTTTATTGAAAGTCATTATTATCATCCAATCAATTTACTTTTGTTGTCAACTGTTTCGGAAGAGTATAAAACATGCCAACATGGATGAGAAATGTCAAATTTTACAAAAGTTGAGAATACTTTGTCCTTACACACGATAGTTTTTCAAAGTCAACCATAGCTAATAGGAAAATCAATTAGAGTATGTCCGATGACAAAGTGAAGTTGAATTTAAATAGAAATTGAAGAAACAATCAGCATAATTTTACTAGAGGAATATGTTGACAGGACTGTCACTTTCGCTGTGGGTACCGTATACAGTAGTTCTCTTTTACAATTTTGATAACTTTGATGAACGTGATAAAAGAATGGAGATTGAAAATAGACATTCAAATTTTGTGAAGAATAAAATGTGACATATCTAACTTGCATGTATATCCAATAAATGTTTTCAAACTTGTAACATCTTATAAAAAGATCATATGCAGCACTTCACAAACTGGAAATTCATAAGTATTTTGTTGTGTGTTAAATAGTTTTAGATTATATATAAACAGACACTGCAAATGAAACGGTATTTAATGTGTTAATACTTTCAATTAAGCTTTCAGAAGTTTGCTAATATGCATAAAAATATGCTGTAAGTTTTGTAAAATACAGGTTTAAATCATGATTCTGGGTTTTATTATGTTCCCCAAACGAAGTTTGGGAACATATTGTTTTTACTCTGTTTCTTATTATTATTCTTTTTAAGGTCTTCCGTCTTCATTGAAGACCTTATAGTGATTCCACTGTTTCTTATTATTAAGGTCTTCCGTCTTCACGGAAGACCTTATAGTGATTCTACTGTTTCTTATAAGGTCTTCCGTTTTCAATGGAAGACCTACAGTACCAATCAGACCCAACCTGACACCAAAGCAGTCCCAGAAAGCAGTCCCCGGGACTGCTTTGGGACTGCTCTGGGACCGCTGTGGGACTGCTCTGGGACCGCTATGGGACTGCTCTGGGACTGCTGTGGGACTGCTCTAGAAAGCAGACCCAGCAGTCCCAGGGACTGCTTTCTGGGACTGCTTTGTTCACTCATGCGTGAAAAAGGTTCTGAGTGACATGATAGCTCCGCCCCTTGTGTATTCTGAATTTCAGCTCTTTGTTGTTGTTTTGTTTACTTTCTGCAGAGAGGTGTTTAAGATAGAAACAAATATAAAAAACAAGTATTAATTTCTTACAAAAATTAAATAAATAGAGATAGTTATACATGTAATTACTAAATGTCTTAAGAGGGCTGTAAATTTACACAATTTTAGTCTAGAATTAATTTTAAGAAAATAAAATTAGTTAAAAGGGAAGTCAGGGGATGACTTTTATTCCTTAAATTAAACTTCAATACAGGTGTTTGAAAAAAAAATTATCTAGGCCTATTTAATAAATTAATGCTTTCAAATTACATATGTACTCAAAGTTTGCATTAGCACTATTTAAAAACAAACAAACTTGTCATTTCAGTAAGATACATGTATTCAGAGGAATGTACTGTACTGGATTTTTTTTTCTTAACTGAAAAAGCTAATACCATGCTTAAAAAAGAGCACTCCATGCTATTTTTTACCACCCTTAAATAAAACCTAATAATTTATTTAATGACCATGAAATAAAATTATTCTACCATTCTTCTGTCACATAAACAATGTGAACAATTATTCGGGGATTTATTTATGAATTAGTTTTTAATTTATAAACAAGTTATTAAAAGAGTACATTTATTTAAAAAATAAACATTTGAAAATATTGGGAATTGTGACTTGTTTCTTATTTCTTTGTTTGTGTTTACCTGGCCGGTTAATACAGCTGGATTGTATAAAATGGTGTCAACACCTGAGGTTTCAATCGCCTTTGGGCATAATTAGCAGAAAGTCAATGCATGTTATTTGGGTATCAGTGTTACACATCACTGAACACGCTGGTCAACATTGACACTAATTTCAATCTATGTCCTGCAAAAAATCTTAGTTTCAATAATTGTGTATAAAGGATGTATTCACTATTACAAAAGAATTGACCTATAGGAGAGAACAATTTCCCGGAAAAAGTGACATTTAAAAATCAATCTTTATTTGTTGTTTTCTACCGTATATATGTCTTAATTTTTCAAATTTGTATTTTACAACTAAAATTTATTATTTACAACTTTAAAATAAACCTCCAAAGTTGGCCTAAACACCATTTTGTCCGTTAAAGCGTTGATTTTTGCATGAATTTTGGCCTAGAAGTCCTTCAGGGCAGGCCTGCCCCTAAATAAAATTGTGATATTTTGATAGGTTGGGATGTAAGGAATAATTTAAGATAGGATTTTTTTAGGGGCATTCCTGCCCTAGGGTCAAAATTCACAAAAAACCTACAAAAAATAAGTAAACTTGATTTGTCAATCTGCTTCTAATTTATACCATTCAACTTTATAGTCAGAATAGCTCAGTTGATATATGAGCTGACCATTACTGTGGAATCATTTTAATTCGTGGGGGTCAATGTTCGTGGACAAGCAAAATTTTACTTGTTCGAGGGGACGTAATTTCGTGGGTTACTCGTTTATACGGTAGATTCAATTAATCAATATGTTTACAAAATAAACGTTCGTGGGGATGTAAATTCGTGGGTAAGGGTAACCCACGAAATCCACGAACATTGGTCCCCAACGAACAATGATGATTCCACAGTATATCGTGGATATATTCTTTTTAAAGTCGGGGGTTCGAATCAACCTGGTGCCACACTTTTATAGTTTTAAATTCTCGTCTTTTCAAAGACTATTTTAAATTTTTTATAGGCTTGTTTATTTTCCTTCAATTATCTACCCTTTATGCATTCCCATTCTTGATATAAGAAACACTAGAGAGAGATCAAATCGTAACAATCCAATGTACAGTTGTCAGACAGGCGGAACAAATCTCAGTATAAGCACACTTTCTCCGAGGACAAGAATAACTCACTCTGTGTTACTCGCTACAGGTATTCTCGGCAGCATTGAGCTGCGATGAATTTCAATTGTATATATTCCCCAGAATTTAATCACATTGCTTTTATTCTGTCTGTGCTACTAGTGCTTGTCTGGGTTACATGTAGTATGTTACGTATTGCTTGAATTATTTGAGCTTAATACATGTATATTTAGAATAACATACATGTACTTTTGTTTTTATTCAATGTTCTAAGACCTTAAGTTCTGAAACATTAGGGCTACATATATCAGTAACTGTACTCCCTTGGATTTCATTTAGGCCTATATAATTTGCACACATTAATGGCATGTTTTTATTATATCCAACGGAAATGTGTTGTATAATAAATAGCCTAGACATAAAGAATAGAATTCCAGAGACAGTAGACATTACCATTATGTACAATGAGAAGTAAAGAAAAATATCAATTATTACATTTGGAGATAACAAACTCAGAATATCAATGAAAGTGTTCCTCCTACCTCTACTCACTGAAATAAAGATTTATGAAAAACAAATTTCTACATGTATTCAGCCTAATGTCATTAATCGGAACGGAAATCGACAAGCTTTTTGTAGAGAAAAAAACCAAGCCCGGCCCTATAGGTCAGATCCCTATTTATATAGAAGTGAACTGTTATTTCGGGATTAATTAATTTTGAACATAATCTGAGGGTTCCATTTGCGTGATTTACAGATGTACACTCGAACATTTATATAATAAAACACTTAAAACTGAGAATCTAAAGATAATTTAATTAAGAAGTCATTGAAAATAATCATGACTGAAATATAATACTCGGCAATGTTTAACAAAGAATTTTTCAAAAGCTCCAATACTTAAGAAAAATGCATTCAGAGTATAGTATGGGAATAGGCCTTGCTCTATAATTATTATTATCTATTTAAAGCTAATTCTGGTATAAAATAAACAATTCAAGTTTAATTTTCTATATAAAAAAATAAACATGAAAACCAATATCAATCACAAAAAATAAAGAAATTGGTTTATTTTGGTTAAAAATTAATACATGTATACCAAATAATTGTGTTTAAATATTCATGTTACTAATATATGTGAACGTCTTCTTCATTCAGTAATTATAATTTGTTTCTATACGTGTACTGTGATTTTCTTAACAGTTCAGAAATGACTGTCGCGTAAGAATTGTAAATATTTGTTGATACTACTCAGAAAGAATTGCTCATCAATTTCAACGGCCTTTTATATAGTTACATTGTTTATTGGTAATCTCATTCTGAGTAAGCTCCGCCCATTAAATTAATTAACCCTGCCCACTGGGACTGCTTTCTGGGACTGCTGGGACTGCTTTCTGGGACCGCTGGGACTGCTGGGACCGCTGTGGGACTGCTCTGGGACTGCTCTGGGACCACTCTGGGACTGCTCTGGGACCGCTGTGGGACTGCTTTAGCAGTCCCAGAAAGCAGTCCCCGGGACTGCTCTGGGACTGCTTTGTGTCAGGTTAGGTCTGGTTGGTACTGTATAGTGATTCCACTGTTTCTTATTAAGGTCTTCCGTTTTCACGGAAGACCTTATAGTGATTCTACTGTTTCTTCTTCTTCTTATTAAGGTCTTCCTTCTTCACGGAAGACCTTATAGTGATTCTACTGTTTCTTATTAGGTCTTCCGTTTTCAACGGAAGACCTATAGTGATTCCACTGTTTCTTATTATTAAGGTCTTCCGTTTCAGACGGAAGACCTTATAGTGATTCTACTGTTTCTTTTTATTATTATTTTTTTTTTCCCCTTTTCTTGTCGGAGCGATTTCTCAGAGATGGCTGGACGGATTTTCTTGAAATTTTCAGGAATGATAGAGAATGAAAATACCCCCAGGCGTTTTTTTCATTTTTTCAAAATTCACTTCCGGTCGTCAAATATCTCCGATTTCCGTCTTTTTAAAAAATATTTTGTCCCAGTCATATCTCAAAAACGGTAAGAGATTAAGACACCAAACTCTAATGGTTAATAGATCTTGAGGAGTAGGCAAAACCATTTGGGATAAGAGCGTCAGCCGTCACTTCCGGTTGTCACAGGAAGTGATAATAGAAATCGAAAATTTCAACTTTTCTTTTTTGAATCTTTTTTTGCATCACGTTATTGCATTTCATTTGTAGTTTTGAAATATGTCAGTCCCACCGGAAACAAAAACGACAACTTCCGGTTATAAGAGAAAAACTACATAATTTGGGTATTTTTCTTTCCCATAAATATTTTTTATAGATGACGTATTTGAACTGATTTTTACTTATGTTATTAGGACTGCAAATGTCTAGAGTAACGTCAAAAATCTTTGTAAAATTCACTTCCGGTCGCGCGTTTAGGTGTCCGTAAAATGAGAAATTTTCGGAGTGAGACCTCAGAAACGGTAAGAGATTTTGACACCAAACTTTTATGAGTAATAGACCTTGAGGAGTAGACAAAATCATTTGGGTTAAGAGCGTCAATCGTCACTTCCGGTCGTCACAGGAAGTGATCAAAGAAATCGAAAATTTCAACTATTCTCTTTTGGAATAAGACTTGCATCATATAATTGTATCTTTTTCACAGTTTTGATATGTGTTGGTTCCACCCGAAACAAAAAAACAACAACTTCCGGTTATAAGAGAAAAACTACATTATAGGGTTTTTGGATTTTCCCATACATATCGCTTATATATAGAGTTCTTTAAATGATTTTTATATATGTTATTGAGACTGCAGATGTCTAAATTGACGTCAAACATCTTAGTATAATTCACTTCCGGTTGCGTATTTTCCTGCCCTCAAATTGAGATTTTATTCACCTAATTGCTCAGCACCAGTAAACGACTGAAGTCTAAAACTTTCAGGACTGATAGTCAGTCACCAGTTTTTCTACATCATGTGAAAATCGTACGTTGCCGTCAGTTTCCGTCGTGACCGGAAGCGATGCAAAAAAAGTGAATTTTCCAAGTTTTGTTTTCTTTTTACAGAAATGTTTGGCTAATGCAGATGTTAGATAGACTAAAACCATGCAAATCATTTTCACTGGGAGTGCCGGCCTAAAAACCGGACGTTGTTTCAAACATGAGTAGTTTTTCATGGAAACTTTTAGGGATGATCAGTTGTGAATAATTTAGGTGTAGAATGAACATTTTATTTGTTTGGAGTAATTTCAGTCTTGATGAAGTAAAAAAAAAAACATAGAAAGTAAATTTATTTCCGGGATTTTCTCATGACCTTGACCTTTGATCTTAACCTTTGATCTTGACCTTGAACTTCGATGACCTTGACTTTTGACCAAAAGGTCAGAATCAATAATAAATTTACTCCCCTTTCTCCCCTCCCCTTCCCCAAAAAAATCAAAAAAAAAAAAATCAGATTAATATCAGCCTAGAATATTTCTCTAGAACTCATACAACACCTCGAATCGACATAAAATTTCGGGGTTTTGCAGAAGATACCTGAAAGAAAATTTCCTGAAAATTTGACAGTGAATCTCTGAAGTATATAGAAATTATGAATGTTAACGGCAAACACTACATCTTTTTTTCGTATCTGAAATTTAGGTGCTGATGAACATAAAAATTAATTAAAGCTTTTCTCGCTTATTTCTTCAGTTGTTATGAATAGCACTCGATTCTCTTGATATGATATGATATTTTAACACCAAGCATTCTTGCTTTCTCTAGTATGTGGAATTTATTTCAATTTTATTTAGAATTAATATTAATCGAATGAATGTCGAAAACAGCGATTTTTTCCCAGCAAATAAATTTTCACTCTCTCATTGGCACATTTTTCTTTCTAAAATGCATATCTGAAATTTTGATTCATGCTACTTACATTTAATTCAATCCACACAGAGATGCTTACCTATTATTTCAGGATATTCAGTCACATCCGAACCCGATCCGACATTTTCATATATTTGTAAACAAAGTCTCGACACTGCAGTTCTAATGCATCATAGGCTCTGAATGATTAATTCAATGCATTCCAAATATAGACCAACTCAAATAATTTTTTAAGCCGACAATCTGCATTTGCATTATACACCAATCGTGTTTCTCAATCTATTCAATACTGATCACTACATTCCATAACAAACAAAAGAACACGTGCTTTTATTCCTATTTATTCTTAAACAATTAATTTACTACCTCCATCTTCATCGGAATACGTGGTCTAGTGGTTAGCCCGAAGGTTTTGAGTTCGATCCATGCTGGGAGAACTTTTTTTTTTTTTTTTTTTTTTTTGCATTTTCTGCTTTTTTTTCAGAACAGTTGACAAAAGAATCAAGAAAACGGAAGACCTGTTATTGCCTAGGCAATAAGTATCTAGTTATTATTATTATTATTATTATTCTTATTTTTTTGACTTTCTAATTTTGTGCACGCGATTTCTCGAAGACTATTGGATGGATTTACATGAAATTTTCAGGAAAAGTGTGTTGTAACATGAACTTGATCTATCTGAGAGATTTTTTGGAAATTCCCTTCCGGTGCCAAGTTACGGACCATTTTCTGATTTCAAAATGACATTTTGTCCGCGGATAATCTCAAGAACGACAAGAGATACCAATGTCAAACTTTCAGGGATTATAGTTCGTGATAGGTACTAGCCGGGTCGCTACTTTTCGTTCGTCGTCGGCACTTCCGGTCGCTTCCGGAAGTGATCAAAGAAATCGTAAAATTTCAACTTTCCATTTTTAAATCAATACTTACATCACATTATTGGATCTCTTTTGTAGTTTCGAAATATGTTGGTCCCACCGGAAACAAAAACGTCAACTTCCGGTTATAAGAGAAAAACAACATAATTTGAGTATTTTTCTTTCCCATTAATATCTTTTGTAGATAAAGTATTTGAAATGAATTTTAAATATGTTATTCAGACTAAAAATGTCTAGAGTAACGTCAAATATCTTTGTAAAATTCACTTCCGGTCGCGTGTTTTCCTGTCCTCAAAATGAGAAGTTGTGTGAGCAAGATCTCGGAAATGGTAAGAGATTATGACACCAAACTTTTACGAGAAACAGACCTTAAGATGTAGGCAAAACCATTTGAGTTATGAGCGTCAATCGTCACTTCCGGTCGTCACAGGAAGTGATCAAAGAAAACGAAAATTTCAACTTTTCTTTTTTTAATTAAAAATTGCATCACTTTATTGCATCTTTTTCGCAGATTCGAAAGATGTTCGTCCCACCGGAAACAAAAACAACAACTTCCGGTTAGAAGAGAAAAACTAAATAATTTGAGTTTTTTAATTTCAAGTAAATATTCTTTATGGATAAAGTATTTGAAATGAATTTTAAATGTGCTATTCAGAGTGCAAATGTCTAGAGTAACCTTAAATATTTTTTCAAAAATTCACTTCCGGTCGCGTGTTTTCCTGTCCTCAAAATGAGAAGTTGTCTGAGCGAAATCTCAAGAACAGGTAAAAGATTAAAACACCAACATTTTAAGAGTAATTGACGTTGAGGGGTAGGTGAAACCATTTGGGTTAAACGCGTCAGTCGTCACTTCCTCTTGTCACAAGAAGTGATCAAAGAAATAAATAATTTAAACTTTTCCTTTTTAAATTAAAACTTACATGACTTTATTGCATCTCTTTTGCTGTTTTGAAATATGTTAGATTCCACCGGAAACAAAAACGTCAACTTCCGGTTTTAGGAGATAAACTACGTTATTCTTATATTTAACTTTCTCATAAATATCGCTTATCGATGAAGTACCTGAAATGATTTTATGCATGTTGTAGATACTGCAAATGTCTAGAGAACAGTCAGAGATTTTTATAAAATTCACTTCCGGTTGTGTGTTTACCTGTTCTCAAATTAGAATTTAGTCCCACAATATCGTTCAGCAACAGTTAACGACTGAGGACTAAAACTTTCAGGACTGATATTCAGTCATCAGTTTATTTGAATCGTGAGAAAATCTTGCATCGCCGTTACTTCCGGTCGTGAAAGGAAGTGATTTAAAAAAGTGAATGGTTAATGGTTAGCACGTTGGATTTTCACGCTGACGATTAGGGTTAAATCTTCAGAGTGTCTCAATTTCTTTTATCATTTTTTCAGCTTGGTTTTCGTTTTTATTTTCAGAATCGGACGGAAGACCTCTCATTGCTCGCAATGAGTTTCTAGTTATTATTCTTATTTTTTTGACTTTCTAATTTTGTGCACGCGATTTCTCTAAAACTATTGGATGGATTTACATGAAATTTTCAGGAATAGTATGTTGTAACATGAACTTGATCTATCTGAGAGAAAATTTGGAAATTCATCTCTGGTGCCAAGTTACAGACCATTTTCTGATTTCAAACTGACATTTTGTCCGCGGATAATCTCAAGAACGACATGAGATATGAATGTCAAACTTTCAGGGATTATAGTTCATCGTAAAAACAAGCCTGGTCGCTACTTTTCGTTCGTCGTCGGCACTTCCGGTCGTTTACGGAAGTGATCAAAGAAATCATAAAATTTCAACTTTCCATTTTTAAATCAGTACTTACATCACATTATTGCGTCTCTTTTGTAGTTTCAAAATATGTTGGTCCCACCGGAAACAAAAACGTCAACGTCCGGATATAAGAGAAAAACTACATAATTTCAGTATTTTTCTTTCCCATTAATAGCTTTAGTAGATAAAGTATTTGAAATGAATTTTAAATATATTATTCAGACTTCAAATGTCTAAAGTAACGTCAAATATCTTTGTAAAATTCACTTCCGGTCGCGTGTTTTTCTGTCCTCAAAATGAGAAGTTGTGTGAGCAAGATCTCGGAAACAGTAAGAGATTAAGACACCAAACTTATATCAGCAACAGACCTTAAGATGTAGGCAAAACCATTTGGGCTCAGAATGTCAGCCATCACTTCCGGTCGTCACAGGAAGTGATCAAAGAAATTGAAAAATTTCAACTTTTCTCTTTTTTGATTAAAAATGGAATCACTTTATTGCATCTTTTTCGCAGATTCAAAAGATGTTGGTCCCACCGGAAACAAAAACGACAACTTCCGGTTATAAGAGAAAAACTATATAATTTGAGTATTTTAATTTCCCATAAAAATTCTTTATGGATAAAGTATTGAAATGAATTTCAAATATGATACTCAGAATGCAAATGTCTAGAGTATCCTTAAATATCTTTCAAAAATTCGCTTCCTGTCGCGTGTGTTCCTGTCCTCAAATTGAGAAGTTGTCTGAGCGAGATCTCAAAAACAGGTAAAAGATTAAAACACCAAACTTTTATGAGCAATAGACCTTGAGGAGTAGGCAAAACCATTTGGGTTAAACGCGCAAGTCGTCACTTCCGCTTGTCACAGAAAGTGATCAATGAATTCAAAAATTTTAACTTTTCTTTTTTAAATTAAAACTTGCATCACTTTATTGAATCTCTTTGAATTCGCTGTTTTGAAATATGATAGATTCCACCGGAAACAAAAACGTCAACTTCCGGTTTTAGGAGATAAACTACGTTATTTTTATATTTAACTTTCTCATAAATATTGCTTATCGATAAAGTACTTGAAATAATTTTATGTATGTTGTAGATACTGTAAATTTGTAGAGAAAAGTCAGAGATTTTTATAAAATTCACTTCCGGTGGCGTGTTTACCTGTCCTCAAAATAAGAATTTGTTCTCACAAAATTGCTCAGCAACAGTAAACAACTGAAGTCTAAAACTTTCAGGACTGATAGTCAATCATCAGTTTATTTGAATCGTGAGAAAATCTTGTATCGCTGTTACTTCCGGTCGTGACGGGAAGTGATGCATAAAAGTGAATGGTTAATGGTTAGTGCATTGGATTTTCATGCTGACGAGCAGGGTTAAATCTCCAGAGTGTCTGAATTTCTTTTATCACTTTTTTAGCTCAAATTTTCATTTTCCTTTTCAGAATTGGACGGAAGACCTCTCATTGCTCGCAATGAGTTTCTAGTTAAGGTCTTCCGTCTCCAACGGAAGACCTTATTGTTTTTGTTCGGTTTCTTTTTCCCTATTATTATTATTTTTATTATTCTTACCGATTTTGTGCACGCAAGTTCTTGGTAACGTCTTGGCCGATTTTCATGAAACTTTCAGATCTGATAGGTATTGATCTGAACCTTATTGGAAATTTTTTTCGTTGATGACGTCACTTTCCATCTCGAGATATTTAGGATTTACTGATTTTCAGAGGGTCGGCTTGTCCTGGAAACTCCTCCGAAATGACTGAAGATATTGATTCAAGATTTTCAGTGAAGGTAGGGGAAGGTTTGTAGATTTGCAGGCAGGTGTCCAAATCTCTCTAGCTCAAAAGGCGCCGAAGCTCGGTAGGGCTCAAAAAATGTCTCAGAAACATCTCACAAAATTTTACACATTTTCTTTCAAATCTTCATAGATGTTAAGAATTTGTTAAAACATATAGAAGAAAAGTTGTGCAGAATGATACGACCTTTCATTTGATATCAAGAAAAAGGGGCTGACCCCTCAAATTAGGGGCTGAGAGGGGCCAACAGTCTTTCATCTATAACTCTTTAACCATCAATAATTTGTAATACATTATTGAAGCAAAAATGTTTATCTTTACGATTTATTACAATATATGATAAGATTCTGATCGTATGTTACGTAATAAGGGGTCACAAGGGGCCAGAATGCAAAATCTTTGACGCTTTATATCTCGAAAAGGGGGATTATTTTGAAAAGCAATACTGAACAAAAGATGGTCAGAATAATGTTCTAAACAATATGCATCCTTTCAATTTTTGTCAAACGGCCCCATTAAGGACTTGGAGGGGTGGCCCCTAAATATTTCCATTCAGCATATCTCCACAACGAAAAGAAATCTCTGAATAGTTGTTTAACAAAAAGTCTTTAAAATCACAAGACCTTTCATTTGATATCAAGAAAAAGAGGCTGGCCCCTCAAATTAGGGGCTGAGAGGGGCCAAAAGTCTTTCATCGTTAACTCTTTAACGATCAATAATTTGTAATACATTACTGAAGCAAAGATGTTTATCTTAATGATTAACAACAATATATGATAAGATTCTGATCATATGTTACGTAATAAGGGATCACAAGGGGCCAGAATGCTAAATCTTTGACGCTTTATATCTCGAAAAGGGGGAATATTTTGAAAAGCAATACTGAACAAAAGATGGTCAGAATAATGTTCTAAACAATATGCACCCTTTCAATTTTTGTCAGACGGCCCCATTAAGGACCTGAAGGGGTGGCCCCTAAATATTTCCATTCAGCATATCTCCACAACGAAAAGAAATCTCTGAATAGTTGTTTAACAAAAAGTCTTCAAAATCACAAAACCTTTCATTTGATATCAAGAAAAAAGGGGCTGGCCCCTCAAATTAGGGGCTGAGAGGGGCCAAATGTCTTTCATCGTTAACTCTTTAACCATCAATAATTTGTAATACATTACTGAAGCAAAAATGTTTATCTTACCGATTTACAACAATATATGATAAGATTCTGATCATATGTTATGTAATAAGGGGTCACAAAAGGCCAGAATGCTAAATTTTTTGATGTTTCATATCTCGAAAAGGAGGAATATTTTGAAAAGCAATACTGAACAAAAGATTGTCAGAATAATGTTCTAAACAATATGCACCCTTTCAATTTTTATCAAACGGCCCCATAAAGGACTTGGAGGGGTGGCCCCTAAATATTTCCATTCAGCATATTTCCACAACGAAAAGAAATCTCTGAATAGTTGTTGAACAAAACGTTTTCAAAATCACAAGACCTTTCATTTGATATCAAGAAAAAGGGGCTGACCCCTCAAACTAGGGGTTCAGAGGGGCCAAAAGCAATTCATCGATAGCTCTTTGATAATGTATATAAATCAAAGGATTGAAATCTAATTAGGGAAGTCTATATATATTATTATCTTCTAACAAAGATCATAGTCAAATTCATATCTCATCTTATCGAAAAATCGGACGGAAGACCTACTCGTTGCTCGCAACGAGATCTCATCTAGTTATTATTATTATTTTTTTCCCCAAAATTTTGTGCAGGCGATTTCTCGAAAACTATTCAGTGGTTTTAAATGAAACTTTCAGGAATTATGCGTTGTCAAATGGACTTTGTTCATCAGAAGGAAAATTTGGAAAACTCGCTTCCGGTGCCAAGTTATTGACAGTTTTCTGATTTTAAAATGAGATTTTGTCCCCCCTTTTTTTCAAAAATGGTTTAAGATATGAACTGGAGACTTATTAGAGATGATAGGTTATGTCTTCTAGATGAGGGGAATTACCTTTTTGTGCGTCGTCAGTACTTCCGGTCGTTACCGGATGCGAATTTAAAAAAGTCGAATTTTTAAACTTTTTTGTTTTTCTATATTTTTCTTTTATTTTAATAAGGTTAATAGAGGCTCTTCTGAAAATGCTTAATATATAATTTATTTTAGAATTGATCAATCCAAACTCTAGATATTCGCATTTCTAAATTTGAAGCGGGTTCAAAATGGCGACTGTCTCCGTAAACTCCGATAAGTAGGTCGGAATTTACGGAGTCAGCCGAGCGTTTGTTTAAATGAAAGTACCATAAGGATCAAAGAAATGTGAAGGAATTGTTGTATTGTCACATCACAATTACGTTGCAATTCTGTTTTGAACTAGAGTTTTAATCCAGGGTTTCCTCAAACGTCTACTATAATTGTTCTTGTCTGTATCTCAAAGTAGAAAAACGACATGACTACAAGTGGAAATACGATAACTACAACCTTTTGTTTTACACCACAGAAAAACTGATCCTTAACCATGGTTATAAGTAATAGCTTTTCAAGAAACTTGCCTGACTAAAGCAATCAATATATAGAAATTATTACGTGGCCATTGTTTTTCCCCATGCAGGCTTGTGTCATATTAAATGAACAGAAAAGACAAAAATAAGAAAACCATTTTTTTTAAAGATTGTTTAATGAAGTTGATATAAATATTTTTTTCTAAAAGATGTTGTTATTGAACATAAATGGTATCAGATTCCTTGACCGTCGCAGGACGAGACATGTTTTTGGGCGAAACATTCCAGTCTTTTCATGAATGTGTAACTTATCGGGATAGTCCACTTTGGGGGTAAACAGGAAAATAAAACTTGTAGAAAATCTTACCTAAACCACTGCTTTAGTGTTACTTATCCATACGATATATAATAAGTACAATATGATAAATATACTTTCTCAAGCTCGATATTCAGATTATAAGAAGACTTTGAAATTTCATTGAAGCTATCACCATTAAATAAAAAATACATTCCAAAGGAAATGCACGAATATTTACCCGTGACGTTTCGCGCAAAATAACCTTTCGTAGTAGACAAATGGTCTGATGCAGAAGTATATAGAAGTGCAGAAAAAGATTACATGGACATGCCTGCATATGGAATTACATGAAATAAAAAGTTGAATACATAAAGAATAAAAGAAAGTAAACAGTATCATCAGAGAATGGCTAAAGATATGAATATGAAACTTGCTGAGGTGATAGAGCATCAAATGTAGATATGGTGATTGACCATTATTTTTCGTCGTTCTTACTTCCGGTCGCAAACGGAAGTGAATTCAAAAATGTTAAATTTGCAACTTTTTGTTTTTCAATATTTTTCTCTGGGATTTACAGGGTTAATAGAGAGTCTTCTAGGAGTTTTATGTATGTTTTCATCTTTTTGATTGAAAAAGTTTGCAGAGATTTTTAAAAAATTCACTTCCGGTCGAGTGTTTACCTGTCCTCAAAATTAGAATTTGTTCTCACAACATTGCTCGGCAACAGTAAACGACTGAAGTCTAAAACTTTCAGGTCTGATAGTCAGTCATCAGTTTATTTGAATTGTGAGAAAATCTTGTATCGCCGTTACTTCCGGTCGTGACAGGAAGTGATGCAAAAAAGTGAATGGTTAATGGTTAGCTTTCTTGGATTTTCACTCTGAATTTCTTTTATCACTTTTTCAGCGTGATTTTTTGTTTTTATTTTCAGAATCGGACGGAAGACCTCTCATTGCTCGCAATGAGTTTCTAGTTAAGGTCTTCCGTTTTCACGGAAGACCTTATAGTGATTCTACTGTTTCTTATTATTATTATTGTTATTCTTATTTTTCCTCCCATATTTTGTGCACGCGTTTTCTCAAAGACTATTCAGTGGTTTTCAGTGATTTTTACAGGGATAATGGACATTATTATGAACTTTGTGCATTTGAGGAGAAAATTCAAAAAATCTCTTTCGGTTCCATGTAATGGCCAATTTTCTGATTTTGAATTGGATTTTTGTCTTTCTATCTCCTCTAGAACGGCTAAAGGTATGAACTGGAGACATGTCAAAGATGATAGAGCATGACTTGTAGATGTTCTGACCAATTTTTTGTGTGTCGTCGATGCTTCCGGTCACCACCGGAAGCGAATTTCAAAAATGGATTTTTTCAACTTTTCTGTTTTTCATTATTTTTCTTTGATATTATTAGAGTTTATAGAAGCACTTCTAAAAATGCTTAATATATAATTTGTTTTAAAATTGATAAATTCAAACTCTAGATATTTGCATTTTAAAATTTGAAGCGGGGTCAAAATGGCGCCCGTCTCCGTAAACTCCGACGAGCTGGTCGGAGTTTACGGAGACAGCCGAGCGTCTTGTTGAACGAAACTACCATAAGGATCAATAAAATGTACAGGAATTATTGGATCTGGCAGATTTTGGAAATGGATAATCTGTCTTTGAAAACATAAATATTCTGACCTCCAAATGCAATAAAATTAGTAATTTGTACGGTACATACAATAATATATATGCTTATGGAAACCATTCAATAGAACAAACATTTTAAAGAAAAGCGCGAAGATTTGCTCGTGACGTTTGGCGCGAAATAATGTATTGTAACACCCCTCCCTTTTCATAGTAGACAAATGGTCTGATACAGAAGAGCAGAAAAAGATAACATGGACATGAAATACATGTATATGGAATTCCATGGAATAGAAAGTTGAATATATATGTATAAGGAATAAAAGAAGTAAACAGAATCATCAGTTCATCAGTAATAGATTATTTCTTCTGCTGACAGTTATTGTTTAATTAAACTCAATTAACGAATTTCGATGTTAATCTGCTTGCACAAAATTGGGCTAACTAGTTAGCATTTTATAATTCCGCCGTATATATATATAAAAAAAGCTTTTATCCTCCTTAACGCTTGTTACTTCAAGCATTGATACAAAAATCGATGATGGATGGTAAAATTGCGCTGGTGTCGTGGTGTCCATATTAAATTTTAAAGCAGCGATCTGGGTTTATTCCCAATTATGTCTGAATTTTCTTTCTCATTTCTTAGTTTTAATTTACGTTTTCATCTTTATAAACGACATTGAGCGTTTTTTTTCTTTGTGAATTCTGCGCTATTCTCATTTTTTAAAAGAAATCTTTAATATCCTTGCATTTTGAAAGACCCATGTAATATTTTAGGCGTCTTTACTACAAGCATATATAAATATAATTTTACATGCAAAGAATATCACATTATCAGTTGTCTGAGCAAGATCTCGAACATGGTAAGAGATTAAGACACCAAACTTATATGAGAAACAGACCTTAAGATGTAGACAAAACATTTGAGTTCAGAGCGTCAGCCGTCACTTCCGGTCGTCACAGGAAGTGATCAAAGAAATCGAAAATTTCAACTTTTCTTTTTTTAATTAAAAATTGCATCACTTTATTGTATCTTTTTCGCAGATACGAAAGATGTTGGTCCCATCGGAAACAAAAACGACAACTTCCGGTTATAAGAGAAAAACTAAATAATTTGAATATTTTACTTTCCCATAAATATTCTTTATAGATTAAGTATTTGAAATGAATTTTAAATATGTTATTCATAGTGCAATTGTCTAGGGTAACCTTAAATATCTTTCAAAAATTCACTTCCGGTCGCGTGTTTTTCTGTCCTCAAAATGAGAAATTTTCTGAGCGAGATCTCAAAAGCAGGTAAAAGATTAAAAGACCAAACTTTTATGAGTAATAAACCTCGAGGAGGAGGCGAAATCATTTGGGTGAAACGCGTCAGTCGTCACTTCCGCTTGTCACAGGAAGTGATCAAAGAAATCACGTTGAATTTTCACACTGACGATCAGGGTTAAATCTCCAGTGCCTGAATTTCTTTTATCACTTTTTCAGCTTGGTTTTCGTTTTTATTTTAAGAATCGGACGGAAGACCTCTCATTGCTCGCAATGAGTTTCTAGTTATTATTATTATTATTATTCTTTTTTTCATACTTATGGCGATATCTCAGCTGTGAGTAAGCAGATTTCAGAGATTTTTTCAGGGAAGATGCATTATGTAAATATCTCCAGATGTGTTTTTCATTTTTTCAAAATTCACTTCCGTTCGTGATTTTTGGGGAAATTTGTATTTTTTAAATGGCATTTTGTCCAGAATTTTTCTCGAGAACGGCTAAAGACATGAAATTGAAACTCAATGAATAGATAGAACATCAAATTCCAATATGGGGAACGACCTTTATTTTTTGTCGTCGGCACTTCCAGTCGCAAACAGAAGTGAATTCAAAAAGTCCAATTTTTCAACTTTTTTGTTTTTCAATATTTTTCTTTAGGATTTACAGAATTTATAGAGTGTCTTACAAGAATTCTAAATTCTAAATATGTATTCAATATTTTGATGCGTGCATTTATTGCAAAGATATGACCGATCCAAACTTTGCCCCACTGTCTGGGGTTCGAATCCTGCTGGAGGCAGTTAATTTTTTTTCTTTGTTTTTCTCTTTTTTCAGTTGCTAATGACTTCTCTCTCTTTGAAAACATGTATGGTAGTTTTCGCTGATTTTTGAAAGCTTTTTTGTCAGAGATTCTGTAGAAAACCTTTCGACATATACTGAATATCTTTGCATCTATAATATGTCCTTCTAAAACTATTTTAAGGATTTCATTCTTGTCCCCAAAGCTTGACCCATTCAAAAGTTGTCACCCCTTTTGCAATAAAACCTTGTTATCGCTACTCCTCCGAAACCGTAAAACGTAGAGATTCCAAGCCTTCATCAGTGTCTTCGACTCATTTAGTACTCTTCATTCTATCATTGCAAAAGCATTCTTTGGTCCCTTGTATGAGTTACTGCCCCTGAACGTTTATGCTGCTTACATTTAATGAACTGTTTTTTTTTAAAACGGTGTATCCTAGAGACATGGGACCAACTACATCCGCATATTTGACTTTGACCTTGAAATATAGGTCAAGGTTAAAGTCATTTAAAGACATAAGAAATTCCTTATAAAATATAGCAATTCACCAAATGACCTTGAACTTTGACCTTGACCTTTGACCTTGACATTGGGTCAAATGAAAAGTAAGGACATGCATCCAGCTCCAGTATCAGGTAAAAACATAGAAAGTAAAGATTTCTTTTTTTTTTTTTTTTTTTTGAAATGATCTTGACCTTTGACCTTGACCCAAAGGTCACAATCAGGCTTAAAGATGTGAAAGTAGTTACAATTCTTAGTTTAAAAGAGGCATAAAATAAACAATTCATTCCCCCCCCTTCTTAAAAAAAAAAATCATATCAACAACAACGTAGAATATTTCTGTAAAATTCAAACCAGACCTCGGATCGACACCATATTTGGTACAAATGTAGTATAGACCTCAGAGAAACTTTCTTGAGAGTTTTACGTTGAGTCTTATAAGTTTATAGAAGTCATGAAGTTTCACGGCAAAAACTACAAGTTCTGTTGTGTTTGAAATTAAAGTGCAGGTGAACGAAGAAATGATCTAAACCATTTATCCGCTATTTCTTCAGATGTCGTTAGTAGCATTTGATTTTCCTGATATGATACGACATTTTAATACCAAGCATTCTCTCTTTCTTTTACATTTGGAATTTGATTTTCATTTAGAATTAATCAGTTTCCAGAAATAGCGATTTTGGGTATATTAAAAATAATTCTCGCTTTCATTGTCGTGTTTCCCTTCTAAAAATGCATGTTGGGAGTTTAATTTGTGCTACACATATTTAATTTTACCCAAAGAAATGCTTATTTAAATGTTTCATATTTATTTCAGGATATTCAGTCAGAAATGTTAAAATCCGAACCCGATCTTTTAAGCTTACAACAAAGCTATTTTCAAAAAATTGAGCATGCTCACAATATCGATGAATCGGGCTACAGTCCATTAATACATTTTCATTAGAGAACAATGTTAACGTTTTCTCACGCAGCCCGTCCCTTGTTATTTTATATACTGCTTGGAAGTTCAGGAACTATTTTCCATTTACGGAACTTCTTTCTTCCCCTACCGATTCTAAAAATACGCTTGTATTTATTCTATAGTTTTAAACAATTAACTTACCTAATTTTATCGCAATGTGTAGCGCAGTGGTTAGCGTACCTGCCTTTCAAACCAAGGGTCTTGAGAGTGCATTCTTTTTTTTTTTTTGCATTTTTCTTTTTTTTTTTCCTGCCCAACTGACACGAAAACACTTAGAAAGGTGGAAAGGCCTCTAATTGTTCTCTGAACAATTAGTTTACTAGTTATTATTAAGGTCTTCCGATACATATGATAAGATATGAATATGAAACTTGCTGAGGTGATAGAGCATCAAATGTAGATATGTTGATCGACCATTATTTTTCGTCGTTCGTGCTTCCGGTCGCAAACGGAAGTGAATTCAAAAATGTTAAAGAGCTAGGTTCACTTTATGCATAAAATGGCCCTGTAGATAAACCGATTTATCCACTAACACACTATGTCCCTTTATCAACATCAATATAAAGTAGAGACTTGGCGCTTACAGTTTGCATATAAAAGTTTCCTCTAAAAAGTCTAGGTACTGGAAAACAGGTTTTGTGAAATTGCAATGTTCTTGAAATTTGCAGAAAACATGTGAATTTGAGAACCTTCAACAAAGAATTAAAATATAAGCACACCCCTCGATCCAAAAATTAAAGTATGTTTTATAATCTTAATGAGCAGTTCTTTCATAATATATTCGCACATTTTGGATCGAAGGTTGTGCTGTATACAAAATATTGACAAATAGCATCATATTTTGGCCATTTTTGAAGAAATATACGGGATATGTGAATAATGACGCAATTCATGACGTCATAATGCATTGACTAGCAAGAAAATTACGTCATTTTTAGTAGAAATTCAGTCAACAAGTGTTTAAGTGATATTTATTGTCTTGTCAACTAAACTATGCAGTTTTAATTCTTCAGAAATTTACAGGGCCAAAAAAGGCCCTAAGTCGCCCTTGCTCTTTGTAACTTTTTTGTTTTTCAATATTTTTCTCTGGGATTTACAGGGTTAATAGAGAGTCTTCTAAGAGTTCTAAGTATGTTTTCATCATTTTGATTGATGCATTTATTGCAAAAATATGACCGATCCAAACTTTCTCGTTTTGTTGCGGGTTCGAATCCTGCTGGGGCGGGAGATTGTTTCTCTCTTTTTTCAGTTGTAAATGATATTTTTCTCTGTGAAGACATGTATAATAGTTTTTGCTTATTTTTTAAAGCTTTTTTAACAGAGATTCTACAGAAATCCTTTAATAATCATGATCTATGTTGAAAGACTGTGTTACATAAACGCAAAAAAAAAATATCTTCAATAAAGTGTTAAATGAAGTGAGGTAGCATAGCGATCTGGAGAAAAGTTCGGTCGGAAGACCACTTGTTGCCCTAGCAACAAGAAACGCATCTAGTTATTATTAAGGTCTTCCGTCTCCAATGGAAGACCTTATTGTTTTCGTTCGGTTTCTTTTTCCCTATTATTATTAAGGTCTTCCGTCTCCAACGGAAGACCTTATTGTTTTCGTTCGGTTTCTTTTTCCCTATAATTATTATTATTCTTTCTTTTTCTTACCGATTTTGTGCAAGCGAGTTCTCAGAAACGACTCGATCGATTTTCATGAAGCTTTCAGATCTGATAGATATTGATCTGAACCTTATTGGAAATTTTTTATATTAATGACGTCACTTCCGGTCGTGAGATATAGACAATTATCTGATTTTCAGAGGGTCGGCTTGTCCTGGTAATCACTCCAAAACGAATAAAGATATTGAGTTGAGATTCTCAGTGAAGGTAGAAGAGGGATTGTAGATGTTCTTTTTTGCGTCCATATCTTTCCACCGCAAAAGGCGCCAAAGCTCGCCTGGGCTCGAGAAATGTGCTCACAAGCATCTCGCAAAATTTGACAAGTTTTCTATCATATCTTTATACCTGTAAATATTTTGTTAAAACATATATAACAAAAGTTGTGGAGAAGGATAAGTGCTTTCATTTGATATCAAGGAAAAGGGGCTGACCCCTCAAGTTAGGGGCTCAGAGGGGCCAAATGTCTATCATCTATAACTCTTTAACGATCAATATTTTGATATACATTACTAAAGCAAAAATGTTTATCTTAACAATTTACAACAATATATGATAAGATTCTGATCATATGTTACGTAATAAGGGATCACAAGGGGCCAGAATGCTAAATCTTTGACGCTTTATATCTCGAAAAGGGGGAATATTTTGATAAACAATACTGAACAAAAGATGGTCAGAATAATGTTCTAAACAATATGCACCCTTTCAATTTTTGTCAAACGGCCCCTTTAAGGACTTGGAGGGGTGGCCCCTAAATATTTCCATTCAGCATATCTCCACAACGAAAAGAAATCTCTGAATAGTTGTTGAACAAAAAATGTTCAAAATCACAAGACTTTTCATTTGATGTCAAGAAAAAGGGACTGACCCCTCAAATTAGGGGCTCAGAGGGGCCAAAACTCTTTCATCTATAACTCTTTAACGATCAATATTTTGTAACACATTACTGAGGCAAAAATGTTTATCTTAACAATTTACAACAATATATGATAAATTTCTGATCATATGTTACGTAATAAGGGGTCACAAGGGGGCAGAATGCTAAATCTTTGACGCTTTATATCTCGAAAAGGGGAAATATTTTGATAAGCAATACTGAACAAAAGATGGTCAGAATACTGTACATTCCTAAATATACGCGAGGAATTAATTATCGCGTAATTACGCGAGAAGAACCACTCGCGAAATTAAATTACTCGCTTTAATTTTTATGGTGCTGAAATCCATGTTAAAACTCTTGATCAAGCGAGCACTCGCGATATATACTTCTCGCGATTTGTCGTCTAAGGGCCATTTCGCGATATTAAGTACCTGCGTAAAATAAGGAATCTACAGTAATGTTCTAAACAATATGCACCCTTTTCAATTTTTGTCAAACGGCCCCATTAAGAACTTGGAGGGGTGGCCCCTAAAAATTTCCATTCAGCATATCTCCACAACGAAAAGAAATCTCTGAATAGTTGTTGAACAAAAAGTCTTCAAAATCACAAGACCTTTCATTTGATATCAAGAAGAGGGGGCTGACCCTTCAAATTAGGGGCTTAGAGGGGCCAAAAGTCTTTCATCTATAACTCTTTAACGATCAATAATCTGTAACACATTACTGAAGCAAAGATGTTTATCTTAACAATTTACAACAATATATGATAAGATTCTGATCATATGTTACGTAATAAGGGGTCACAAGGGGGCAGAATGCTAAATCTTTGACGCTTTATATCTCGAAAAGGGGGAATATTTTGATATGCAATGCTGAACAAAAGATGGTCAGAATAATGTTCTGAACAATATGCACCCTTTCAATTTTTGTCAAACCGCCCCATTAAGGACTTGGAGGGGTGACCCCTAAATATTTCCATTCAGCATATCTCCACAACAAAAGGAAATCTCTGAATATTTCTTGAAGAAAACGTTTTCAAAATCACAAGACTTTTCAATTGATATCAAGAAAAAGGGGCTGACCCCTCAAACTAGGGGCTCAGAGGGGCCAAAAGCATGTCATCTATAGCTCTTTGATAATGTTATATAAATCTAAAGAGTGAAATCTAATTAGGGAAGTCTATATACTATTATCTTTTAACAAAGGTCATAGTCAAAATCATATCTCATCTTATCGAAAAATCGGACGGAAGACCTACTCGTTGCTCGCAACGAGATCTCATCTAGTTATTATTATTATTCTTACCGATTTTGTGCACGCGAGTTCTCGGTAACGTCTCGGCCGATTTTCATGAAACTCTCAGATCCGATAGGTATTGATCTGAACCTTATTGGAAATTTTTTTCGTTGATGATGTCACTTTCTATCTCGAGATATTCAGGATTTTCTGATTTTCAGAGGGTCGGCCTGTCCTGGAAACTCCTCCGAAACGACTTAAGATATTGAGTCAAGATTTTCAGTGAAGGTAGGGGAAGGTTTGTAGATTTGCAGGCAGGTGTCCAAATCTCTCTAGCGTTAAAGGCGCCGAAGCTCGGTAGGGCTCAAGAAATGTCTCAGAAACATCTCACAAAATTTTACACCTTTTCTTTCATATCTTCATACATGTTAAGAATTTGTTAAAACATATAGAAGAAAAGTTGTGCAGAATGATGCGACCTTTTATTTGATATCAAGAAAAAGGGACTGACCCTTCAAATTAGGGGCTCAGAGGGGCCAAAAGTTTTTCATCTATAACTCTTTAACGATCAATAATTTGTAATACATTACTGAAGCAAAGATGCTTATCTTAACGATTTACAACAATATATGATAAGATTCTGATCATATGTTACGTAATAAGGGGTCACAAGGGGCCAGAATGCTAAATCTTTGAGGCTTTATATCTCGAAAAGGGGGAATATTTTGATAAGCAATGCTGAACAAAAGATGGTCAGAATAATGTTCTAAACAATATGCACCCTTTCAATTTTTGTCAAACGGCCCCATTAAGGACTTACAGGGGTGGCCCCTAAAAATTTCCATTCAGCATATCTCAACAACGAAAAGAAATCTCTGAATAGTTGTTGAACAAAAAGTTTTCAAAATCACAAGACCTTTCATTTGATATCAAGAAAAAGGGGCTGACCTCTCAAATTAGGGGCTCAGAGGGGCCAAAAGTCTTTCATCTTTAACTCTTTAACGATCAATAATTTGATATACATTACTGAAGCAAAGATGCTTATCTTAACGATTTACAACAATATATGATAAGATTCTGATCATATATTACGTAATAAGGGGTCACAAGGGCCAGAATGCTAAATCTTTGAGGCTTTATATCTCGAAAAGGGGGAATATTTTGATAAGCAATCTGAACAAAAGATGGTCAGAATAATGTTCTAAACAATATGCACCCTTTCAATTTTTGTCAACGGCCCCATTAAGGGCTTGGAGGGGTGGCCCCTAAATATTTCCATTCAGCATATCTCAACAACGAAAAGAAATCTCTGAATAGTTGTTGAACAAAAAGCCTTCAAAGTCACAAGACCTTTCATTTGATATCAAGAAAAAGGGACTGACCCTTCAAATTAGGGGCTCAGAGGGGCCAAAAGTCTTTCATCTATAACTCTTTAAAGATCAATAATTTGTAATACATTACTGAAGCAAAGATGCTTATCTTAACGATTTACAACAATATATGATAAGATTCTGATCATATGTTACGTAATAAGGGGTCACAAGGGGCCAGAATGCTAAATCTTTGAGGCTTTATATCTCGAAAAGGGGGAATATTTTGATAAGCAATGCTGAACAAAAGATGGTCAGAATAATGTTCTAAACAATATGCACCCTTTCAATTTTTGTCAAACGGCCCCATTAAGGACTTGGAGGGGTGGCCACTAAATATTTCCATTCAGCAAATCTCCAAAACGAAAAGAAATCTCTGAATAGTTGTTGAACAAAAAGTCTTCAAAATCACAAGACCTCTCATTTGATATCAAGGAAAAGGGGCTGACCCCTCAAATTAGGGGCTCAGAGGGGCCAAAAGCCTGTCATCTATAGCTCTTTGATAATAATATATAAATCAAAAGAATGAAATCTTATTAAGGAAGTCTATATATTATTATCTTTTAATAAAGATCATAGTCAAAATCATATCTCATCTTATCGAAAAATTAGACGGAAGACCTACTCGTTGCTCGCAACGAGATCTCATCTAGTTATTATTCTTATTTTTTAGACAAATTTTGTGTAGCAATATCTCGAGAACTATTCAGTGGTTTTTCATCAAACTTTCAGGGATAATGCGCTATAAAATGTTATTGTTACATTTGAAAGAATTTTGGAGAAATTGGCTTCCGGTTCCAAGTTATGGACATTTTTCTGATTTTAAAATGAAATTTTATCCTCACGAGATCTAAAGAACGGCTAAAGATATGAACTGGAGACTTGTTAGAGAGCAAAAAACATTACTTTTAAATGTGCGGGTTTGCCTTTTCGTGCATCGTGAGTACTTCCGGTCGCTACCGGAAGCGAATTTAAAAAGTCAATTTTTTCAAATTTTACGTTTTTCAATATTTTTCTTTGATTTTAATAGAGTTTATGAGACTCTTATTGTAATGCTTAATATATAATTTGTTTTTAAAATTGTCTACCGGAATACATTTTAAAAATAGATTTTTTCAGACAAATCTTGTGCACGCAATATCTCGAGAACTATTCAGTGGTTTTTCATCAAACTTTCAGGGATAATGCGCTATAGAAAGCCATTGTTACATTTGAAAGAATTTTGGAGAAATTCGTTTCCGGTTCCAAGTTATGGACATGTTCTGATTTTGAAATGAAATTTTATCCTCGCGAGATCTAAAGAACGGCTAAAGATATGAATTGGAGAATTGTTGGAGACTATAGAACATGACTTCTAGATGTGCGGGTTTGCCTTTTCGTGCATAGTGAGTACTTCCGGTCGCTACCGGAAGCGAATTAAAAAAGTCATTTTTTTTTCAACTTTTACGTTTTTCAATATTTTTCTTTGATTTTAGTAGGGTTATATTCCTTTATAGATGCAAGTTACCGAACATAATAGGCATCAGATTCCTTGAGCGTCATATGGCGAGACGTGTTTTGTTGCAAAACATTCACGTCTTTTCATTAATGTGTTACTTATTGGAATAGACCATTTTGGGGGTAAAGAGGAATATAAAATGTGTAAGAAAACTTAGCGCTGCCTTTATGTTATTTGCCTGTATACGATATGTTATATGTACAGTGTGATAAATAAACATTCTTAGGCTCGAAAATCAGGCTATAGTAACATATTTTTTTTTTTTATTTTCATTGAAGCTATCACATACACTTATTCAATTGAAGGCACATTTCAAAGAAAAGGTGCGAAGATTTACTCGTGACGTTTGGCGCGAAATAATGTATCTTGACCCGCTTTTCACAAATGGTCTGATGCAGTAGTGTAGAAGTACAGAAAAAGATTACACGGACATGTCTTCTATTTGGAATTGCATAGAATAGAAAGTTGAATGCATAAAGAATAAAGGAAGTAAACACAATAGTTTTTTTTAGTTTTTATCAGTAACAGATGATTTTCTCTGCTATCAGTTATTGTTAAAACTCAAGTAACAAATCCGATGTAAATCTACTAGCACTTGCACAAAATTTAGCTGGCTAGTTTTCATCCTGTAATTCCGCACTATAAGAAAACAAAAATTAACCTGCCTGACACTCTTTACTTCAGGGAATGAGTGCAAGGTAAACATCGATGATGGCTGCTACATTGCGCTAGTGTAGTGGTTTCAATATTAAAGAACAAGGTTCACTTAGGGCGTTTTTTGGCCCTGTGAATTTCAGAAAAACTGAAACTGCTTGGTTTTAGTTGAAAATGCATTAAATATCATTTAGACCTTTGATGACTGCGTATCTATCAAAAATGACGTAAGTTTCTGGCTAGCCTATGCATTAAGACGTCATGAAATGCGTCATTTTCCTCGTATCCTGAAAATTTCTACAAAACAGCCAATTTTTAAAGCCATTTTTCGATATTTAATATAGGACGTAACCTATGATCTTAAATATGCAACTATTAAATTATGGAACTATTTCTGAGGATTACAAAACCTGTTTTATTTTTTAGATCAGAGGATGTGCTCATATTATTTCTCTTCTTTCTTTTTTAAACTAAAACTTGCATCACTTTATTGCGTCTCTTTCGCTCTTTTAAAATATGTTAGATTCTACCGGAAATAAAACGTCAACTTCCGGTCTATTGCTCGGCAACAGTAAACGACTGAAGTCTAAAACTTTCAGGACTGATAGTCCGTCATCAGTTTATTTGAATCGTGACAAAATCTTGTATCGCCGTTACTTCCGGACGTGACAGGAAGTGATGCAAAAAAGGGGATGGTTTATGGTTAGCACGTTGGATTTTCAGGCTGACGACCAGGGTTAAATCTCCAGAGTGTCTGAATTTCTTTTATCACTTTTTCAGCTTGAGTTTTCTTTTTTTCAGAATCGGACAGAAGACCTCTCATTGCTCGCAATGAGTTTCTAGTAATTATTATTATTATTTTTTTGACCAAATTTTGTGCAGGCGTTTTCTCGAAAACTATTGAGTGGTTTTACGCGAAACTTTCAGGAAAAATTAGTTATTGTATGAAGTTTGTTCATCACAAGGAAAATTTGGAAAATTCCATTCTGGTTCCATGTTACAGGCAATTTCCTGATTTTTAAATGGAATGTTGTCTGCGAATGATCTCAAGAATGGTTAAAGATATGAACTGGAGACTTATTGGAGAGCATAGAACGTGACTTCTAAATTTGTGGAATCGCCTTTTCATTCGTCGTCGGCACTTCCGGTCTGGTACGGAAGTGATCGAAAAAATCATAAAATTTCAACTTTCCTTTTTTGAATTAATTCCTATATCACATTATTGTATCTTTTGTGTAGTTTCGAAATATGTTGGTCCCACCGGAAACAAATACATCAACTTCCGGATATAAGAGAAACACTACATAATTTGAGCATTTTTCTTTCCCATTAATATCTTTTGAAGATAAAGTATTTGAAATGAATTTTAAATATCTTATTCAGACTGCAATTGTCTAGAGTAACGTCAAATATCTTTGTAAAATTCACTTCCGGTCACGTGTTTTTCAGTCCTCAAATTGAGAATTTGACTGAGCAAGATCTCGGAAACAGTAAGAGATTAAGACACCAAACTTATATGAGCAACAGACCATAAGATGTAGGCAAAACTGTTTGGGTTCATAGCGTCAGCCTGTCACTTCCGGTCGTGACAGGAAGTGATCAACGAAATCGAAAATTTCAACTTTTCTTTTTTTAATTTAAAATTGCATCACTTTATTGCATCTTTTTCCCAGATTCCAAAGATGTTGGTCCCACCGAAAACAAAAACGACAACTTCCGGTTATAAGAGAAAAACTAAATAATTTGAGTACTTTACTTTCCGATAAGTATTCTTTATAGATAAAGTATTTGAAATGAATTTTAAATATGTTATTCAGAGTGCAGATGTCAAGAGTAACCTTAAATATCTTTCAAAAATTCACTTCCGGTCGCGTTTTTTCTTGCCCTCAAAATGAGAAGTTGTCTGAACGAGATCTCAAAAACTGGTAGAAGATTAAATCACCAAACTTTTATGAGTAATAAATCTTGAGGAGTAGGCGAAACCATTTGGGTTAAATGCGTCAGTCGTCACTTCCGCTTGTAACAGGAAGTGATCAAAGAAATCAAATATTTTAACTTTTCTTTTAAATTAAAACTTGCATCACTTTATTGTATCTCTTTCGCTGTTTTGAAATATGTTAGATTCCACCGGAAATGGAAACGTCAACTTCCGGTATTAGAAGATAAACTATGTTATTTTCATATTTAACTTTTTTATAAATATTGCTTATCGAAAAAGTACTTGAAATAATTTCATATATGTTGTAGATACTGCAAATGTCTAGAGAAAAGTCAGAGATTTTTGTAAAATTCACTTCCGGTCGAGTGTTTACCTGTCCTAAAAATTAGAATTTGTTCTCACAATATTACTCGGAAACAGTAAATGACTGAAGTCTAAAACTTTCAGGACTGATAGTCAGTCACCAGTTTATTTGAATCGTGAGAAAATCTTGTATCGCCATTACTTCCGGTCGTGACAGGAAGTGATGCAAAAAATATGGATGGTTAATGATTAGCACGTTGGATTTTCACGCTGATGACCAAGGTAAAATCCCCCCAGAGTATCTTAATTTCTCTTATCACTTTTTCAGCTTGAATTTTCGTGTTTTTTTTTTTTTTTGGATTGGACGGAAGACCTCTCATTGCTCGCAATGAGTTTCTAGTTATTATTATTATTTTTCCACCCATCTAATTTTGTGCACGCGTTTTCTAAAAGACAACTCGACAAAATTTAATGAAATTTGCAGGAAGAATGTGTTGAAATCTGAAGTTATTTTATCCGAGAGATTTTTTGGAAAATCTCTTCTGGTTCCAAGTTACGGACCATTTTCTGAATTTAAAAAGACATTTTGTCCGCAGATAATCTCAAGAACAGTAAAAGATATCAATGTGAAACTTTCAGGGATTATAGATCGTGATAAATCCTAGCCAGGACATGACCTTTCGTTCGTCGTCAGTACTTTCTGTCGTTGAATTTTCTAAATTTTTTGTCTTTCAATATTTTTCTTTTATATTAGTAGGGTTAATAGAGCCATTTCCAAAAAGGCTTAATATATAATTTGTTTAAAAATTGATAAATCCAAGCTCTAGATATTCACATTCTAAAATTTGAAGTGGGTACAAAATGGCGGCTGTCTCTGTAAACTCCGACGAGCAGGTCGGCACTCGGAGCTCCTCGGGTGGCTTGTACCATGCACACTAACCTCCAACGTCAGCGGTGTTCTATTATTTCGGGTTTAATCCCAATTATATCTGAATTTTCTTTCTCATTTTTTTACCTTTAATTTACGTTTTCATCTTTATAAATGATGTTTTTTTTTTCTGTGTGAATCCTGGGCTATTTTCATTTCTTTTAAATAAATCCTTAAAAATCCCAGAATTTTTGAAGGACCTATGTTATATTTTACGGACATTGGTAAGTCAAAGTTTTCCTGAGAAAAAAAAAGGTTAAATACATGGGTTTTTTCACTTATGAAATAGTGATTGAGAGTGATCTGCCATGTAGAATTCTCTAAGCGGTGAAAACCAATAAAGCATATGTTTACAGAGGTAAACAAAAAGCATGTGTACTTCCTTCAACGGGTAGAATCATCTATACAGCAAGAAAGAAAACTAGTAATGGCTTCGTTGTAAATTGTATTCAGGAGACAAAGAGTCAACAGGTCGTCATCTATCATTAAGTTATGCTAAGTATGCTGGGAAAGGCAAAGATGTGACATATGTTGAAAGGTAGACCGACTGAGATCAGCTTCTAGGTTGTATGAAGGAAGCAGCATTTAGTAACTACGAATAAAAATTGAAATAAATCCATGCCAATATCTTTATGACAATGTGTTTCAATCAATTACATGATAGAATCAATCAACCAGTCTGAATCTCTTGACCCTGATGAATAATATGTAATTATAGCTGTTAAGGGAAGTAACTCAAAAACAGAGATCGGTGCCGGTATGTCCTTGTCTTGTTTCTATATTTACATTTTCAGCTAAAATATCTAGAAGCCATAGAAAATGAAAATACATTAATATATATAAAACAAAAACCATATGAAATAAGTGAGTTTTGGAGAAATATTATGGTGAAAAATTATGTAGGTCCCTTTTATCAGCATTTTACATAGAAAATACATTGAGAATTGCAAAAACACTGATTTGACGAAATCTTAAAAAAAAAAAAGAAGAGGAAGAAGGTTGGCTTGGTAGGTTAAACAATCCATAATATATCCTGTTTATTACAATCAAAACTACTCAAGAGATCTTGAAAAGTTCTATATGAGAAGTTTTCTGAGTAAGAACTCGAAAACGGTAAGAGATTAAGACAACAAACTTATATGAGCAACAGTCCTTAAGATGTAGGCAAAACCATTTGGGTTCAGAGTATCAGCCATCACTTCCAGTCGTCACAGGAAGTGATAAAAGAAATAAAAATTTCAACTTTTCTTTTTTATATAAAAAATTGCATCACTTTATTGCATCTTTTTCACAGATTCGAAAAATGTTGGTCCCACCGGAAACAAAAATGACAACTTCCGGTTATAAGAGAAAAACTAAATAATTTGAGTATTTTACTTTCCCATAAAATTCTTTATAGATAAAGTATTTGAAATGAATTTTAAATATGTTATTCAGAGTGCAAATGTCTAGAGTAACCTTGAAAACATCAATTTCTGGTTAAAGGAGATAGCACGTTGTATTTGCACGCTGATGACCAGGGTTAAATTTCCAGAGTGTCTGAATTTCTTTTATCACTTTTTCAGCTTGAATTTTCGTTTTTATTTTCAGAATCAGACGGAAGACCTCTCACTGCTTGCAATGAGTTTCTAGTTATTATTCTTTTTTTTTTTACCAAATTTTGTGCAGGCGTTTTCTCAAAAACTATTCAGTAGTTTTCAATGAAACTTTCACAAAAAATGAGTCATCATATGAACTTGTTTCATCACAAGGAAAATTTGGAAAATTCGCTTCTGGTTCCAAATTATAGGCAAATTCCTGATTTTTAAATGGAATATTGTCCGCGGCAAACCTAAACAACGACTAAAGGTTTGAACTGGAGACTTATTAGAGATTATAGAACATGTCTTCTAGATTACCAGAATCACCTTTTCATGCGTCGTCACTACTTCCGGTCGCTACCGAAAGCGAATTTAAAAAGTGGAATTTTTCAACTTTTTTTTCCAGTATATTTCGATGATATTAGTAGGGTTAATAGAGACTCTTTTAAAAATGCATTATGTTTAATTTGTTTGAAAATTGATAATAAATATTATAATAATCAATGATTTTTTTAAGACAAATATTGTGCACAAGATATCTTGAAAACTATTCAGTGGTAAACTTTCAGGGATTATGCATTTTAAAAAGCCATTGTTACATTTTAAAAAATTTTGGAAAAAATTTACTTCCGGTTCCAAATTATGGGCAAATTCCTGATTTTTAAATGGAATATTGTCCACGGCAAACCTAAAGAACGACTAAAGGTTTGAACTGGAGACTTATTAGAGATTATAGAACATGACTACTAGATTACCAGAATCGCTTTTTTGTGCGTCGACACTACTTCTGGTCGCTACCAGAAGCGAATTTAAAAAGTGGAATTTTTCAACTTTTCTGGGTTTTTTTAAAATATATTTCGATGATATTAGTAGGGTTAATAAAGACTCTTTTCAGAATGCATAATATATAATTTGTTTGAAAATTGATAATAAATATTATAATTATTATTGATTTTTTTAGACAAATATTGTGCACACGATATCTTGAAAACTATTCAGTGGTTTTTCGTAAAACTGTCAGGGATTATGCATTTTAAAAAGCCATTGTTACATTTCAAAGAATTTTGGAAAAAAATTTTAGTTCTATGTTACGGGCAAATTTCTGATTTTTAAATGGATTTTTTCCGTGGCAGATCTAAAGAACGGCTAAAGATATGAAATGGAGACTTATTAGAGATTATAGAACATCACTTTTAGATATGAAAAATTGACTTTTTGTGTGTCGTCAATAGTTCCGGTCGCTACCGGAAGCGAATTAAAAAAGGCAAATTTTTCAACTTTTTGACTCTCAATATATTTTAATGATTTTACTAGGGATAATACAGACTCTTATAAGAAATGGTCCCACTAGCGTAATGGTTAGCGTGTTCAATTTTCACGCGGGCTACCTCGACTCAATCCCAAGAATATCTGATTTTTTGGTACTTTTTTTTCAGCTGAAATATAAGACTGTATCTTTGATATGATATCTGGTATTATTTTCCGTTTGAGTTACGCGATGTATTATACAATTTACGTTTTATAGTATTTCTTGTATGAAGGAAATAAAAGGAATGCACAACATCATACAGATAGTGTTATAAGTGAGGAATCAACTTTTCGGATGATGGAGAATTTTGTGAACGCGATATCTCAAGAACTATTCAATAGTTTTCTGTCAAACTTTCAAGGATATTGCAGAATTAACTGCCTTTGTTACATTTGGAATATTTTTTGAACAATTCGCTTCCGGTTCAAAGTTATGGACAGTTTTCTGATTTTAAAATGAAATTTTATCGCCCCTTTTTTCAAAAATGGAAAAAAGATATGAACTGGAGACTTGTTAGAGATGATAGATGATGGCTTTTAGATGTGCGATATTACTTTTTTGTGCATGGTAATTACTTCCGGTTGCTACCGGAAGCGAATTTAAAAAGTCGAATTTTCAACTTGTTTGTTTTTCAATATTTTTTGATAACATTAGGATGGTTATTCGGACGGAAGACCTCTTGTTGCTAGAAACGAGTTTCTAGTTAAGGTCTTCCGTTTTCACGGAAGACCTTATAGTGATTCTACTGTTTCTTATTATTAAGGTCTTCCGTCTTTAAGGAAGACCTTATAGTGATTCTACTGTTTCTTATTAAGGTCTTCAGTCTTCACGGAAGACCTTATAGTGATTCTACTGTTTCTTATTATTAAGGTCTTCCGTCTTCAGCGGAAGACCTTCTTGTTATTCTTAGGTTTCTTTTCCACTTTTATTATTATACCCGCACTTTCTAAAGAAAGTTCGGGTATATTGTTGTTACTCATGTCTGTCCGTCCGTCCGTCCGTCCGTCTGTCACACTCTTATTTCTCAAACTCCTCTTACATTCTACAGAGTAGCCTAATCATCTTTTGGGAGATGTTTGGTGGTGTCATGTAGATGTGCAGTAAAGTTTCGGAATTTTCATTTTCACCCTGGGGGTCAAATGGGGGTCGAAAAATGATGTTTTTTAGGCAAAAAGCCCCTGGTTCCCTGAACTCCTCTTACATTTTACACAGTAGCCTAATCATCTTTTGGGAGATGGTTAGTGGTGTCCTGTAGATGTGCAGTAAGGTTTCGGAATTTTCATTTTCACCCTGGGGGTCAAATGGGGGTCGAAAAATGATGTTTTTTAGGCAAAAAGCCTCTGGTTCCCTGAACTCCTCTTACATTTTACACAGTAGCCTAATCATCTTTTGGGGGATGGTTAGTGGTGTCCTGCAGATATGCAGTAAGGTTTCGGAATTTTCATTTTCACTCTGGGGGTCAAATGGGGGTCGAAAAATGACGTTTTTTATGCAAAAAGCCCCTGGTTCCCTGAACTCCTCTTACATTTTACACAGTAGCCTAATCATCTTTTGGGAGATGGTTGGTGGTGTCATGTTTATGTGCAGTAAGGTTTCCGAATTTTCATTTTCATGATGGGGTCAAATAGGGGTCAAAAAATAACATCTTTTATACAAAAAGCCCCTGGTTCCCAGAACTCCTCTTACATTTTACACAGTAGCCTAATCATCTTTTGGGAGATGGTTGGTGGTGTCCTATAGATGTGCAGTAAGGTTTCGGAATTCTTATTTTCACTCTGGGGGTCAAATGGGGGTCAATTTTTTTAAAAAAAATATTTAACATGTTTAAACATCCTGGTTCCCAGAACTTCCCTTAATATATTTTATGCACTAGCCTTAAATCATGATCATTTGGAAGATGATTGATTTTGTCCTGTGGATGTGTAAAATGGTTTTAAAATTTGCATTTCCATGTGGATAGCAAATAGGGGCAGGAAAAAAATGGCCCTTCCCTAACCCATGGGGTCATGATTTGTATAGACTCGAATCTACACTTCTTGGGAATGTTTCCATATTAATCATGCTTTTGTTGTTCTTAAAAAGAAGAATTTTGAAGATTTTTTTTCCTTTTAAATCTCTATAAAACTTTGATCCCTTATTGTGGCCTGACCCTATCCTCGGAGGTCATGATTTGAAAACTAGAAATATGTCCATAGGACATAAATGCCCCGCCGAATGTATATTACTAATGCAACATGAAAATTTGTATGAGTGTATGAAGTTTGATGAGAATATCTTGAACAGTTTCTTTAAAATTGAAACTAAAATCTAAAAAAAAAAATGGATATAGATGATAAATTCTCACAAAATTATGTATAAGTGCATGCTTACATAAAAATATCTTAGATTGTTTCTTTAAAACTAAGCAAAATACAAATTAAAGAGAAGGGAGGTCAAGGTCACAGGAAAGTGCAAGGTGAAAAGTTTTAGATGAAGTTGAATAGCTCCCACTAATACATATCAGCATATTAGGTTTGATAAAAATATCTTGAATGATTTATTTAAAACTGAGCTTAACACTTATTTGAGAAAAGAGAGGTCAAGGTCAAAGGAAAGGTTGAGGTCAAAATGTTGATGCAGTTGAAAAGCTTATATCAGTATGTATTTACTATTAGCATAGAAGTTCAATAAAAATATCAGAAATGGTTTATTTAAAATGTAGATAAACATTAATTTAAAAAAGTGAGGTCAAAGGAAAAGTCAAGGTCAAAAAAGTTGATGCAGTTGATATCTCTCAGCAGTATATATCAGCATATGAAGTTTGATAAATATATCTTGAATTGTTTATTCAAAACTGATCTAGACACTAATTTAAGAAAAGTAAGGTCAAGGTCAAAGGAAAAGTCAAGGTCAAAAAATTTGATGCAGTTGAAAAGCTTACATCAGTATGTATCAGCATATGATGTTTTATTGAAGTCGGACATGACAAACACTATATGCCTCGGCCATATTCATGGCAGGGCATAAAAAACTTGAATCTACACTATATGAGGATGTTTCCATATCAAAATGACTAACAAGCAAATTCAAAGAATTGTGGTCCCCTGCTTTCCGTGTCCTAGTGGATGGGATGCCATTATTTATGACATATTGTTTTAAATATGCAGGCCTTATCATATGTCATTCAAAAGTAATCACCAAAGTTAAAATTTTTGAAAAATAGGTAAAACATCAAGGTCAAGGGGTAAAAAAATCATAGCATGCTTGGAAACATCTTGTTACAGGTAATGTACATGTCAAATATAAAAGTCCTATCTCTTCTCAATCAAAAGTTATAAGGAAATATAACATTTTTGAAAAGTAGGTTAAACTTCAAGGTCAATGTCACAGAGTCAAAAGTCATGATATATTTAGAAAGGTCTTGTCACAGGTAATATACATGTATAATATGAACGCCCTATCTTTTCTCTTTCAAAATGATCATTTAAAATAATGTTAAATTTTTTGAAAAGTAGGTCAAACTTCAAGGTCAAGGTCCTGGGTTCAAAAATCATGGTATGTTTAGAAAGTTCTTGTAGGTAATGTACATGGGAAATATGAAAGCACTATCTCTTATTATTCAGAAGTTATGACCAAGGTTAAATTTATTGTGACAGACAGACAGACTGACAAACGGACAGACTGACAGACAAATGAGATTTAATGTCCCCTAGGTCCCTTTTGTGAAAACGGACGACAATAATGCCCTTGCTGTTCATGAGAAGAAGATTTATGATGGAAAAAATCCCCTGCATTTTTCTATGTAAATCACTGGATCCCCATATGTGGCCCCACCCTACCCCAGTGGGTCATAATTTTAACAAATTTGAAGCTACACTAAGTCTATGTAAAGAAAGTTTCAACTTTTTGGGCCCAGTCAGTGGTTCTTGATAAGACTTTTTTAAAATGATACCACCAAATTTTCACTTATTCTTGATTATACCCCTTGAAAGAGGGTGTGACCCTTCACTAGAACAAACTTGAATCCCCGTTACCCGAAGATGCTTTGTGGCAGGGTTGGTTGAAATTGCCCAGCGGTTCTAGTGAAGAAGACAAAAAATGTGAAAAGTTTACAGGCGGACAGATGGATGACAAACAAAATGTGATCAGAGAAACAGAAAAACTCAAGTGAGCTAAAAACTGATGATCACAAGTACTTGCAAAGAGTTACAGTATTTGAAAAGCAATTTTTTTTCTTCGTGCATTGTTTTCAGAAGCTGAAAAGGTATGGCTTGTATCCATGTTGAAAAAACTTCACATTTCAGAAAACAGTATGATTAAAAATAGTTAATCAAGGTGCTTTGAGTAGCAAAATAAGCTAAACTGGTATAGCTAATTCAACCACAGAGCTTAGTGAATTTTAAAATGCACAACCTTTTCAACTCTTAATCATTCTTAAAATATTTATATCATCATTTCTGATTCAAGGGAGAACTAGAGATATGATCAGAAGTATATCCGTTGACTAATAAACATGTACATGTATATTGTGTTTTTTAAGTCATTAATGTTTAATTTTTCACTCATACGGAGACACCACCACTTAAAAATAATGAAGACGTACAAGTCGGATTTGAGGTTAACATTCATTTTAGGAATTTTCAACAATTAAGACATAAAGAGATAACTCCTTCCCCTTGCCCCTTCCCCTTCCCAGACCCCTGTTTGTTCATGTATGCAAACTAGTCTAATACTTTGGTTTGACATAAAAAAAAATGTGAATATATACAAATAGTTTAATGGTCCATCTCTTTGAATGATTTTCATTCCTAATTCTAGGAGGGTACATGGGTTGACCCAAATTCGTGAATGAAATGTCAAGTAATCTTATCATTGATGCACTTTTATTTAATTTGATGTAGTCATATTATGAACATTTCCAGTTCATTAAGAGAGTGGGGATGACCTCCAGGGGTTCATAACCTTAAACCATTAGATGTACATAACATAATAACACAAGAAACAAAATTATATGTATAGTCAAATGGAAAAGTTTTCTACTATTTAGGAGTCACATGATCATTTGTCATTTCAGGGACAGGGAGCGGCTAGGGAGATTGGACCCCCCCCCCCCCCCCCCCCCGGAATTTGCAGAGTTATTTAAATAGGACTATATACTGATTTACAGAAGCAAATAAAAAATGACTTTGGATGCCCTCCCCCTTTAAAAAATATGGACCCCACCATCATTGTTTTTATTTTGTTTGTTTGTTTTTTGTTTTGTTTTTTGTTTTTTTTTTTTTGCTCCTCAGGAAATTTTTTGGACCGAGGTGTGGACCCCCTCCCCGGAAAAAAATTCCCAGATCTGTGCCTGTAACAATGTAATGTCGACAACGGGAGATAACTCTTCAGAATGTGAAATTCGTCTATTGTGGCATCCGATGATCCACTCATCGGCTCATACATTCAGTGTCTGAGAGAGAAACGAACCACAACTCTGCATAGGAGATTGCCGATGATCTTTGATCCTTTTTAAACTTTAACCTAACCATTTGCATTTCGGTTTATTTTACCCCAATCTATACTTAAACTTGTACTTACCGACTGTCATAGGTCCTGTCAACTTCATGAAATATAATCCAATTAAAACACAAAATGAATTAATTTCCACTGATATACATGTAACACTGCACCATGTCACATGGCATGTGCAATCTAAAAATGATAATGGTAAAACTAGTACTAGTACTGGTAGGGTGACGCAAGCCCAATGTGATGTAGAAATTTTTCAAAAAAGGTGTTCACATACATGTACAGTACAAGAACAAATTTTAAATTATCATAACAAACGATGATTTAACATAACTTTGCCATCTAGGCCTATTTCCAAAAACAGTCAAATTGTGTGTGTGTGTTGGGGGGGGGGGGGGGGGTGACAAAATTGATTGGGTATGGCTTTTCAAGGAGGTTTTTGCCTAATCAAATACTAAAAAAAGTTTGCACATTTTGATAAATTCATCAAAAACGCTTTGTACTAAAATAATATTATTTGTTGTTGAGAAAATAAATTTAAAAAGTTCCAATTATGGGCCAAAAATTTATATCCCCCCCCCTTTATCAAAACCTAATTTACATCATTAATTCAGACTGGTAATGAATTAAGTATATGAAATGCGTATAAGAGTTTCATGGGTCACATGGTCACCTGAGCATTTTATGCTCGATTTGACAAATACATGTACTGTGTAAATTATAGAATTATTTGGACTTTTTCCTTGGTAAGCCCAATATGAAGGAGTGTGCATTTAGAGGCAAACACCTTAGTGCGGGTATTACTGTCTCATGACAGCATCTAGTTATTATTGGGTTTTTTTCTTACCGATTTTGTGCACGCGATTTCTCAAAAACGGCTTGATGGATTTCCGTGAAACTTTCAGGACTTATGTAACATCACTTGAACCTTATGCATTTTTTTCCGTTTTGCTGACGTCACTTCCGGTCGGGAGATATTGCCGATTTAGTGGTTTTCGAAGGGTCGGGTTGTCCGCAGATTTTCTCATATGCAGCTTTAGTTAGAAAGTTGAAACTTTCAGGTATGTTAGACCTATCTCTGTAGATATGCGGAAGGCGTTTCATTTTTATCGGAAGTGCCGCGCGTCGGCGCTCGCTATGGCCCGAAAAAAGTCCTAGCGGGAATTTTAAATTTTCTTACACTTTTTCTATAATATCTTTTTACCTGTAAATATTTTGTTAAAACAAATAGAACAAAAGTTGTGTACAATGTTACGATCTTTCAAAGGATACCAACAATAAGGGCCTGGCCCCTAACATTAGGGAGCTAGAGGGGCCAAAAGTGTTTTCCTGATACCTCAAAAAGTATTGAGAATTTGTATAGCATCATAGAAGCAAAGTTGTTCAAAATGATAAGTAGCAGCTAAGGAGACCATTAAAAGTCGTCAAAATGACGTCACTTCCAGTAACACCGAGAGTAATGGTAAATGGCTCATTTTTGCACATATGACTGTAGAAGTCTCTCGATCTCAATCTCATCTCCTTCAAATTTAGACGGAAGACTTATTTGTTGCTTTGCAACAAGCTCGTCTAGTTATTATTATTAAGGTCTTCCGTTTCAGACAGAAGACCTTATAGTGATTGTACGGTTTATTAAGGTCTTCCGTTTCAGTCGGAAGACCTTATAGTGATTGTACTGTTTATTATTATTATTATTATTATTATTATTTTCCCCTTTTCTTGTCCCCTTGATTTCTCAGAGATGGCTGGACGGATTTTCTTGAAATTTTCAGAGATGATAGAGAATTAAAATACCCCCAGACAATTTTTTCATTTTTCCAAAATTCACTTCCGGTCGTCAGATATGTCCGATTTCCGTTTTTTTCAAAAATATTTTGTCCCAGTCATATCTCAGAAACGGTAAGAGATTAAGACACCAAACTTACACGGTTAATAGATCTTGATAAGTAGGCAAAACCATTTGGGTTAAGAGCGTCAGCCGTCACTTCCGGTCGTCACAGAGAGTGATAATAGAAATCGAAAATTTCAACTTTTCTTTTTTGAATCTTTTTTTGCATCACGTTATTGCATCTGATTTGTAGTTTCGAAATATGTTGGTCTCACCGGAAACAAAAACGACAACTTCCGGCTATAAGCGAAAAACTGCATAATTTGAGTATTTTACTTTCCCATAAATATTTTTTATAGGTAATGTATTTGAACTGATTTTTACAATGTTATTAAGACTGCAAATGTCTAGAGTAACGTCAAATATCTTTGTAAAATTCACTTCCGGTCGCGCGTTTAAATGTCTCCAAATTGAAAACTTGTTCCAGTGAGATCTCAGAAACTGTAAGAGATTTAGACACCAAACTTATAGGAGTATTAGATCTTGAGGAGTAGACAAAACCATTTGGGTTAAGAGCGTCAGCCGTCACTTCCGGTCGTCACAGGAAGTGATCAAAGAAATCAAAAATTCAACTTTTCTCTTTTGAACTAAGACTTGCATCATATAATTGTATCTTTTTCACAGTCACGATATGTGTTGGTCCCACCGGAAACAAAAAACGACAACTTCCGGTTATAGGAGAAAAACTACATAATACGGGTTTTGAATTTACCCCAACATACCGCTTATAGATAGAGTTCTTTAAATGATTTTTATATATGTTATTGAGACTGCAGATGTCTAGAGTGACGTGAAATATCTTAGTAAAATTCACTTCCGGTCGCGTGTTTTAATGTCCTCAAAATGAAAAGTTATTTCAGCGAGATCTCGGAAACGGCATGAAAGTAAGACAATAAATTTATAGGAGTAACAAAACTTGGTGAGAAGGCAAAACACATAGGGTTAAAAGCGTCAGCCGTCAGTTCCGGTCGTCACAGGAAGTGATCGAAGAAATCGAAAATTTCAACTTTTCTATTTAAAATTAAAACTTTCATCACTTTATTGCTTCCCTTTTGCTGTTTTGAAATATGTTAGATTCCACCGGAAAAAAAACTTTAAACTTCCGGTTTTAAGATATAAACTACGTTATTTCGTGGTTTAACTTTCTCATAAATATCACTTATAGATACGAATAAGTACATGTATTTGAAATCTTTTTTACATATGCTGTAGATACTGCAAAAGACAAGAGAAAATTCTGAGATTTTTTTCAGTTCACTTCCGGTCGTGTGTTTTCCTGTCCTCAAAATTAGAATTTGTTCTCACAATTGTTCGGCAACAGTAAAAGACTGAAGTCTAAAACTTTCAGGACTTATAGTCAGTCATCAGTTCATTTGCTTCGTGTAAAAATCGTGTGTCGTCATTAGTTCCGGTCCTGACAGGAAACGAAGCAAAAAAGTATTTTTTTAAGTTATTTTGTTTCTACATAAGTTTTAGGCTAATACCGACGTTGGAAAAGACACGTTCATGCAAACAGGAAGTAGTATAACGGAAGACCTTCTCATTACTAGTAATGAGTTTCTAGTTCTTTTTATTATTATAATTATTTTTTTCCCTTTCTTGTTTTCACGATTTCTCAGAGATGGCTGGACGGATTTTCTTGAAATTTTCAGGGATAATAGAAAATGAAAATACCTACAAATGTAACTTTCATTTTTTTCAAAATTCACTTCCGGTCGTCAGATATGTCCGATTTCCGTTTTTTTCAGAAATATTTTGTCCCAGTCATATCTCAGAAACGGTAAGAGATTAAGACACCAAACTTATGTGAGTAATAGATTTTGAGGAGTAGACAAATCCATTTGGGTTAAGAGCGTCAGCCGTCACTTCCGGTCGTCACAGGAAGTGATCAAAGAAATCGAAATTTTCAACTTTTCTTTTTGATTTTTTTCTTTCATCACATTGTTGCATCCTATTTGTAGATTCGAAATATGTTGGTCCAACCGGAAACAAAAACGTCAACTTCCGGCTATAAGCGAAAAACTGCATAATTTGAGTATTTTACTTTCCCATAAATATTTTTATAGGTAATGTATTTGAACTGATTTTTGAATATGTTATCAAGACTGAAAATGTCTAGAGTAACGTCAAATATCTTTGTAAAATTCACTTCCGGTCGTGCGTTTAAATGTCCCCAAAATGAAAACTTGTCCGAGTGAGATCTCAGAAACTGTAAGAGATTTAGATACCAAACTTATAGGAGTTTTAGACCTTGAGGAGTAGACAAAACCATTTGGGTTAAGAGCGTCAGCCGTCACTTCCGGTCGTCACAGGAAGTGATCAAAGAAATAAAAAATTTCAACTTTTCTCTTTTGGAATAAGACTTGCATCATATAATTGTATCTTTATCACAGTTACAATATGTGTTGGTCCCACCGGAAACAAAAAACCGACAACTTCTGGTTATAATAGAAAAACGACATAATCGGGGTTTTTAATTTTTCCATACATATCGCTTATAGATGGAGTTCTGTAAATGATTTTTATATATGTTATTAAGATTGCAGATGTCTAGAGTGACATGAAACATCTTAGTAAAATTCACTTCCGGTCGCGTATTTTCTTGTGCTCAAAATGAAAAGTTATTTCAGTGAGATCTCAGAAACGGCATGAGAGTAAGACACCAAACTTAATAGGAGAAAAAAACATTGGTGAGAAGGCAAAACACATGGGGTTAAAAGCGTCAGCCGTCACAGGAAATGATCAAAGAAATCGAAAATTTCAACTTCTCTTTTTAAAATTAAAACTTGCATCACTTTATTGCTTCTCTTTCGCTGTTTTGAAATATGTTAGATTCCACCGGAAACAAAAACTTTAAACCTCCGGTTTCAAGAGATAACCTACGTTATTTCGTGATTTAACTTTCTCATAAATATTACTTATAGATAAGTATTTGAAATGTTTTTTACATATGCTGTAGATACTGCAAAAGTCAAGAGAAAATTCAGAGATTTTTATTCAGTTCACTTCCGGTCGTGTGTTTTTGCTGTAATCAAAATTCTAATTTTTTCTCACAATTCTTCGGCAACAGTAAAAGACTGAAGTCTAAAACTTTCAGAACTTATAGTCAATCATCAGGTCATTTGCATCGTGTAAAAATCGTGTGTCATCATTACTTCCGGTCGTGACAGGAAACGAAGCAAAAAAGTATTCTTTTAAGTTACTTGGTTTCTACATAAGTTTTAGGCTGATACCGACGTTGGAAAAGACATGTTGATACAAACAGGAAGTAGTATAACGGAAGACCTTCTCATTACTAGTAATGAGTTTCTAGTTATTATTATTTTTTTTTTTTTCCCCTTTTCGTGTCCCCCTCGATTTCTCAGAGATGGCTGGACGGATTTTCTTGAAATTTTCAGGGATGATAGACAATGAAAATACGCCTAGGCGTTTTTTTCATTTTTTCAAAATTCACTTCCGGTCGTCAGATATGTCCGATTTCCGTTTTTTTCAAAAATTTTTTGTCCCAGTCATTTCTCAGAAACGGTTAGAGATTAAGACACCAAACTTATATGAGTAATAGATCTTGAGGAGTAGGCAAAACCATTTGGGTTAAGAGCGTCAACCGTCACTTCCGGTTGTCACAGGAAGTGATAATAGAAATCGAAATTTTCAACTTTTCTTTTTTGAATCTTTTTTTGCATCACATTATTGCATCTCATTTGTAGTTTCGAATTATGTTAGTTCTACCGGAAACAAAAACATCAACTTCCGGTTATGAGAGAAAAACTACAAATTTCGAGTATTAAACTTCCCCATAAATATCGCTTATAGATTAAGTATTTGAAATGATTTTTATATATGTTATCAAGACTGCAAATGTCTAGAGTAACGTCAAATATCTTGGTAAAATTCACTTCCGGTCGCATGTTTTACTGTTCGTAAACTGAGAATTTGTCTGAACCAGATCTGAGAAACGGTAAGAGATTAAGACACCAAACTTTTATGAGTAATAGATCTTGACAAGTAGGCATAACCTTTTGGGTAGGAACGTCAGCCGTCACTTCCGCTCGTCACAGGAAGTGATCAAAAAAATTGAAAATTTCATCTTTTCGTTTTTAAATCTTTTTTTGCATCACTTTATTGCATCTTATTTGTCGTTTTGAAATATGTCAGTCCCATCGGAAACAAAAACGACAACTTCCGGTTATAAGAGAAAACCCACATAATTTGAGTATTATACTTTCCCATAAATATCTTTTATAGATAAGGAATTTGAAATGATTTTTAGATATTTTATTCAGACTGCAAATGTCTAGAGTAATTTCAGACATCTTTGTAAAATTCACTTCCGGTCGCATGTTTTCCTGTCCTGAAAATGAGAAGTTCTCTGAGCGAGATCTCGGAAACAGTAAGAGATTAAGACACCAAACTTATAAGAATAATAGATCTTGAGGATTAGACAAAACATATATGATTAAACGCGTCAACCGTCACTTCCGGTCGTCACAGGAAGTGATCAAAGATATCAAAAATTTAAACATTTTTCTTTTGAAATAAAAGACTTGTAACATAATTCATTTTATCTTCTTTAAAGATTCGATATGTGTTGGACCTACCCAGCACATAAAAAAAAAGAAAAAAGAAAAAAGAAAAAAAAACCGACAACTTCCAGTTATAAGAGAAAAACTGTATAATGGAGATTTTTAACTTTCCCATAAATGTCGCTTATAGATAAAGTTCTTAGAATGATTTTCATATATGTTATTGAGAGTGCAGTTGTCTAGAGTGACGTCAAACATCTTAGTAAAATTCATTTCCGGTCGTGTGTTTTCCAGTCTTCAAAATGAGATTTTGTTCACCTAATTGCTCAGCACCAGTAAACCACTGAAGTTTAAAACTTTCGGGACTGATAGTCAGTCATCAGTTTATCTACATCATGTGAAAATCGTACGTTGCCATCACTTCAGGTCGGGACAGGAAGCGATGCAAAAAAGTGAATTTTTCAATTTTTTTTTTCTTTCTAAAAAAATGTTTTCGTAATGCGGATGATAGATAGACCATGATATTGCAAATTATTTTCACTGGAAGTGCCGGCAGAAAAACCGGAAGTTGTCTCAAACATCATGCAGTAGGTTTCACGGAAACTTTTAGGGATGATCAGTTGTGAATCATTTATGTGTAGAATGAACATTTTATTTGTTCGGAGTAATTTCAGTCGTGATGAAGTAAAAAAAAAAAACATAGAAAGTAAAGAGTTATTTCCTTTTTTTCATGACATTTGACCTTCACCTTTGACCTTGAACATTGATGACCTTTGACCAAAAGGTCAGTATCAATAATTAATTTACTCCTCTTTTCTAAAAAAAAAAAATCAAATCAATAGCAACCTAGAATATTTCTCGTAAACTCATACAACATCTTGGATCGACATAAAATTTCGGTGATGTGCAGAAGAAACCTAAAAGAAAGATTCCTGAAAGTTTGACGGTGAATCTCTAAAGGATATAGAAATTATGAATGTTAACGGCAAACACTACATCTTTTTTCGTATCTGAAATTTAGGTGCCGATGAACATAAAAATTAATTAAAGCTTTTCTCGATTATTTCTTCAATTGTTATGAATAGCAGTCGATTCTCTTGATATGATATGATATTTTAACACCAAGCACTCTTGCTTTCTCTAGTATGTGGAATATATTTCAGTTTTATTTAGAATTAATATTAGTCTAATGAATGTCGAAAACAGCGATTTTTTCCTAGCAAATAAATTTTCACGCTCTCATTGACACCTTTTTCTTCCTAAAATGCATATCTGAAATTTTGATTCATGCTACTTACATTTAATTCAATCCACACAGAGATGCTTATTTTAATCTTACCTATTATTTCAGGATATTCAGTCACATCCGAACCCGATCCGAATTTTCAGATATTTGTAAACAAAGTCTCGACACTGCAGTTCTAATGCATCATAGGCTCTGAATGATTAACTCAATGCATTCCAAATATAGACAAACTCAAATATTTTTTTAAACCGAAAATCTGCATTTGCATTATACACCAATCGTGTTTCTCAATCTATTCAATACTGATTACCACATTCCATAACAAACAAAAGAACACGTGCTTTTACTTCTATTTATTTTTAAACAATTAATTTACTACCTCCATCTTCATCGAAATACGTGGTCTAGTGGTTAGCGCATCGGTCTTGTAATCCAAAGGTTTTGAGTTCGATTCCTGCTGGGAGAACATTCCTTTTTTTTTTTTTTTCATTTTCATTTTTTCAAACCAATTGACAAAAGAATCAAAAGAATGGAAGACCTGTTATTGCCTAGGCAATAAGTCTCTAGTTATTATTCTTATTTTTTAGACAAATTTTGTCCAAGCAATATCTCGAGAACTATTCAGTGGTTTTTCATCAATCTTTCAGGGATAACGCACCATTTAATGGCATTGTTACATTTAAAAGAATTTTGGAAAAATTCGCTTCCGGTTCCAAGTTATGGACATTTTTCTGATTTTAAAATGAAATATTGTCTGCGGGATATCTAAAGAACAACTAAAGATATGAACTGGAGACTTGTTAGATAATATAGAGCATGATTTCTACATATGAAAATCCACTTGTTTTTCGTCATCAGTACTTCCAGTCGCTACTGGAAGCAAATTGAAAAAGTCAAATTTTTCAACTTTTCTGTTTTTCAATATTTTTCTGATATTAGTAGGGTTAATAGAGACTCTTTTCAGAATGATAAATATATAATTTGTTTTAAAATTGATAAATCCAAACTCTAGAGAATTTTTATTATTCTCTTTTTTTAAGACAAAATCTTTTGCATGCGAATTCTCAAAAACTATTCAATGAATTTCTTTAAATTTTCATGGATAAAAGATCTTTACATGAGTTTTATATAAAATTCCGTTTTTTAGTAAATTCGGTTCCAGTGCCGAGTTATGGACATTTTTCTGATTTTAAAATGAAATTTTTTCTGTGAGTGTTCTCAAGAATGGCTAAAGATATGAACTGGAGACTTGTTAGAGATGACAGAACATGATTTCTAGATCTGAGAGGGGACCTTTTCATGAGTCGTCGTTACTTCCGGTCGGTACCAGAAGCAAATTTAAAAAATCGATTTTTTCTACTTCAATATTTTTCTCTAATATTTGTAGGGTTAAGAGAGCCTCTTTTCAAAATACTAAATACATAATTTGTTTTCGAAATGATAAATCCAAACTCTAGATATTCATCATTTCCACTTTGAAGCGGGAGTCCAAATGGCGTAATGGTTAGCGTGTTGGATTTTCATGCTGACAACAAGGGTTAAATCTCCAGAGTGTCTGATTTTTTTTGTCCCCCGCTTTCACTGAAAGTTGGGGATATTAATTTGGTTCTGTCTGTCCGTCCGTCTGTCCATCTGTATTTCTGTCTATCTGTAACACTTTCGTTTCCGCGCGATATCTCGAGAACCCTTTGAGCTTTCGCAATGAAATTTTGCATAGCAATTCCCTATGGCCTAAAAAAAACCTATTGAATTTTGAGTTCAAAAGGTCAAAGGTCAAGGTCATAAATTCAATTGTCCTATACTCGGCACTTACGGCCATTGAGCAATGAGGGGTCTTTTTCGTGCCAGCACCTACTGCGACACAGGACCTCGGTTTATAGGGTCTCATCTGAAGGATCGGTCTCCATGTCCCACAGTGGGATTTGAACCCGCGACGTAAGGATCAACTCCTTGGTTTGCGACTCTAGAGCAGACGCTCTAACCACTGCGCCATGCGGGCGACGAGAACCCTTTGAGCTTTCGCAATGAAATTTTGCATAGCAACTCCCTATGGCCAAAACAAGAACCCTATCGATTTTGTGGTCAAAAGGTTAAAGTTCAAGGTCGTAAATTCATACATTCTGTCTGTGTGTAACACTTTCATTTCCGGGCGATATCTCAAGAAGCTTTTGAGCTTTTGCAATGACATTTTATACCATAACTCCCAAGGGCCTCTCTCGCTCCTCTCAAAGGGTCCCGACCGTTTTTTCTTAATATTATTTATTGTGTATTAAAAGTTGCTTGGCACTATTTTTAGCACAGGGGCATGTGGAGAGTTATTACGTATAATACAGGTTGTCGGCGAACTTTATATTCTTATTACGTCTATTAGAACTGTTTAGTTTTGTTTATTTGTATGTTGTTTAACATCCCTCTCAAGAATTTTTCACTCATATGGAGACGCCACCACTTGCCGGTGGAGAGCTGCAAATTTTTTTGTCCTATACTTCGCACTTACGGCCATTGAGCAATGAGGGATCTTTTTTGTGCCAGCATCTACTGCGACATGGGACCTCGGTTTATACGGTCTCATCTGAAGGACCGGTCTCCACGTCCCACAGTGGGATTCGAACCCGCGACGTAAGGATCAACTCCTTACTCTGTGATTCTACAGCAGACGTTCTAACCACTGCGCCACGCGGGCGACAGAACTGTTTAGTAAAGGATAAATTAGACACCATGTGTTGTGTAAAATTTTGACAATATCGAACATGAAAATAAACATTATATATGACCTACTGTTTGCATTTGATTTGCTACATAATCAAGTGCCTCCGTGGTCTAGGGGTATGACTCTGGCTTAGCACGTGAGAGGTGCCAGGTTCAAATCCCAGACGATCCCTTTTTTGGGGAATTTTTTTTTTTGGATTTACTAAATGACAGTATGCAGCATGTGAAATGAAAAAGTTATGACGTCTGTCTTTTTAAAACTCATAAAACCATTATTACAATGTGATAAATATTCTATATAAAAAGAATTATCTATACACACATTAAAGAATAAGCAATCAAATCTTTATATCCATATTGGCATTTTTTATTTCCTTCAAAATACATGTATACATTTAATAACTCTACAAATCCAGGAGGATCCGACTCCCCCCCCCCCCCCCCCCCCCAAACTGTGCACGTGCATGCAGGTGAGTTATGGCAACATATAGGCATTTCTATGCAAATAATCTTATTAAAATGCCTAAGGACTATATCTTTTTTACAGAGAGAGTTAAAACTTATTGTCTAATATATACTTGGTACCCACGACGTGACATAGCCAGTACACATTATGATGTCATTGTTCCTTACTACACAAGATTGTAATGGATATCAACAAAAATGCTTTTGCGCAAGGGCTTGCTCTATTTTATTTAACTGAAACAAGGTATATTTAGAAGCAAAAAATTCCAAAGTTTGCTGGTATTGCTGCACAAATATCAACAACTCAGTTGTATAATTTCAATTTGCAAAATTTTAAGTTCTGATCAATAAAGGTTAAAATGTACAGTCCGGTATAAGTTTCCTAAAATTCCGATCAAATGAGAAAATGCCTAAGATTTGTGCAGCAGTTTTATTAATCTCTAGAATATTCCTCTTAGCATTATACAACTTTTATGTAAAAATAAATAGGGTAATCCCTTGTGCCGAACCTGTTTTGTTGATGTATTTTATTACATCCAGTAGGGAAGATCCGTGACGTCATAATATGACGTCATAATGTGTACTGGCTATAACATATCGTGGGTACTAAGTATGCATAAGAAAATAACACTTTCTCTGAATAATAAATATACCTCTTATGCTTTTTTTATTAGCTCAATTGCATAGAAATGCCTATACCTAGCCTTAACTCACATGTGTGCTCTTCTTTTTTCCCTAAGGGGGGGACACAATTTCTCTGAATTAGCTTGTTTCATCACTTTTTTAGCTTGAATTTACGTTTTCATTTTCAAAATCGGACGGAAGACCTCTCATTGCTCACAATGAGTTTCTAGTTATTATTATTTTTCCGCCCAATCTAATTTTGTGCACGCGATTTCTCGAAGACTACTGGATGGGTTTTAATGAAATTTGCAGGAACAATGTGTTGTAATCTGGAAGTATTTTATCCGAGAGATTTTTTGGAAAATCACTTCCAGTGCCAAGTTGTGGACCATTTTCTGAATTTAGAAAGACATTTTGTCCGCAGATAATCTCAAGAACGGTAAAAGATATCAAAGTGAAACTTTCAGGGATTATAGATCGTGATAAATCCTAGCCAGAACGTGATTTTTCGTTTGTCGCCGGTACTTCCGGTCGATACCGGATGCGAATTTAAAAAGTCGAATTTTCTAACTTTTTAGTTATTCAATATTTTTCTTTAAAATTAGTAGGGTTAATAGAGACATTTCCAAAAAGGCTTAATATATAATTTGTTTAAAAATTGATAAATCCAAACTCTAGATATTCGCATTTTAAAATTTGAAGCGGGTCCAAAATGGTGGCTGTCTCCGTAAACTCCATCGAGCAGAAAGTCTCGTTCAACCAGACGCTCGGCTGTCTCCGTAAACTCCGACCAGCAGAGAGTCTGGTAAAGAAGCACGTAAGCGTTTGTAACTGTCAGAGGGCGCTATCTTCTTTTCATTTTGATGACCCTTTTTGAAAATGCAAGTTATATATGTGGATTGTGACTTTATATTAATAAACTGATCTTTAATTGGGATCCCAAACGAGAAATAACAATATCAATCGAAAAAATGTGTATTACGCAGGTAGACTTCACTACTTTCGAGTTTGCTTCCAAAAATAATTTTAGCGAGACATACCTATAACCAGTGGGCAATACCATAAACAATTCCTCTCTAACTGCTATAACTTTTAGATATTTAACTTTCAAATCTTTAAGTTGTTTTTCTGTCGATTTATCATGTATTTGTTTTATATTGTTGAGGTGTGTACTTTTCAGCCACTCAAAAACTTTACCAGAATTTCGGTAAGCCTTCGGCATTACAAACGCTATCACGGATCTTTACCAGACTCTGCTCGTCGGAGTTTGCAGAGGCAGCCAAGTGTCTGGTTGAAAGAGACTAACGAGCAGGTCGGCACTCGGAGCTCCTTGGGTGACTGGTACCTTGCACTCTAACCTCGAACGTCAACTGTGTTCTGCCATTTCGGGTTTAATCCCGCTTATGTCTGAATTTCCGTTCTCATTTTTTAGCTTTTATTTAAGTTTTCATCTTTATAAATGATTTTTTTTCTGTGTCAATCCTGCGCCATTTTCATTTGTTTTAAATAAGCCTTTAAAAATCCTTGCATTTTTGAAGGACCCATGTTATATTTCAAGGACATTGAAAAAATTACGTAGATCCCTTTTATCAACATTTTACATAGGAAAGGCATTGAGAATTGCAAAAACACTGATTTGACAAAATCTTAAGAAGAAGGTTGGCTTGTTATGTTAAAGAATCCAGAATATAGCCTGTTTATTACAATTAAAACTACTCAAGAGTTCTTGAAAAATTCTAAACGATAACCAGGAACCTTGTCAATGTCCTTAAGGCATCTTTACTATGAGCACATATAAATGTAAATGTTTATATGCAAAGAATATCACATATAAGGATGGAAGACCTCTCGTTGCTTGCAACGAGTATCTAGTTATTATTGTTATTCTTATTTTTCCTCCCATATTTTGTGCACGTGTTTTCTCAAAAACTATTCAGTGGTTCTCAGTGATATTTTCAGGGATGGTGGACATTATTATGAACTTTGTGCATTTGAGGAGAAAATTCAAAAATTCCCTTTTGGTTCCATGTAATGGCCAATTTTCTGATTTTGAATTTTATTTTTGTCTTCCTATCTCCTCTAAAATGGCTAAAGATATGAACTGGAGACATGTCAAAGATGATAGAGCATGACTTGCATATGTTCTGACGATTTTTTTATGCGTCATCGGTGCTTCCGGTCACCACTGGAAGTGAATTTCAAAAATGGATTTTTTCAACTTTTTTGTTTACAATATTTTTCTTTGATATTATTAGCGTTAGTAGAAGCACTTCTCAAAATGCTTAATATATAATTTGTTTTAAAATTGATAAATACAAACTCTAGATATTTGCATTTTAAAATTTGAAGCGGGGTCAAAATGGCGGCCGTCTCCGTAAACTTCGACGAGCTGGTCGGAGTTTACGGAGACAGCCGAACGTCAGGTTGAATGAAACTAGCATAAAGATCAATGAAATGTACAGGAATTATTGGATCTGGCAGATTTTGGAAATGGATAATCTGTCTTTGAAAACATAAATACTCTGACGTCCAAATGCAATAAAATTAGTAATTTGTACGATACACACAATAATATATATGATGATTGAAACCATTCAATAGAACATACATTTTAAAGAAGAGTGCGAAGATTTGCTCGTGACGATTGGAGCGAAATAATGTATGTAACACCCCCCCCCCCTTTTCATATTAGACAAATGGTCTGATACAGAAGAGCAGAAAAAGATAACATGGACATGAAAAACATGTATATGAAATTGCATGGGGAAAAAAGTTGAATCTATAAAGAATAAAAGAAGTAAACACTATCATCAGTTCATCAGTAATAGATCATTTCTTCTGCTGACAGTTATTGTCTAATTAAACACAAGTAACGAATTCCAAATTGAATCTGCTTGCACAAAATTTGGCTATCTAGCTCTCATTCTATAATTCCTCCGTATATATATAAAAAAAAGTTTTATCCTCCTTGACGCTTGTTACTTCAAGCATTGATACAAAGTAAAAATCGATGATGGAATCGTACGCTCGTGTAGTGGTTTCCATATTGAATTTTAAAGCAGGCAATCTGGGTTTAATCCATTATGTCTGAATTTTCTTTCTCCTTTTTTAGCTTTAATTACTATTGGATGGATTTACATGAAATTTTCAGGAATTATGTGTTGTGATATGAGTTTATAATATCCGAGAGGAAATTTGGAAATTTACTTCTGGCACCAAGTTAGAGACAATTTTCTGATTTCAAAATGACATTTTGTCCGTGGAAAATCTCAAGAATGACAAGAGATATCAATGTCAAACTTTCAGGGATTATAGTTCGTGATAGATACTTGCCGGGTTGCTACTTTTTGTTCGTCGTCGGCACTTCAGGTCGCTTACGGAAGTAATCGTAAAATTAAAACATTTTTTTAAAATCAATACTTACATCACAGTATTGCATCTCTTTTGTAGTTTCGAATTTGTTAGTCCCACCAGAAACAAAAACAGTAACTGCCGGTTATAAGAGAAAAACTACATAATTTGAGTATTTCCTTTCCCATTAATATCTTTTGGAGATAAAGTATTTGAAATAAGTTTTAAATATGATATTCAGACTGCAGATGTCAGAGTAACGACAAATATCTTTGAAAAAATCACTTCCGCTCGCGTTTTCCTGTCCTCAAAATGAGAAGTTGTCTGAGCAAGATCTAGGAAACGGTAAGAGATTAAGAAACCAAACTTATATGAGCAACAGACCTTAAGATGTAAAAAACCATTTGGGTATAGAGCATCAGCTGTCACTTCCGCTCGTCACAGGAAGTGATCAAAGAAATAAAAAATTTGAGCTTTTGTTTTTTAATTAAAAATTGCATCACTTCATTGCATCTTTTTTGCAGATTCCAAAGATGTTGGTCTCACCGGAAACAAAAACGACAACTTCCGTTTATAAGAGAAAAAACTAAATAATTTGAGTATTTCACTTTCCAATAAATATTCTTTATAGATAAAGTATTTGAAATGAATTTTAAATATGTTATTCAGACTGCAAATGTCTAGAGTAACCTTCAATATCTTTCAAAAATTCTCTTCTGATCGCGTGTTTTCCTGTCCTCAAAATGAAAAGTTGTCCGAGTGAGATATCAAAAACAGGTAAAAGATTAAAACACCAAACTTTTAGGAGTAATAGATCTTGAGGAGTAGGCGAAACCATTTGGGTTAAACGTGTCAGTCATAACTTCCGGTTCTCACAGGAAGTGATCAAAGAAATCAAAAATTTTAATTTTTCTTTTTTAAATTAAAACTTTCATCACTTTATTGCATTTCTTTCACTGTTTTGAAATATGTTAGATTCCACCGGAAACAAAAACATCACCTTCCGATTTTAGGAGATAAACTACGATATTTTTATATTTAACTTTTTTATAAATATTGCTTAGAGATAAAGTACTTGAAATAATTTTATGTATGTTGTAGATACTGCAAATGTCTAGAGAAAAGTCAGAGATTTTTATCAAATTCACTTCCGCTCGCATGTTTACCTGTCCTCAAAATTAGAATTTGTTCTCATAATATTGCTCGGCAACAGTAAACGACTGAGGTCTAAAACTTTCAGGACTGATAGTCAGTCATTGGTTTATTTGAATCGTGAGAAAATCTTGTATCGCCGTTACTTCCAGTCGTGAGAGGAAGTGATGCAAAAAAGTGAATGGTTAATGGTTATCGCGTTGGATTTTCACACTGACAACCAGGGTTAAATCTCCAGATTGTCTGAATTTCTTTTATTACTTTTTCAACTTGAATTTACGTTTTTTATTTTCAGAATCGGACAGAAGACCTCTCATTGCTCGCAGTGAGTTTCTAGTTAAGGTCTTCCATCTTCATGGAAGACCTTATAGTGATTCTACTGTTTCTTATTATTAAGGTCTTCCGTCTTCATGGAAGACCTTATAGTGATTCTACTGTTTCTTATTATTAGGTCTTCCGTTTTCAACGGAAAACCTATAGTGATTCTACTGTTTCTTATTATTAGGTCTTCCATTTTCAACGGAAGACCTATAGTGATTCTACTGTTTCTTATTATTATTATTCTTATTTTTTTGACTTTCTAATTTTGTGCAAGCGATTTCTCAAAGACTTTTGGATGGATTTACATGAATTTTTCAGGAATTGTGTGTTGTTACATGAACTTGATCTATCTGAGAGAAAATTTGGAAATTGACTTCCGGTGCCAAGTTACAGACCATTTTCTGATTTCAAAATGACATTTTGTCCGCGGATAATCTCAAGAACGACAAGAGATATCAATGTCAAATTTTTGGGGACTATAGTTCGTGATAGATTCTAGCTGGGTCGCTACTTTTTGTTTGTCGTCGGCACTTCCGGTTGCTCAGGGTAGTGATCAAAGAAATCGTAAAATTTCAACTTTCCTTTTATAAATCAATTCTTACATCACATTATTGCATCTCTTTTGTAGTTTCAAAATATGTTGGTCCCACCAGAAACAAAAACGTCAACTTCCGGTAATAAGAGAAAAACTACAAAATTTGAGTATTTTTCTTTCCCATTGATATCTTTTGTAGATAATGTATTTGAAATGATTTTTGAATATGTTATTAAGACTGTGAATGTCTAGAATAACGTCAAATATCTTTGTAAAATTCACTTCTGGTTGCTCTTTTTTGTCCTCAAAATGAGAAGTTGTCTGAGCAACATCTCGGAAACGGTAACAGATAAAGACACCAAACTTATTTGAGCAACAGACCTTAAGATGTAAACAAAACCATTTGGATTCAGAGCATCAGCCGTCACTTCCGGTCGTCACAGGACGTGATCAAAGAAATTGAAAATTTCAACTTTTCTTTTTTTAATTAAAAATTGCATTACTTGATTGCATCTTTTTCACAGATTCGAAAGATGTTTGTCCCACTGGAAACAAAAACGACAACATCCGGTTATAACAGAAAAACTAAATAATTTGAGAATTTTACTTTCCCAAAAATATTCTTTATGGATGAAGTATTTGAAATGAATTTTAAATATGTTATTCAGACTGCAAATGTCTAGAGTAACCTTATATATCTTTCAAAAATTCACTTCTGGTCACGCTTTTTCCTGTCCTCAAAATGAGAAGTTGTCTGAGCGACATCTCAAAAACAGGTAAAAGATTAAAACACCAAACTTTTATGAGTAATGGACCATGGGGAGTAAGGCAACAATTTGGGTTAAACGCAGCAGTCGTCACTTCCGCTTGTCACAGGAAGTGATCAAATAATTCAAAAATTTTAACTTTTCTGTTTTGAATTAAAACTTGCATCACTTTATTGCATCTCTTTGGCTGTTTTGAAATATGTCAGATTCCACCGGAAGAAAAAACGTCAACTTCCAGTTTTAGGAGATAAAGTGTGTTATTTTGATATTTAACTTTCTCATAAATATTGCTTATCGATAAAGTACTTGAAATAATTTATATATGTTGTAGATACTGCAAATGTCTAGAGAAAAGTAAGAGATTTTTTATAAAATGCACTTCCAGTCGCATGTTTACCTGTCCTCAAAATTAGAATTTGTTCTCAAAATATTGCTCGGCAACAGTAAACGACTGAAGTCTAAAACTTTCAGGACTGATAGTCAGTCATCAGTTTATTTGAATCGTGAGAAAATCTTGTATCCCCATTACTTTCGGTCGTGATAGGAAGTGATGCAGATAAAGTGAATGGTTAATAGTCAGCACGTTGGATTTTCCACGCTTACGACCAGGATTAAATTTCCAGAGTGTCTGAACTTCTTTTATCACTTTTTCAGCTTGAATTTTCAGTTTAATTTTCAGAATCGGACGGAAGACCTCTCATTGCTCGCAATGAGTTTCTAGTTATTATTAAGGTCTTCCGTCTTCAGCGGAAGACCTTCTTGCTATTCTTTGGTTTCTTTTCCACTATTTTTATTAAGGTCTTCCGACTTCAGCGGAAGACCTTACTGTTATTCTTAGGTTTCTTTTCCACTATTTTTATTATTGTTTTTTTTCCCTACCGATTTTGTGCATGCGAGTTCTCGAACACAGCTCGCCCAATTTTCATGAAACTTTCAGGTCTGATAGAGAATTAAAAAATCTAGATATATATTTTTTTATTTTGATGATGCCACTTTCCAGTCCGGAGATTTTCGAGATTTGGTGATTTTCGAGGGTTAGTTTGTCCGGGCATTTTCAAGAAAAGCACTTAACACAGGAACGTGAGATTTTCAGTGATGATAGAGCAACATATATAGATTTGTACTTGGATGTTCATTTTTACCCGAAATACCAAACATCAACGTCTGCTACAGCCCAAATTTTTATCTTATTTTTCCTACTTGTTAATTTTGATGCCTCCTATCTCGCTTATTTCTCAACAGATTTTAATCAAAATTTCAGAGTTTATAGACGTTAAAAAACTCTAACAGAATAATATAACATTTTTCGAAAATCCATTTCCGCTTTCGAGTTATTTCCCTTTAAGTGAAAATTTAGGTCTTTAATTTCCAGACAAATATTCCGAGACTACAAAAGTTGGAACAAAAATACTACTGAATATAAGAAACAGAAACAATGAAGTTGTGAACATTGGTTTTTGTTTTTTGATTTCTGCGTTCAAACTGCCGCTAGATAGGGGTCAAAAATTAGTACGCATGAAAGAGCAAAAATTGACACGTTTTCCTTTGTATCTTTTAAATTAGAAATATTTTATTAAGACATGTAGAATAAAAGTTGTGTACAATTTAATTACCTTTTATTTGACACCACTAAAAAGGAGCTGGCCCCTTAAATCAGGGATCTAGGGCCCTTGAAAGTTTTTGCTTTATAACTCAAAAACGAGAAAACATTTCGATATGGCTGTCGATAAAAAGTTGTTCCTTTATACCTTCTTTGTCTCATGAAAATATTATTTTGTTCGAGTCTTGTGTATGGTACGGAAAAAAAAGCTAGAGCCATAAACAAGGACCCATTTTCATTTGGCTAGTGAAGAAGAACTCTTTATGTGTAAAACTGAAATAAACTTGCCATAAATAATATATCTTTCAATGCTGTATCCTAATTTTTTTAAAGTAGGTTTTAAACGTGCTCTTTGGTTCCTATTCAGATTATTCGGTGACAACTTTCTCTTTTTATTGTGTTTTAATATACAGAACCTTCCAAGAGAGAAAGAGAGAAAAACTGTACAAAAAAGAACAAGTATCTTTTCTTTGTTTAAATATGAAAGCAAACAATATAAACGAGAAAAAACTTTTAATAGTCAAATAATTCACAATCATTAACTGCGTGATTCTTACATTCACCTGAACCCCAGATTCTATTCTGTTTACCGTTACGTAACCCATCCCTCGATCACGCGCGTCACCCGCGTGGTGCAGTGGTTAGAGCGTCTGCTCTAGAGTCGCGAAGTAAGGAGTTGATCCTTACGTCATGGGTTCGAATCCCACTGTGGGACGTGGAGACCGGTCCTTCGGATGAGACTGTATAAACCGAGGTCCCGTGTCGCAGTAGGTGCTGGCACAAAAAAGATCCCTTACTACTCAATGGCCGTAAGTGCCAAGTATAGGACAAAATTTGCAGCTCTCCACCGGCAAGTGGTGGCGTCTCCATATGAGTGAAAAATTCTCAAGAGGGACATTAAACAGCAATCAATCAATCGATCGATCACGCACGGCCGAGAAGATCTAAAGCGATCCACCACGTGTGAACCATTGACCCACAGTCATAAACAAAATAAAATCGGCGTATTAAGTCTATTTTGTAAACACGACAATTAATGGACAATTATTAATATTGAATATTTGAGATTATGTTGGTTTATCTTTGTTTTAAATTTGATCATGATACATGTAGCCTTAATCCAAAATGTCTAGCCAAGTTTTGTGTTTGTTTACAATTCCGCAACCATTCCTTTGATCACTTGTGGTCAAAGTAGTCCATTGTGTGCAAGTAAACCAGTGCGCAGTCATCAAACATCGTTGTTCTAAATCTTATTTACAAACACAACGACTTACGGGAAAATATTATTTTCTTTAAGTAAATCGAATCTTTCAAATAAATTATCTTAATATCTTAGATTTGATTTAAGTACAAAACACTAAGCATTTAATCAGTCTTAAATTTTAAATGTTCGTTATCTCCATATTTCAATTGTTTTAACGTTACTAACAATTTATTTCCCAACTGTGTGTAATTTTACTTTTAATTTGGTGATTCATTGCGTATGGACTAGCGATCTGCGGTTACTTTAATTTAACTATTAAATGCACAAGCTTTGCGCTTTCTCTACGTTTTGAAACAGTAAATTAATCCGTTTTCAACACAAATATTTCCAGTCATATTTTTTTCATCACAGGTTTTTATCATGATTATACCAACTTTAAACTTTTAAAGAGAATCTTCCGAATCATAAGGGTGACCAGTCTTACTTAAAAAATGATTCGATATTTTATTGAAAAGTAAACAATGAAATGGATTCAACATTGATAGGTAACTCTGTCATGTGGCCAAGGTCTGAACTTCATAAGCGACTTCTGTGTTGCACTATGCCTATTTATATTACAGGGTTGATAGTAAAGTTTTAATAAAATACATCAGGATTTTAAAGCAATGAATTTTGTTTTTATAATTAATTCAAAACCCGTGATTGATATTTTTTAAGTATAGTATGCTAACATCATAATTTTGTTGTTGGATTAAATATTGGTAGCGGGTTATACATGTAGATAACAATAAACCTATATCGTATGTCCAGAACTGTAAATTTCAGAATGCATATATAACATGTTTTTTTTTAAATATCAATTGGAACGGAAAAGGTACACACTGGGAAAATTTTAGAATCATTTGAATATCTAACTGCAGAACTGTACATGTAGCTTTCTGAGAGAAAAAAAATAATTTATTGACGGACCGGAGTCTCTGGTCATCCATCCCATTTTTTTTTTTCAGACCAGTGAACTTCAGTGCAGCTACTGAATATCACAAATTTATCATTCTTAATCAATACACTTTGACAACTTTATTTCAATTATTAAAATCACAATCGACAGCCTTTGTATCATAAACTATTAAACTATTTGTATCGTTTAACGTATAGAATTGAGTATTTCCTTTCAAATAATTGACTTGTAACTTACGTACATTACTTTTCTGGGTTAGTTTTAAAAAATACGATCCAGAGAGAGACAGAGGGAGACATTTGCTCATGCACACATATAGATAGTTCCTGTATCAAATATTGTTCAATTTTCTTAATTTTATTTACAATATCAATCATAATCTCTATATTCTGTAAATCTATTTGTTGATGATTTTCAACTTCAATCACAATATGTAGTACTAAAATGAAGTCTATGCATGGGTCTTTTGTACACCTAGAAATATTTTTTTTTAGTCCTTTGTCCATGCTTTCCTCCTTCACGGAAAAAAGATTAATTAATAAATTAACCGAACGAGGTTGAAAAAATGCCAGACTTTTTTTTTTCTCAAATTAACTGGATTGAATATACTTTTTTTATTTCACTGTACACGTGTCCTGAATAAAACTGCGTGGTTTGGGTTTGTCAAAGTGTTTTTAGACCAAGATAAGTCAGTCGCAACTTCTCGGGCCTTTCCAACTAACGGAAAAAAACTTTGAATGTATTATGTAGACTTCCCTCCCCCCCCCCCCCCCTTTCCCAAACTTTGAAATAAATGACTATTGAGTTTAACTTTATTGAATGTAAAGATATTACCTAAAACATACTAATTAGCTAGAAGGGACTTTTAACTCCGTCTATCCTTTATAAATAGGAAGCGACTCCATCTTGTATAAAATTTCAACATCCGGTAATGTTAAAACATTCAGGGTTGTTTTTCCGACCTCTGACGGAAATGCCCAAGACGATGCGATTGCGGAATCAGGTTTTTAAAAAATCTTCATTGGCCAGTTTTGCTTATTTTGCACACCGGGGTTTTTGAAAAAAATGTGTTGATCGACATCCGAATAAAATGGTAATTAAATAGAGTGCCAAATACAGTGGTTCCCGTTTTATCGAATAGTCAAGTTGTCAGCCTAGTTTTATCCGAATAGCCGAAAATTAGAATAGCTGTTTTGCTCCATACCGAGTCCAAAGAAAGATGTATAGAGCTACATGTATTGATAATACATCGTAGCAAATTTCAAACTTGCACTTTCGTTTTCTTTTGACATGTTTACTTATTGACTTTACTAAAAATAATTTATTTCACTTACTTATGAATTTAATATGAAATTTTTTTTCAAATAAATTGACGTATAGAATATATTCTTTGATAGTTATTGCCATCTTTCTTCAGCACATGTTTACATTCCTTCTTTGATGGTCGCCATTTTGGAAACGGAAGTAGACTAAATGCTTAACTAATAACTGTAAACTATTTTTCCCTGGATATATTGTAAATTAAAAATAAACAAAAATATTAATTAAATATATGTAATTGTTTCGTTTTTATTTGTTTCTTTAATACGGTTACGTATTTTATACTGTGTGTGAGTTTACCAGTCTCGTTCTTGTCTGCTGAAGAGAGATTTTGAGAGCCATGTGGAGAAAGATGGTATGAATTTTGAGACGTATTTTTATAGAAAGGGCCATTTGTGATTTTTACCATAAATTTTGCACTGAAAAATGAATAAATATTAAGCCAATTGACCAAGTTAAACGATTGAATAGGCTTATTTCATTATCCAAGCAAATTGTCATACACAAGCTAATCAGTTCAATAATTAAAATTTCACGCCGAAAAAATTGCAAATAATTGTCATAATTAACAAGTGCATCATTGAACCCAAGCTGATCACCACAACTGTTATCAAAACATCTCTATTTACTATGCCCACTATTGACACAGGTAAGGTGCCTGTGTGCGTCCAGCCATAACTAATCCCCTCATTGTCGTACTCAAGCCAGTCAAGGTAATTGGTGTCAAACTGTGTAAACAAAGGCTTCACATACGAAGTTGGAGGTGTGAACAAGGTGCTGATTATCAAAAAACATTATGATAGTCCAAATTTTTGTATCGGATCAAACGAAATTCCAATATTATCTCATCAGAATGTCAGGTGAAATTATTAATAAATATATAAGAAATGGTTTTGTGCTCTGATATTATATTGAAATAGCCAAAATATTTGTTAAACCGCTATCCAATAAAATGGAAGCCACTGTATATCATGAGCGAAAATTTGTTTTATAAAAAGTGGTTCTTACAAATAGATCTATATATGTAGATATCCCTAAATAGCTACAAATTTATTTGTCTATAACAGATGTTAATTTAGTTCTTAGCTGACATTAACTTACGTGTATAAATAAATATAAAAGCCATGTAATTGTAACCAAATATTCCAAAGCAATCATTCATATTTATAGGACTGATAGTTGATTAAATTTCCTCTCATCAGTACACATGTACGTATCCCCCCCCCCCCCCCAAATAGATAAAATGTTTCCCTTCAGAGGCGAAGTTTTCAATCAGTTTTTTTTTTTGGGGGGGGGGGGGGGGAGTCAAAACGTCGATCTTAAAAAAAATATTGAATATATAAAATTAATTTTAATTTTTAATCAGTACCCCATCTCTCATGCCAAAGGCTAAGTAAGATTTTCTGCTCATCATTTGTTGGCTTTCTCGGTGTGAGCATAATCGATGTTGTCGCTGTAAACCTGGTACTTGTAATTTTTTTCTCATTCTTATCTTTTCAAGAATCACTGGGTCATTACCAACCAAACGTTGTTGATCAAATGAATGACCACATTCTCTTCCAACATAAGATAAGTAAGAAAACAAGTATTAAAAATTGAAAAGGGTCATTTAAAAAAATTATTCTCCAGAAAACTGTGGGCCAGATTGAGAAAACATACTTATAATATCTCCCTGAAATAGTAAAGATTAATTTTTGAAATGTTTTTTACATATGTTGTAGATACTGCAAAAGTCAAGAGAAAATTCAGAGATTTTTATTCAGTTCACTTCCGGTCGTGTGTTTTCCTGTCCTCAAAATTAGAATTTGTTCTCACATTTGTTCGACAACAATAATAGACTGAAGTCTAAAACTTTCAGGACTTATAGTCAGTCATCAGTTCATTTGCATCGTGTAAAGATTGTGTGTCATCATTACTTCCGGTCATGACAGGAAACAAAGCAAAAAAGTAATTTTTTTAGTTATTTTGTTTCTACATAAATTTTAGGCTAATACCGACGTTGGAAAAGACATGTTGATGCAAACAGGAAGTAGTATAACGGAAGACCTTCTCATTACTAGTAATGAGTTTCTAGTTAAAGTCTTCCGTTTTCACGGAAGACCTTATAATGATTCTACTGTTTCTTATTAAGGTCTTCCATTTTCACGGAAGACCTTATAGTGATTCTACTGTTTCTTATTATTAAGGTCTTCCGTTTCAGACGGAAGACCTTATAGTGATTCTACTGTTTCTTCTTTATTATTATTTTTTTTTTCCCCTTTTCTTTTCCGGGCGATTTCTCAGAGACGGCTGGACGGATTTTCTTGAAATTTTCAGGGATGATAGAAAATAAAAATACGCCTAGGCGTTTTTTT